>NC_067282.1:145719523-146022553 GCF_020740795.1 Apus apus | reverse complement strand
TCTAGTGAGGACCAGCAACTACCTTCTCTGCTGTAGAGGCCCTGTTAGTTGAGCTCTGTTCTTTATGGCAGGGAGCAAGGGAAGGAGAGGAAGGGGGGAAGAAAACCAGAAAAATGCATTTTCCTTAGGGAATCACTCTTTAAGGCTTATGCCTGCACCTAAGGGCTGAAATATGAGTGAAAATCCTACATCCCGAATCTGAACAGCAGTCATTTTGTCCCTCTGCAATGACTCAAACTGTCTCTATTCTGTCTCCTGGATTCTCATTAGGTGTCCCAGTTCAAGGAGAATCTGTGCCAGGCCCCACTAGTTTGCATTGATGGAAATGTGCCTCTTACCACTATTCAGTATGTCTGCCAACTAGCTAGAGAGCACCAGCTAGCAGGTAAGGAGAATTCACCCAGCCCTGACCCTGTAGCTCCTGACAGTGCGTGTGTCAAGACACTCTGCACACACTGAACTCTCTCCAGTGTTTCTTGCTGGAGATACCCAGTTATTGTCTGACATGCTGTGTTACTCAGTGCTCCTTTTTATGCTCTACTGCTCTGTCTCAAAAAGGCTTTCTGCTTTCCCAGTGTTTTTCTCATTCTGCAGCTAAATTACATTACTTGTGGTGTAGGTGCCGTAGCCCTCAGGCACTGCCAGAAAGCCAGGGAAAGCTGCTCTCGTTGCTTTTAATCTCATGGCAAGCACAAATGTGTGTGTTTCTGCCAGTTTGAGCAGACATACAGTTTGCTTCTCAGAATAAGTGCTAAAGCCTCGTTTTAGAGGATTTCTCTCTCACTTCCTATAAGATACGTAACCCCTTCTCTTGGTATGCTGAGGACCTTTCACAAGGCTTCCTAAATCTTATACCTTTATTTTTAAAAGCAAATCCTGAAAAAGGAGACAATGTTCTTAAAATCTGGCAGAGGCTCCAAAACCAGCTAAGAGGAGTAACAAACCTGAAATCAGATTATATCTCTCCTGAGCCAAAAGCAGTGGCGTCATTGCTGGGCACCAGAAAGGAAACACTGGGAGACCTTGTGCCCAGCAGGGTGGAAATTGCATTTCAGTATCTAACAGATTATACGTATAACCCCAGTTGTGCAGACCACGCTCAGCCTTCTACACTGCATCCTGTTCTGATGTACAGATGAACCACTAATTAATTAATTAACTAACCGATTGCAATTTTGTTTTGAAGTGTGCTATGAGCCCACAGATGAGAACAAGGCCTCTAAGCCCTTCCTCTCAGACAGCTGGAAAGCGCTCACGTACATTTCCCCCAACCTGCAAGAGCTAAGAGCAATAAATCGGACCCTCGGGAACCCTCTGCCAGCAGGTATTGCATGCTCAGAAGGGCTAGTCACACTCTTAGGTAACCTACATCTTGGAGAAGAGTATTTTCTGCTCCAGCCCCCATTTCAAGCCAATTGGGTTATAACACAGTGGGGATTTGTAAGCACTCTGGGTGTCTTCTGCCTCGCAGCCATCTCTGAGGGGGTTGTACAGCCCAGGCTGGACCGATGAACTGTCAGAGAACACAGTGGGCCTGGATGGCTCCTTGTCCAAAACCAGAGATCCCACTTGCCTCACTTTGTCAGCTAAACAGGAACGACCTCTGGTTTGTAAATGTGTCTCTGAATCAGGGTGCTCTGAGGGGGCCTGTCCCAACAGAACCACCCTTTGCAGAAACAAAATAGCCCACGACATGCAGGTGGAAATCCAACAGCGTTAAGACAAGGAAATAATGCTTCAGGACAGGTTTTTTATCTCTACAGACGCGTTTAGTCCCATGAGGGGTGGTTTCCTCAGCATAGGAGAGATGTACAGTGGGGAACTCTAATATTGGAGAATTACATGTTTCTCATGATTTAAAGGGAAAAAAAAAAATCAGCCATATTTCAGAAGTGCTCATAAATAGTAGTAGTGGATGCTCATAAATAGGCTGCCAGCCCATAAAAAAGGCCAGTCAAGCACCTTCAAAGTTACATCACAGTTTTTCCTCCTTGCTGTCTGAAGAGCTGCCATCTGGGTTGGAGGATGTTGTCCAGACTGCAATGGCCCTGGCCCGCCCTTTGCTGGCCCACCTGTGCTGTGTGGTGGTGACCCTTGGCACTCACGGTGTCCTCCTGTGTGGCAAGAGCCTGGGAGGGAGCATCTCTCTTCACCCAGGAGCCCACAAACAGGTAAGGGCACAGGAAACAAGCTCTGAGCTCTCAGCTGCTATAGCCATACAGCACTGTTGCTATTTCTGGTGGCGTGGCAGCAGTCCTGGGAAACATGGTGTCAGTGCTGGCAAGTGTGTGTTTTTGGGGGTGGAACACACAGTTCTGAAGGAAATCAAGTTGTCTGTCCATGTACTGCTGGCTCCTATCAGCAGTATTTATAGTCAGCTAGTTTTAAATGTGCTCACTGTGAATATTCATGAGTGCCAGCTTCACTTTCAGGAAACTTCATTTAAATAGCTGATCACTTTCAAAGTGTAAAAAAAAAAAAAAAAGATTATTGCATTTTTGTTGTTTTTTTTTTCCCTTTTCTTTTTTTGGCATCTTTGCAGGTCTGGATGCCATCAGCCACACCAGGCCTTATCAGCTCGGGCAATTCCCACTAACTTCCCTTCTCTCCCCTCCCAGACTGCTGCTGCCAGCCTCTCTGCCATCCACTACCCGGCCATCCACATCAGCAGGGAGGAGATAGTCAATGTCTCAGGGGCCGGTGACAGGTACATTGCTCATGACTTTGTCTTCTCCAGCTGAATGTGGAAAGGCCATAATTGGATTTCTTCGGAATTCTACTGCAAAGGCAAACAATGTTCTGCTGCTTGAGGAACAGACAGTAAGAGCACAAGAACAGGGCTGGTTATTGCAATTCCTTGCAAAGCTTGCTAAAAAAGTCCCCCTAAGCATCTTGGAAGCCAGTCTTGCCATAATTAGTTTTGCTTTTCTTCAAGATCCAAATCTTTCATGGCCATCTAGTAGTTCTGGATTAGTCCAGGTCGAGCTGCTAAAAGCAAAGTAAACCACCTTACATCAAAGCTGTCTTACTAACTGACTACTTTACTTCCACGCTTCTCCAAGGGAGGGCGATCTGCCACTCAGTAGCTGAAATTACCCTGTAGGGGCATTTGATCAGGCCCTGCATTTGTCTCTGGCAGCGCCTCGTGCTTCAGGAGCAGCTGCTGTGTAATTGGCCCGGCCGTTCACACAACGCTGTGCATAGGAGTGGGGAATGACAGGTATTATTCCTAGCCCCACTGATCAATTCTCAGTTTGTCAGAGCAATATTTTATTATGCTTCTTGTCAAACTATCTGTAGAAGTCACTATTTTTTCTTTTTCTTCTGCTTTGTACACTACAATAATTGATGTTATCCTAATGCTGCCTTAGGCTAGACCAAAAGTCTGTAGATGACAGAGATGTCCTTTTATTTTTCTACTCTTACCGACTAACAACATAGCAACACATCTTTTTTCTTCTATGGGTAGGCAGAATTACAAGTCTTTTTAAACAAACAAACAAACAAACAAACAAAAAAACCAACTTACAGCATCCTCAATATTTGAGTTAGAATCAATCAATAACTTCTTTCCAAGCTGGCTAACCCACTTAACACCGGGACATACTCCTTGTGTCCCAGATCACCTCTGATATGAGTCAATGGCAACAGCAAGCTGGTCTTCTCCAAAGAAGACCCAAGGGTTGTTCAGGACAGTAAGTGTAACAGCAGAGGAACTGGGGCTGGGAGTAACCTTGTGGGGTCTGCCTGTCCTACGGAAAGCTCAGCTTTGCTCACTGCTTCTAGCAGATTTGCCCAACCTCTGCCAGCCCCTGTAGGGACACATCCTCTGAAAAGTTTTTTTCTAGAGGCTAATGTAAAGCAAATATCTTCTTTAGTGTTTCCTTTCCCTATTTAAAAGCTTAATTTAAGGGAAGAGCAAAGGTGAGATAAAGTGTGCCACTGCCAAACATCTTCACTGAGTTACACAGGAGTAGTCAAAGTTTGTTTTTCCTTTTAAAACTAGCTGAAAGCTAGGGGCCCATTACTGCTCCCACTCCTGAGGTCATGTTGGTCTGGAAATCCCATTCCCCAGAATCCCCAGGTCCATGTGGAAATTTTCATAGTCCTCTTGTTTGTCCAGGCTTTTCCTTCCTGGTAACCCCTGGCTGCTCCACTGAGCTGCAGCAATCCCTGTTCTACAGAGTGAACAACAGGCTGGAAATGCCGGAACACCACAGTGACACACGTGCCACCTCCACAGCATATCCACGAGTAAAGCTGCCCAGGCTGTTGGCAATTTCAAGGGACTATGCAGCAGGGTATAAACCCAGGGCTGTAACACAGGCACAACTCAGCCCCCAAGAACCCCTGCACTGCTCCAGGGCACCTCACGCCTCGCTCCCACCCAGAGGCTTTTGGAACTCCAGAGATGCTGCCCAGGGGCCCTGTGTGTGTGCAGGGAGCAGCAGCTGTTTGTGCCTTGCACCTGGCTGCCCTGACAACATAACACCACGTGCCTGCACACGGCATTGCTAGGGGATGCTCCCCTAAATATTTACCCTCAACTCCTGGAGCTGTCGAGAGACTGAATAGTTTATGGAATTCGTAATCTCCTGGGCCTTTGTTATAGACAAAAAGATGTTGAGTTAATTAGTCAGAGCACACACAAAAAAGAGATTTTTTCCCCTTCCCCAGTAGATTTGCTCATTAATCCTCCCTGCCATCACATTTTCCTGTCCTTGCTTCTTCTTCTCAGATGTCATTATCTTTCCTTTCACTTGTGATTGTCCTTTCCTAGCTTCCAAGCTTCATTACCGTACTTCACTATGAATAAGCAGCAGTTGTTCCCAGTCGATCACAATCACCACCCTGCAGGTATCTGTGCCTCAACAGAGACTTCCCCTGCAAGCCAGGCAGGTGGCAAAGTCATTCCCTTCTCTTAATGGCCTCCTTGGTGCTTTGTGAGGACCTGTGGGAGACTGTTGTTATTCCAAGCACTCACGTCACTTTTACTGGGATATCTCAAATGAAAACCCACAGCAAAAATTTACTAAAATCTGAATCTACAATCTCATTTCAGCTTTGGATTTCTTTCTCCAGCTGTGCCTGTTGCCCCTCTCACATATATATGGAAACTCTATTCCTCTTTTCCCACCCACCCCTTTGGGGAAAGGAGGGAATGGTAACAATGCACTAACAAGGAGCAGAGAAGTTTCAAAATAACTAAAGAGCAAGGGAAAAAGAGATTCTGCCCCTCTTAGATTCCTTTCTTTTCTCCTGCCTCATCTGGAAAACTGGGGAGAATAGAAAACATGGTAGAATGGGAAAGTACCTCAGCTTCTCAGATGAGAAGAAAAGAAAATGTGATTAAACAGCATTAGTTGTTATTTTAATTAAAACAAAATAAATAAGCAAAACCTTTTCAATATAACCTCACCCCTCCTCGGTGATATATTCTGCTTCTATAAATGTTGGTTTGGGTCCAAATGAATGCTCTTACAGCTGAACAGCCAGGTTCCTTTTTACAAGGGCTTGTAGTGAGAGGACGAGGGGTAATGGATTAAAACTGGAAGAGGGGAGATTTAAGATAGACATTAGGAAGAAATTTTTCACTGGGAGGGTGGTGAGTCACAGGAACAGGTTGCCCAGGGAAGCTGTGGATGCCCCATCCCTGGAAGTGTTCAAGGCCAGATTGGATGGGACTTTGAGCAACCTGGTCTAGTGGGAGGTGTCCCTGCACATGCAGGGGCGTTGGATCCAGGTGATCTTTGAGGTCCCTTCCAACTTAAACCATTCTATTATATTATTCTATGATTCCTGAGATCGAAGCTGTTCCCCCAGTGTTAAAAGCTGCCTTTCCTTCTGTCCACAGCTTAATGGCAGGAATCCTTGCAGGGATGCTTGCTAAACATGACACAGATACCTGTGTCCGGATGGGTCTGCTTGCAGCAAGCTTGTCTCTCCGTTCCTACGCGCCCATTTCCCCAGAAATCAGCACTTCCAGTGTCAGCCAGGAGCAAGTCAAGAGCAAGAGCTGGCCAGAGGTGAAGGTATGGAAGATGGACTAAGGCACCCTGGCTTTCTCATCCAGCACCTCCTTGCACTCCCAGCATTGCTGTTTCCAGGAACTGGACTGTGTTCTGAGATCCAAGCTCAAAAGCTGGCTGCTGGCCAGAGGACTTGGACTTTCAGTGCCCACTACCTGTTGGGAGTTGAAGTGTCAGTGGAGTGCATTTGGTAACTTGTGTTGCACTGTTCATGTTTATGTTTGTCTGTTGTTGTTTCCTCTCCCCCTTTTTTTTTTTTTTTTTTTTTTTTTTTTTTTTTTTGTGGGTCATGGCAACCACAGCTTGGTTCTTCAGTCTACTGCCTGTTGGTAGTTTATCTCCCCTCCCCCACTAAAGAGAACATTCATCTGTTTTGGACTTGAGCCAACCCTCAGAGAAGGAAGCCCAAACCCGGGGAACTTCTTTGTAAAGAAAAAGTGGTTTCTGGTCTTTCAAAACTTCTGCTTCCCTGAACCTCCAGTCCTTCTAGAGTTGCTATGGAGGGAATCTTCCCTTTCTCCATCTTGTGTCACTGTTGTCAATTATCATGGTAGCTCCTCTGTCATGTATCTTTAGGACCCTGTCTTTTCATGTGGGCCCAGCAGCAACATCCTCTCTTGCTGCTTACTCTTGGTTTCTATCCAAGAGAACACACAACCTGTGGCAAGGTGCATCTGGCAGGTGCATGGTACTGTAGAACCACCTCATCGGTCTTCCAAGCCAGCCAGCAAACACTGCACTTTCTTGCTCTGAAGTCCAATGCCCCTGGAGAAAGCAGGCAAGACTAATCAAAGAGGAGCAGCTCGTGGCCCGCTGGTGGCCTTTAAAAGATGACTGTCCCTTGTTCTGTATGCCTTTCTCTTAAGCTGTGTAGCTCAAATGACTCTGCCAACTTCACAGTGAGTCCATAGCAAAGACAGAAACAGAGCAGAGCTTCCTTGACCCTGTCCAGGCTAGAGCTGCATGGTTATCCCTCTGCATTTAACCCCTTTTGCATCTTTATTAGCAAGGACATTCTACACTTAGATCGATTTTATACAAATAAAGTCTGGTCCACAGCCTTTGGAAAATTAGCTCATGTAGCCAACTTGGCTATGGAAATCAGCTTCTCACTCTTCTGTTGTGTAACATTTCCTGGAGATATCTCTTCTAGGTATCTTCTGATCCCTGAGTGACTAAACTTGAGGGTGGGAAGACATCAGCTCTGCCTGGGGTTTTTTTTGGTGTTATGCGGGACCATTGGTGGTTGACAGGGGAGCAACAGGGGATGGCAGTGAGGGAGTAGCAGGAGACCTCTGTGTGGCTCTCACAGGGATGGTTGCTGGCTCAGGCTGCTGAACTATTCCCACATCAGAGGTAAGAAGGCCAGTGACCATGTGAACTCACCCCTGATCTACGAGGGAATGCCCAGCATTCACTTACAAATGCCAAAATGATGTCTGGGGGGAGAGCATGAGAGAGAGTCCAGCACAGGCTTCAGGTACAGTGTCTGTGAAAGAGCCTCCCTCTCCCTTACATCTTTACACCAGCTGTGGTGTCCAAATTCGTCATCACAACAGCTATGCATGAAAACACCTCTTTTGCTAGGACACCTTCACTGTCTATCCAGCAGATAATAGCAGCAGAAGTGCAGAGATCATCTCTCTGGTCTGCTATATGGTTTCCTGCCTTCCTTTTGCTCACACCTGGGAGGAGAGGGGGGGATGGGCTGGCAACTCACTACACCCTCCAGAGTCCTTCCTCCCACCAGGAGGATGCAGTGCAGCAGTCAGGACAAATGGATGCTTTTCACGCTGGAAATCTGGCCTTGGAGCCGGAAGAGCTGGTGGAGGCTGTGGTGGTGCAACTGCTGCCCATGCTGCCCAGCACTTCAATTCAGAGCTATCCACTGGCTGGACACCATACCTGCACCCAAGCACTGTGTCTAAAGCTGTTGTTGCCAGTCCCTCCTCAACAGGCAGGCAAAACAATTTTGAATGAAAAGCATCTCTTTGCCCAGCCCTGAGCATGGGCAAATGTTGCTCTTTTGTGGATGAGGAGACACAAATGAGTGGAAAAAGACACTGGGGGTCCCCCTTCCTGCTGGTAAGTGGTGCTGAGGGTAAGGGGATGGTCCTGGTACTCAGGACTGTGACTACAGCCTCTTGCCCAAGAGGGTGCTGCCAGGGAGGCTGTGACTTGGTGGAGGGTGACACCCCTTCTCCAACCACAAGAGATGCCAAATATGGACAAGTATTAGGGAGGAAGGGCATCACACATGGAAGCAATGAGGAAAAGTTCCCCCCCCCTCCCAGCATGCAATGTGCCCAGGATGTGACTGTGGGCACCAACAGTTCAGTGAACACTGAAACTCATTAAAGCTAATTTCCAGTGGTGTTGGGTCTTGGTGCTGGCTCGTTTTTGAACCTGATTGATAGTAAGTCAGAAGTACAGACTTGCCTTCTGTTTCATGCAGTGGTGAGGACCCTTGCCTGAGGAGCAGATCAGTGGTGTCTGACATAGGATGAAAGCCAACCAAAGCTTGGTCAGGGCCCCTCTAACACAGCTCTCCACGGTGGGCTCTGCTGTTTAATAAGAAGTGAGCTCCCACTGCAATGGATAGAGGCATTAATTGGGTGTCTTTCATCTACCCAGACCACTTTCCTTAGGCTCACAGCAACTCCTTAACTCTGAGTCTGCTGCCTTTTCATTAGATTTGGCTAAAAACTGGGCAGAGAGCTGAGAAGGCAGAAGTGGGTTGGAGAGCTGATGAAGCTGTATCACATCAGCACTATCCCTTTAGGCAGCCAAAGTGAAAATGTAATGGCTGCATTTTCAGGGACACAGCAGACTGATTTCAATCTTACACATCCCCTCTGCTCTGCCACACACAAATATTTACAGACAGCATCGTTCTCCCCTAGCCTCCCCTCCCCTTTAATAAAACCTTCCCTGCAAGTGTGGTTCAGCTAAAAAGATTCTGTGCTTGGAAGTAGGAGACACCGAGTGCGGGCACGCATGTACCCATCACTGAGCAGGGACTGGTTGGCCATGGTGGGAGGGTGTTGGGGTGTTTGGAGCACAAGGGAGGGAAACGGGGGCCCAAGCAAGCAGCTGGATTTGCTTGCAGGCAGAGAGGTGGGACACAGCAGGGGCGGGGGAAAAGGGCTGTGCCCCCAGGGTAGGTCCCTGCACTATAAAAATGACTTTGACTGGATCTAGCAGCAGGGAAGAGAGGCAGCTTCCACCTCTGCTCCTGCCTCCAACAGTCCTATCTGGGCAGGAGGACCCCTGAGCCCTGAGGATGAAGGTCCATATGCTGATGGTTCCTGCAGTTCTCCTGGTGCTGCTCTGCTCAGTCCTGGCACCATCTGAGGCACTGGGGGACTGGGGTCACAACCCAGGGAGGAAGCCAGGAGCTGGAGAAGACCCTTGGCCACCTGGAGATGGAGGGGACAACCTGCCAAGGCAAGGCTTGGAGGGGAGCCGCCCCCCAGCCAGTGTATGGAAGGTGATGGGAGAGGTCCGCTCAGGCTCTGGGCCCCCCAGCAAGGCCATGCCCAAATCCGTGCTGGGCCGTGGTGAGCAGGACCCACCTGGTAAGCTCTGGAGGCTCCCACAGCAGCCCTCCCGCAGCGGGAGACCAAGGCTGAGCCATCACCTGAAGGGCCACGGGAAGTTCAACGCTGACACGGTAAGCACAGCCTGTCCTCGGCCAGTGAGGATGAAGATTTGCATGGAGGGTTTGCAGGGGGACTGGGAGTGTGGGGAAGTGCCAGCCCCACTCCTGACCATCGGGTTTAGGCAGCTCAGGGAGTCCCTTTGGCTGACTCACCTGCAGGGCATGGAGGGGGCATGCATAGTGGTGTTATGAGCACCTCAGGAAGAGGGTGGGGTCAAAGAAATGGGTCCTTCCCTCCACTTCACAGCTCCGTGGGTTCCTCCAGGGTGGGTGGGATATCACTGGCCCCTGGCGCTTGTAATAACAGGCAGCCAGCAGTGACAAACCTAAAACCCCACCAGGGTACCTGGCGAGGTGTCGGGCGAGCTGCTGGCCATGCGTGCAGGCGGTGCAGGGGTCAGGAGACGAGCGCAGGTGGAAGGTGCGTGTCCCAAAACACCATGGCCAGGAGGTGGGCTGGGGGCACCTACCTGCGCCACACAGGCTGCAGCCCTTCATGGGCAGCCACTTCATGTGCTTTCAGCCAAAAGCAGTAATGAGCTGCCCCTGAAACTGCTTCCCTGAGCCCCAAATTCTCCAGCTCCTTGCGTGATGCTTCTGCTCTGTAGCCTGGTGAGCAGCTTGTCCCACTATGGCAGGTTTTACTGCATTATTTTACTGTTTTAAAAGGAAACCCAGCATCCAGCAGCAAATGCTCATCCCATTATACCATATAATCTCCTGCAAGTAGGCCTTCCTTTCTAATGAGAGCCTCTCCAGCCTGCCTGTCTGGGGGAGATGAAGGGGATCTTTTGAGCTCATCTCACCTCAAGCTTTGCACTGCTGTCAGCTTGAGCGTGCTGGAGCCAACAGCCCCCAGCAAGTGCAGTCCTGGGGCTGAGCAGTTCATGTCACCCCAGAACAACTAACTGGCTGTGGGGCACACACACCCAAAAGGAAAGCCTCTGGCTTTACGAGCAGCTGCTCTCAGGCAGCGCAAGCCCGTGCAGAAGGTATCTCTTTGAGCCTGACCACGGCACAGGCTCCTCGGGGCTGGGGGCTCTCAGCAGCATGAGCACAAAGCAGAAGACACAGCTGTGACTGGCAGGGGGGCCAGGGCAGGGAGCCAGGGCCAGGGGGTGGGCGAGGCTGCACAGCAGCACCGCGGCCATCGCTGTCCCTCCCTCTGCAGCGCTCCTGCCACAGCATCCAGTCCCGGCCCTGCCAGAAGCCCTCTGACTGCGGCGGCTGCCTGGGGCTCTACACCTGCAAGCTGCCTGCCAGCACCTGCGACCTGAAAGCTGTCTCCAGGCAGAGAGGTAGGCTGCAAGCCCCCCAGCACTGGGGACCCCCACACACAGCCACCCGCAAGCACAGCCCTTCGGCTATAGCCCTCCAAACCCCAATCAGACCTACCCTGCACAGAGCTGGCTGGCTGTCCTCCTGCCACTGGCCACCATCTGTGATTGAAAAGCAACTGTACAGTGAATGGGACACTTCCGTAAGAGCTGGCATTTCCCTGGTACCCAGAGCTCTTGCAGGACCTGTGAGGAAGCCAAGGAGGGGTTTAGGGCTTGGGGTTTAGCCAGTGGTTTGGGAGTCAGCCAAGTGCAGCTCTCCTGGGCAGCACAGGCCCTGCAGAGCTGCTCATGTAAGCATGTGGGAGCTGCTTAATTAATGAAGGACCATCAGGGAACAGCGGTTGTGGCTTTTAACATTTAACCTCACAGAGTGAGTGTGCTGGTTCTCCAGTACCACTCAGTAAATCCATACTGCCCCCAGACTGACTTCTTGCCTTAGCATATTTGTCTACACCCACATACACACATGGTCAGGGAAGAGAAACTTATCCAAGGCTACTGAACACAGGCACTGGTTCTGGTGCAGGAAACCCCTGGTTGTGGGTTGCACAATAGGCAAAGTATAATGATTAGTATAATGTGTGTCTATATACAGCATATGTGCTCTGTTCATAGCCTTCTCTGGCCATCTGCTCTTGGCAAGGACAAGCAGGTGGACCCTGGATAGACCCAGCACAGCCAGTCTTACGGCTTTTCTTCACAGGTGGGTTCCTCCAAACCATCCAGAGCCCTGAGGGACGCAGGATCCTGCTCATCACAGGGCACCACAGCTCAATATAAAGCTGGAGAGGTGATCTTGCAGCTGGAGACCAACACTCTCTGTCCAAGTTTCATTTTAAATCCCTAAGGACACTGCTGTAAATGTTTCTTTCACTGCATGTCTCAAGCTGCTGTATTTTAACACCCCCCCCTTGGATTTTGTATTCTGTGTAGGCTTGATTCCCACTTTCCTGGGAGCTGCCAACAAAGGTACCGAGTGGCCACAGAGCCCCATGCTGGTGGAACCCCCAAATGAGACCATTTGGGCTATTTCACAACCTTTTTTTCATTTGAGCTGTTAGGATATTGCAGTAAAAGCTCATGATATCTCTGCTCGCCCGTGTGCTCGTTCAAGCTCAGCTAAGGAGCCCATGTGCATCATGGATTCCAGGAAACTGTCCCACCTCCTTACCACAGCTCCTACTGAGGAAGGCAAAGTCCCATGTTGTTGAAAACTTCTCCTGAGAAGGGGATGGAGAAGCCCCTGGGCACAGGCTTGTCGGCGAAGAACCATGTATGACACCTGCTTCTGGAGGCCTGACCTGAGCCACAAGATCAGCTTCATTTAGGACCCCACAAAGCTTTGCAGGCACACTGCCTACCTTTGCATGTGTGGGTGTATCCCAGTTTTGCATAAGCTCATTTTACTACCATTAAAAAACACCTTTTAAAAAGAGAACCAAAACACAGCATTTGGTTCACCTTCACCTCCATCACCGTTTCCTTTTGTGGGCCGTCACCACCCCCTGTGACAGACTAGGCTTTAAGTACTGCCAGTTTTGCTCAGCACACAGGAGGGGCAGCCCTCCACACCCTCTACCTGGTCACCCCTGCAGGACCCTGACCATGGGGAGTTGGGGTGTAAGTTGGGTAGCATAGAGCTGTGGGTGCTGCTTTCCTGACCCCTGCTCAGCGTGGCACTACTGCTGTTCGGTGATTATGGCACTCACCATAGAACCACAGAGAGGTTGAGGTGGGAAGGGACGTCTTTGAGGTCATCTGGGTCAACCCCCTGCTCCAGCAGTGCCGCCTGGAGCTATTTGCCCAGTTTATTTGGTCCTCAGATAGCAGCACATGCCACAGTCATGACAAGCCCCACTACACTGGGAGCCAGCCAAGCACTATCTCCCCAAGCACTCACCTTTCTACCCACCCAGCTGCCCACTTCTGCCACCATCCATAACAAACCCTTTCCTCTGTCCTTAAACATGGGAGAGGAAGAGGCTGCCATTGTAGGAAACCTTGGTAAAGCAGGCTTCAAAAAGATTCATAGAGCAGCACTGGACCCACAACTTCACCTCCATTACCAAGGGGAGGTGAGATCCTCTGAACCCCACTGCTGGTCAACAAGGCTCTCTTCCCTGGGAAAGCCTAATGACTGCAGGGGCACCCAGACCATCTTCAAAACCTCTGTCAGCCCTGTGTAGCCCAGTGTAGCATGGCTACCTGCATACAGCTCTCACCCTGCAATCCCCAGGAGCTGGGGAAGAGACTTCCCTTCAGGCCACAGAAGAGCTGCACCTGGTTTCCTCTCCAAAGAGCAGAGGAAACCCAAGAATGCACCAGTTGCTCTCACAAGTGGTGCAAGGGAAATAGCTTTTGTACCAGCTGGAAAAGAGCCCTCATCTCCTCCTCAATCTCCATGCGCCTCCCCTGACACCTCCCCACCAAAAGGAAGGAGAGGCAAGCAGGAGGTCCTACCTCCTGACTAACCAGGAACTCAGAAGGTGGTAGAAGGCACTCTCCCCTTGCCCGTTTCCTACTGTGTTCCTTGGCAGCAACACCCCAGGTAGAAGAGGACAGCCCACCTAAACTTCGGGCTTGCCCTGCAAGTGGCCAGGCAAGGGAATGAGTCCACCCAGGCTGTGAGGCTCACAGGGAAGCCAAGGGCCTGGCCAAGCTGAGGGGTCAGCTGCTAGATGTTCATGCTCAGCACCAGGTGGGCTGGTGGGCAGACAAAGCTTGTCCCTTTACCCAACACACCAAGGTCTGCACGCTTTTTACACCACTCACTTTTAATTACACTGTGTAAAAAAAGGCCTCTCCTCATGCCAGGACTCCCTGGCACAGCCACCCAGGAAGCTGGCTGGCCTATCAAGTCCTCAGTAGATTTAGTGGTTCCCTCTCACCCTTCTCCCTTGCTTGGAAGTCCCTCCTGGTCAGTCCACATTATCCTTGCAGCCCTCAGTGTCCTCGCTTTGCACAGACCTATTTCCATTCGTCTCTGTTCCTCCTCTACTCTGTGCCTGAGCTTTTCCTGCTCAGTCCCCTGGGAGTCCTGCTTTGGCTTCCTGCAGCACCAATTGGAGAGAGGAGGCAGGGCAAGAGTCATCGGTTAATAATTGTTCTAACCCAAATATAAATAGAAAAATACAACAAAACAAAGAGTTGACTAGCTATGAGATCCAATCTGCTGGGATGCCTGCAACGTGCTAGTGCAGAGTTCAGAGAGTGCTTGGTCCAGTGCATGGTACTGTAGATATCCAGAAGTCTGTCCTGGCAGCCCAGCAGCCATCAAATCTTCCTGTGGCACCAGACACCAGTGGGAGTGCATCCCAGACGTGGTCAGCACACCCAAGGCTGTTGGCTCCTGGAAGCAGGCTGAATGGGAATGGTTGATAATAGTCTGATTTATTGCTGTTAAATGGTAAAGCCATTCTCTTCTATGGAACAAGGATGTGCTTCGCTTCTACTTTTTGTGGAGGAATTTCATTTTGCTGCCTGGAGAGACGGAGAAAAGAAAATGGATTTATCAGGCAAAACAAGTGTCACTGTTCCTACCACTATCAGCTGAGCAAGTCTATGCAGAGAATTGCCTCTTCTGCCAGCCCTGGGTCCTTATCCACAGTCACCTGCTCTGCAAAGCTCAAGTAGGTGCCTGCAGAGCAGGTCATAGCTCTGTCCACCCCCTGGGAGCAGCACTGCAAATCGGGACCCTGCAAGCCCCAAGCACATGATCAAACTTCCTTAGCCATGATGTCCAATGGACTTTTCAAGGACTATATCAAGGACTTTTAACAGCAGTCTGGAGCTCTTGTCTAGCCTCACTCACAGTGGAAAATTGTTTCGGTCTTAGGATACTCCTGGACAATTCCCACAGCTGATCCCTATGGGCAAATTTCAAGGCCATGAAGACTGTGTCACTCTGCCCATCAGGAACTGCATCCACCACCCCTGGTTGCTCTATCGCCTCTTCAGACAATCCCATAACCTTCGGAAGATACAGACATAGCTCATGGCCCAAATTTTGGTTCCCCACCAACTTCCAGACAACTGGCAGACCAGGGGGCAGAGCCAACAGTGTGCCAGAGCAGGGATACAGTGTGCCAAGCACAGACACATGGTCAGGCACTGATCACTCAAGGTTTAGAGCAGTGCCCTGCAAGAAGCCACACGCAGCCACCAGCCAAGTCCTGCCACCCTTCAGCAGCTTCTTTGCTGCCAAACCTGAAGGCAACAAGAAGCCCAAGCCTTTTGAGAAGACAAGGGCTTTGCTGGTTCCTTACCAAGGCCTTTCAGGAACCTATTGACTCCACTCTGCTCCCCACTGGGAAGAGTTTCCAGGTACTCCTGAGCCCGTACCTCAAACAGACCTGCAGAAAGAAAGAAGTCAGCAACTTCTCTTTTGCTTCCCTATAAAAAAAAGAGAGAACGCCCACCTGGAAGAACACTGTCCTGGCTTACCAAGAAACTGTTGCACATGAGAACAAACAACTCACCCCACCTCCTCCATCAGCTGAGTCTGGATCTGGAGTGGGAGCTTCGGTCTGTGTTTGTAGGGCTCCCAGCAAAGAATCCCAGCTACCACCTGCTCCCCCACTATGCCAAGCTTTTGTACCTTGCACAGGGAGAGACAAAACCTCTGTTTGCTCTGCTTGACCATGGCTAAGTCTAGAAAGTGAGATCATCTGGGGAATTGCCACACAGGATTTACCATGCTGCAAAACCTCTTTCATGCAGCCACCTAGTCAAGTGTCCTCTGCTCACTAGTGCTTGGGAGGAAACTGCTAGGCCAGCACTAAGCAACAGCATGGAGGGGAAAATCCAGCTGCCAGTAGAGCCCTCAGGACTGTGGGATAACAGCAGTGAAACAACAGGAGCAGCCCTGGAAAGGACATGAGCATCCACATTTTCTACTAGCCAAAACAGCCACAACCAATCCAGCCAGATCTTCCTCTAGGTAAGGGAAGTGGACAAGAGTGCACATTGTTCCAGCAGTGTATACCTTCAGTGATGGTCCTGATGGGAATTCAACATGGAACGAAGAGGTACACACATGGGGGATACCACTTATGTCCCTTACTGTAGTGGAGAAGGGTGTCTGTGACCCCAACCTCAACAAGAAACTACCAGATCACGCACAAAAAGCCCCTGTTCTACAGCAGCCAGTTCCCATGCCCTGTGCAAACACTATGTCCCACCACGCTCCTGTGAGGCCAGGCTCCCCTTTGGGAATATAAGGAGAGACAAAAAAATCCCTGAGTGACTTCTGGAAGGCTGCACAGGGCTGTCAGAACAAACCATCAGCCTGTGTTAGCCCTTCCCTACCATCTCCCTCCTGGTGTCCCTGCACAGACACTGCAGCCTCCAGCCACGGGTTTGAGGATGGAGCTGGCAACTGGTGAGCATCTCCTGGCTCTCTTGGGAGCAACATCAGAGTTTTCATGACTGCAGAGCCCAGGCAGAGCCCCTCACCTCTGATCCCCTGCTTCCGCAGCTCCCGCTCCTGAATGAAACCCCCAAACATCTGCGTCTCCATGAAGACCTCGAGGAAGCGTCGGAGGCTCTTGGAGGAGACAGACTTGCGGAAAGCTTCACGCTGCAGGGTCCGCTCCTCTCGCTCGGTCGGGGTCAGGAAGAGGGAGTAGTGGCCCACAATCTCCACAAAGAAACGCACAAAGGCCTCGGACACCACCTCATTCAAAGGGCTGGTCTCTGAGGAGAAAAGAAAGTGGCAGCGGTGAGGATAATGCTGTAAGGATGTGCCAGGAAAAGCCCTGGTCACAAACTCCCTGGCTTTTTGAAGACCTAGGCTGAGTAGAAAAAGCTGCTCAAGGGAGACAGCATCCTAGGAAGTGCTTGCCATGGAATAGCACTGGGCTGCTTCTATTTTGAAAGCCACCATGTTTTGCCTTGGCTCCCCTGCAATGAGGAGTTGCCCATAGTGCCCCCAAAGACCTGTCTCAGCCCAGGTGCCTGTGAGCCACACAGTTGCCTCTGAGACTGCAGCTCTCCAGGCGGACTGTTGCCCAGAGGAGCCTGCATCACTCAGGCGAGCAGCAGAGAGGGGCCTGTGGGATCCCCCACTCCAAAAGGAATACAGGTGTTCCCTGGAGCCCTAAGGAAAGCACAGTCAGGAAAGGGTAAGCACTGTTTCTCTTCACACAAAGAGAACTGAAACCGGTGCAAAGGAATATTTAACAGAGCTGCAACCAAAATCCTCACCTACCTCCAGCTTCTGTGGTGTTAAATTAATACAAGCCTAGTTCTCCCCTAAGAAGCGACAGGAGAAAAAGAGGCAGGCAGAGACGTGGTTTTAAGCTGAAAGGCACCGAGCTTTACCCTGCTTGCCATTGACAGGGCCCTCCTCTTTGTCGCTTGCCAGCTCGTTCCTCTGCTCCAAGATGTGCTCCAGGGCGGCCTGCAGCTTGCGGGGAAGGATGGAGTCCTCATCTTCCATCTGCAAAACAGAGCCACCCCCTCAGGGCCTGGGCCATGGCCAGCCCCTGCCCTTCTCACCAGCTCCGATCCTGTCCCCAGCACAGCAGGGGGAGCACTAAAAACGAACCACGAGGAGAGGGAGAACTCGCAATACACTTGGCCCTTTCCCAGCACCTCCCAGTGCAGGACTATCAAGGAGCACAAGAGAGAAAAAGGGGGTGTCCTGCCCCAAATATTCTCCTGTTCTGCAAGAACTTCAGGTGCCTGACCCGAGAGGCTGCCAGACAGTGCCCACCCGTGGCCCCACAGCCCCCCGTGGGCGCTCCCACCGCCACAGCGGGGACGCAGCCGGCGTGCAGCCAGGTGAGCACAACCCCCTGCTCAGCTCTGCCCTGGCGCTGATCCCGTCACAGAGGCGGAAGAAGCTCCCGCAGACCAAGGAACTGCTTGGTGACTGTGTGCAAGCTCCCACCAGCCCTGGCTGAGACACCATGATTTGACTTCAGCCTTGCAGAGGAGGTGCAAGGTGAAGCGCTTCCCTTGCAGCTCAGGCAGCCGAGCCAGAGCTGCTCAAAGGAGTGGCCTTCACCCACACGCTGCTCCCTGCAGCGGGAGGTGCACTTGTCCCATCCTACCTGTGGGTCCTGAGGCACGGCTGAGACTGAAGCAGCCAGCAGTGCTCAGAGATCTGCTGAAAAGCCCGGGGGGTAAAACTAGCTTCCCGGCCAGGAGCATGTTTACACATCTATCCTCGCCCCTTCGTTATCCCATTCTTTCTCTTCACAACAAAGGGAAGTAAAAATCAGCAGGCAATCTCTCATCTGCAAAGCAACATACAGGCAGACTCCCATGTGCTGGCTTCCTGCAAGGAGCAAGGAATCACAAACTCCTTGGGCAGGAAGGGGTTTGAAGAAATCACCAAGGCCCCCTTCACCACTCAGGGCCAGGTATGCAATAGAAGATGGACTGACAGACACAGGCTGGAACAGCCCCTGTTGCTCCCCAGCAGACAGTGCTAAGTTGAGGTTTTCTAGCTCTGTCCTCAGCCTTACAGGCTGACACTTAAGGACCTGCAGTGCTCAAGTGCTGCCACTAACCCTCTTTAAAAAAATAAGAGAGAGAATAAACAATGA
Organism: Apus apus; assembly: GCF_020740795.1. Taxonomy (NCBI): domain Eukaryota; kingdom Metazoa; phylum Chordata; class Aves; order Apodiformes; family Apodidae; genus Apus; species Apus apus. Next base: position 146,003,970 of record NC_067282.1, on the reverse strand, counting down.
TTCAGTCCTCAATGCTGTGGTTTGGGACTATCATATTGCATATATGTGTACACAGCAACCACTGTAACACTGCCATGCACAAATCCTGCCTCAGTTTGTGTGGGGAGTAAACAATCCAGCCAGCCAGGGCGGTCAGCAAACATGGATGGAGATAAGGTGTGGAGGAAGAAGGGGACAGAAGGTGAAAGATACAAAACAGCTCTGCTCACCTGTCTCAGAAACCGGTTATTTACAAGGTCAACAACGAGGACCTAAGAATGAGAGAGCAAGAATAAAAAGGGGAAATAATTATTTCCATCATCAGAGTTTATCTTAACCTGTAACTGCTCTGGAAGAAATGCTTTGGCCCTGCCCCTGTTCCTCCTACCCACCACTGCAGCCGGAGCAGGCACCCAGCGTGAGCCAAGAGCTGAGCCTTGTTGCAGTTTTCTAACCACCTTGCCACAGAACAGCCTGGACAGCAGGAAGCAGTTCTCCAAGCCAGGCCCACTGCTCCCCACCACCGTGTCAGGGTCAGAGCTCTGTCTTTTCTCCCTGTGCACTGCACCGCTGTCCCCTGGGTGGGCAGTGAAGAAAATGCCTCCTCAGTCACATTCCGCCTTGCTGCCTTCACCCTTGGGCACCCTGAATCTGGTTCTTAATTCTTGATTCCTTTCATTAGGCACCTGTGTTAAATAGAGGGACAGGTATCCTGGCCAATGAGTAGCAATCATACTTCAAGCCTGGTGGATTTTGTGCTTAGTCCCTGGACAGTGCTATGCAGAAACTTGAACAACATCATCTCCTACCCACAGCAGCTCCAGGGTGGGAGATCCCAGCCCCCCACCTTCCCAAGCTGCAAACAAGGAAGCACGCAGCCCTCTGCCTCCTCAGGGGATGTCCACCTCCTCCCTCACCCCGCGCCTGCAGGAGCCAGAGGTTGAGACCCTCAGCTCCTCCATCTGCCAAGGCAGATTCTCAAGGACAGCCTTTCTGGGACAGATGACAACTGGGCCCACTGGAAGCAACCAAGAGCACGGACATGGAGGGGGTGCAGGGCTCACCTCCTCCACTGGGAGCTCCTTCAGGCGGGGCAGGGAGCTGGAGAGCAGGCCGATGAGGAAGGGGGTGGGCGAGCACACAATGTCGATCATGGAAGGTGGCAGCACAGGGATGTAGGTGTGCTGCCAGGTGAAGGGGTACAGGAGGGCCACCGTGGCATGGCAGCACTTGGAGAGAGTGCTGGAAGATGAAACACAAACAAGAGGAATGGCTGGTCAGTCAGGAGGTGAGTGGTGCTTCCTAGAAACCACGGCGCTCTCAGTTGTTCCCTGATTGATCTCTGTAATTACTAGGGGCTTTCCCAATTTCTGACCCAAATTTTCAGGCGTGGGAGCAATGATTGGAGACAGGAGCCCAGGTTACAAGAGACTATCCTGGCACATGTGCATGGAACAAGAGATGGGTCCCACTGAATCCGGGAGCTGGTCCTTCAGTGCCCCAGTGGGAAATACCACAGACATAAGATCTTTCATGCCACTGCCTCTCATTAGATAAATGAGTTAATTCTCTCACAGCATGCCTCTGTGGCTGTTCCCATGGGAAAGCCACAGCTCTGAATGCACAGGGGCTACACTGTCCAGCAAAGACAGGACACAACTGTGGGGTGCAGAGCACGGTTCCACTACTACAGCAGCTCTTTGCTGGGCTGCATGGTGGGCCACTTACCTGCTGGTCATCCTCCTGGCCTTGTCAGTGCAGCTGGATGTGCAGCTTGGACCCCCTGGCAAAGCCCCAGGCACAACCTACAGCCACAAGGTCCCCAGGTGTTCCTGCAGGCCATTCTAGCCATGATCCTGCCCCTTGCCTTGCTACCTGTACAGCATGCCTTTGGGTAACCCGTAGCAGGAGCAGTCACATGCCAATGGTGTGCTTTTCTATAGGTCTCAATCATTCCGATAGGTCCTAGCAGCCATGCCAGAGCATGGGGGAAGGAGAAAGGCAGTGGTCTCCAGCCAGAGGCTATCCAGGCACCCTGCTGCCTGTGGAGCTTGCCAAGGCTACTCAGAACCATGGAAGAGTGAAATCCCTGGAGGTGAGCACACAGCCAGCCTCTATGGGATGCTGCCCACAGCTCACAGGACTGCAGCTTTCCTTCTTTCCCCTTCATATGTCATCAGCAGCTTGGCTATAAGTGCCTTTGCTGACAACTTCCAAGAAGGTCCATCCAGAAACCCCATCAACTCTCTGGCAGGAGACAGGCAGGGGCTGCAGTCTAACAGAGCAGAACTTGCTGCAGGGCACCAGTTACTCATCCATTCTGGATCTGGAAGCATTTGTATGCATCAAGCAAAGGGGAAGGCTTGCCATTATAAACCCATATATAACATAATTTTGTTTTACTAGCATTCAGATCTCAACAGACTGGAGGAGGGAAAGGAGGCTGGTGCAGCCAGAGGAGTCATGTCGCCAGGGAAGGGCGCCCGGCTGGCTCCTGTTAAACTCCACAGGGGAACTTACACTCAGCAACCTGGATCTGGCAGTTTATTGATGACTCGAGAGGGGTAGGGCTTGAGGGGCATGGACTCCACCTCACTCTGAAAAGCAAAGCCTGCTTTCTTCCCCCACCCCTAGCTCCAGCTAAGAATGGTGGGTTGGAATCCCTGTGCTGCAACCACTAACACGTGCAGCGCAGAGTGTGGTGGCTGGGCCACAGCTGGCTGGCTTTCACCAGACCAGTTTGCTTTAGCAGAACAGAATTGTGGTTTGCTGGGATATCAGCATGACCATAGGAATAAATCAAACAGAAAACATGGTTAAACACATGATGCTTTTTGAAGATAAGTAAAGCCCAGGGGAGAGGCTGGAATCTGCTTAACCTGAGAATTTTATCTAGGACTGCAATAGGTAGGGAACAGGCGCTTGAGAGGGACAACTGGGATGTACATGCTGAGAAAGGCTTTTCACAAGATAGGACCAGCTTCCTCTCCCTGCACTCACAGAAGCTTGTCTCTTCTCTATAAAAACAGAGGAAAACCCTTCAACAGCCGTGTCACAGACTAGTGGCTTTAAGCCTTTACATGGGAAAAACCTCTCAGTTACATATTCTTCTTGTTCAGGAATGTTTAACTGGAAGCCCAGTGTTAAACCTTGACCAGGAAGGTCTTATGAGTATCCCCCTTCCTCCTCCACATCACTCCTGCTGGCTGTCCCTCTGTTGCTTCTCTCAAGCTGTGTCTGCCCTCATCAGCAAGCCCATGTCTTGCTGTGTCTACCACACAGGCAAGGCAGAGAACAAATCTGAGAGAAATAAAATGAAAATAATGAGAAAACACAGAGCTAGTAAGAAACAGGATCATTTAACAAAAAAACAAACCAAAACAACACCAAAAAAACAAAATACACCCAGAAAAAGTGCAAGAAGAATATCAGAGTAGATTATTTCTCTTGTATCTTTCATACAAGCCAATCTTGAAAGGAACTCCAACAAAAGTGAATGTGCCATCTCACAAGTGCACTCCAAGTTAATGACATCCTTTTAAAACTGTCTCCTTTGAGGCAGTGTTACTTGTACACCCATACATTTCAGGCTGTGTTAGCAGATGCAAAGGTAGGGGCTTCTGTTTCCCTCCATTACCACAGAGCATATTTTCCACTCCTTAATTTCTGACTGATAATAGGTCCAGTAACAACAACAGCATCATTATGGTGAAAGCTGAAATAAGTCCTTTCATCATCTGTGTGCAGCACTGAGGCATTGCTCTTAGACCACCACCACTGGACTTCCTCTTCTTTGAAGAGAAGTTGAAGATGGAACTATTAGAAGTTCCACCTTTGTGACAAATCCACAATCTTGAAGGCACATCCAACTTTCCTGCCTAAAGGTAGGAACTGCCTTTATAGACAGTACTTGAAAACCAAGGGAAAGGATCTACACGATTCCAGGTAGCTCCAAAGAGGGAACAGTGAGCAGCTGAAGTACATGGTTATTTATGGACTGGTGAGATATTACAACATGCTGTATCCTGCTGTATTTATGGTGGCTTGTTCTTCCCTCAACCCTGCTCTCCAGTCCCAGCGAGCACACATGGTACGTGAGAGATTAAGTGGGAGGAAAGATGGCTGAGGTCCAGTTAGCGGAAGTTGCAGACAGAGCGGTGAAAGTCTGAAATTGTAGGCACCATACAGTGGGAAGCAAAAAAGAAAGCTTCCCATTCCACCTTCCCATCTGTGAATGCCTCATCACCCCCAGGATAAATCCTAGTGATTCTGCTCTGAAGTATTTTATATTGTGGAAGACATTTCCAGGGAACAATACTGACAGGGGGTTGAGGTCTGTGAGCTTCCTTTGAAGGCAGAGCAGTTCAGAGATGGACACAGAGGAGGTAACATCGAGGTGCCTCTTCCATATGGGATTCAGTCAGACTTTCTCTGCAGATAAGTCTCAGGCAGCTACAGCAGAGCCCTGGTCCTTTGGAATTACTCCAGCCTAAGCTCCCTCCTTCTCTTGAATGCAGCACTGCAACAAGCAATAAAGGACTGCTGATTCACACCACAGCTGCTGAGCCTTGCAAAATAATCCTCTATGATAAATTCCTCTTATGCCATCTGTGTGACCGTGTGCTCTTCAGGCAGTAGTGACAGGGGAAAGTGCCCAAACTACACCTCAGCTGTAATACAGCAGGTACCCCTCTGTGTGGAAGGTGAATATGGCCACTGAAGTTCTGTGGACTGCTCAAGCTGGACGCCTCTTGCTGTGAGATGTCCACAGAATCAACCAGAGTTGTTGTGCACAGCACAAGCAGAACAGTTTAATGCACTCTCAAAGCACAATTTATTTCAGTGTCTCTCAGACCTGTGAGGGCTCTTATACCAAACAGGCAGCCAATGCCTTTGGGTAGCTACAGCCAGTGTCTCTGCTGAAATCCTGATATCCCAGGACGTAAGTGCCGCAACTATGACAGCTGCCACCACTGAAATAATACTGACCCAGGGTGCTGTGATTTGCTTGGTGCACTCTGGATGCCACTAGAAATCAAGAGGTCTACCCAGTGTAATTGCAGTGTGCTCTGAGGAGTGCCATGCATCACCACCAGGCCACACAAGTTCAATGCCAGCTGTTCAAATGGAACACAGATACCACTTTTTAAGGCTTTTGGTTTCAACAGCTAACTCTTAAAATCCTTCAAGTCTTTAAGGTTGCAGACAGAACAACTTTCAAGATCCCAAGCACATTTTCATTCAGCCTCCTGTAGGGAGCATGGCTGAGCAGCATCTCTGATGTCACCTGCACAGGAGCTTGCAGGAAAGACTGAGATATTGCTAGTACAGAGGCTGGAAAGTATTGATGTACACAAAGAGCTGTGTCAGATCCCTCCCTGAAGGGCTGATTTGGATAGACTGACACACAGATGTCTGGCTGAGCACTCCCTTGGCCAGAACAATGATTTTGCAGCAATTGGTGACATTCATTTGCCCCAACAGCAGGCTTTCTCACCACACAGCATCCTATGCAAAAAACCAATCACACCTAGGCAGCTGCTGCTTCGTGGTAGTCACCTTGAACAGAGTCAGCCAATACAGAATCTGCACAAAACAGGCGCAACTACTTAGAAACTCTACTTCTTTTCCTGGCAAAACTTGCTCCAAGACTAGCTTGACATGCCCTAAAAAAGACACCGTGACAACTTGCAGCAGCTTCTAAGGAAGGATACTGGCTGCTCAGACTGGTTGTTTTACTCCCAGACTTCAGACTGGTTTTCCACAGTATTGAATCAACCAGCATTTTGGAGTTTACTGCCAGAAAATCCTTTGCTCCCAGCATAAAACAAACTGCTGAAAATACACTAGCATTGGGCAACTTAACATGGTTTGATTACATGCTTTTTTCTTCTTTTCTTTTTTATAAGCTGTGCTACAGTAGGATTCCTTTTACTAACACCTTCGGATTTCTGACACTGTGTCACATCTGGATTAACTTATGATGGATCACAGATCTGCTTTACAACATTTAACAGGCACAGAAGGTTCCAGATTTTGCCCTGTGACTTTGCACAGCATTGCTGCAAATCCCGCCAGGACGATGCCAGGTTCCAGCAGCTGCAGGGACCGTCGCTGCCTCCCACCGATCTGACAGATTAGTGCGGGTGAAGAAGCAAAGTGTTAAGGTGCTCTGAAGAAACAAGGCTGTTGTCTGACATCCAGACTTCATCCTGGGCTTTCTTTTTTCTCCTTAACCACAATACGAAAAGGAGAAATCTGGGAGGCCGGCATTTGCCGAGATCAGGCTATTTTTGTAGCACACGGAAAAGGCTTCTTTTTGATGATTAATAACCTTTTCTGGGGATGACCACATTTAAAGTGTCTACTCTAATTCTTTCAGATCTGCCTTTGATAGCAATGCCTACTTTGTGTTGTTGACACAGCTGTGGTTTCTGGCAGGGAGAGAGACAATTGCTCAAGTTGGTCAGTTCCACAACAGGCTTTTAAGGCGATTTGGAAAAAGGGTGCCTTGATTTTAAGCCCATATTAAGTTTTCCTGATTTAAAAAGCCCTCTGACTCTAACACATCTCCCCAACAGGCCAGTAAAAACTGCCCAGCTCTAGGCACCTTGTGAAATCAGGCCACTTTCATCTGGAAGAGGCCTCCTAAAACATTGGTCTCCAGTGCCTCAAACTGCATGCCAGGGAGCATCACTTGGAAACAAAAGCAGCTCTGGTGTTGCAATGTTTACAGTGCAGGAGTGAACAAAAGCGAGAGAAGACTACACAGATCAACATAGTTTTAACAAAGTAATTTTCCTGGGTTGTGAGGCAATGTATACTCCAGTTTCCATAGCAACTGAGGGGAAAAAAAACAAACACCCCAAAACTAACAAACCAAATTCTTTCCTTTTCTGCTGCCAAGCTTTGGATTGACCAGTCCTTAAAAAACACTCAATGTTCATTCTAAAGATGGATAAGACAAAGTATTTCACTTGCTGTACACTTGTTAGATGCATTTTTTTGGCTCAGCCTGAAAACATTTCACAGTTCACACAGTATTTGGCATGAGACCTTTCAGCCTACTTTTCCCACAGACTAATTTTACAGCAATTAAAAAATGTAAATAAATTGAATACATCGGTTTCTCTGTCACTCACACCCAGACACACCTTTACACACATGTACAGATAGTGATTGATAGTACCCACACGAAGAACTTCAAAGATGAATGATAAATGTAATTTATTAGGCCACTTCCACCGTATCACCTGCATTCTCCCTATTAATCCATCTCAGCTGGATTATTTCTAGCATTCCTAACATCTGAGTGGTTTCCAACAGCTGCTTTTTTCCTTTTTTTTTTTTTTTTTTTTTTAAATTCTCTTGAACTATTGCCAAAAAGTGTTTCTTTTCTTTAATCTGAAATAGGCATTTTTACACCTGAAGTAAATACTACTTAACATTCATTGAGTTCCATGTGTTCTTGTCCCAGGAAAAGTATCTTTTGGACAGAAGATCCTGTATCTACACCATCAACTTTCCAACAACAAGTAGAAGCCACTGCTTACCTTCTGAAAGGCTCACCAATCCAGTGCCCTCAGGTCACTGGACTGGATTAAAATACAATAGTTTACTTTATTTTGAGGGATATTTTCTTTGTTTTCTGTTTTTCAAGCCTTTAAAGTCCTTTGGGGCAACTTTCAAGATTTTTCTTCACACAAATGAGAGCCAGAGAAATTTCCTGTTTTGTTACAGGAAAAGAAGAAGACTCTCCTGAAACTGCTCAGAGCAAGGTCTTCTCAAAATCATTAAATATTTAAAGTCTTGTAGAGAGCTGGCAAATCTGTGTAAGTTACTTGAATCTGAGCCATGTGGCCTAACTGACCCTGGGTCTTTAAAACATGACAATTCCTTTTTTCACACGAAGAAGTTGTTTATGGACTTGCTGATATTAAAGGTCTTTTCTCCCAAAACAATTCTATGATCCTCTGATTTAGAGATTCTAGAAACTATGATTCTCTATCTCTCTCCCATTTTCTTTTACAGGCCTAGGCAGCTGGACTCATTCCTAAGGACCCTCGATATATTGACAAAAGATACATGGGGTAAAAAAACCTACTAAAATCCATAGAAGTGCTTTGAATTAGAGATATTCTGTATCACACACCATGCTGAAAAAACATGGTAGTGTGTTTTCATATACAGATGTGATAGACAGAGATCAGGTAAACAGAAATCTATCTGAAGTGACACCTTTAAAAAAAAAAACTAAGAGTTTAAAAGGTTCTCTACCATTTATTCTCACAACCCAGCCCTCATGCAGAGATTACAATGTCATCTGTGTCCTTAAGAGATTTTTCTGGAAATGTAAAATTTGTCCTACAGTGGAGGAAAAAAACCTTTGAAAAAAAAAACTGGTCACCATAAGTTATCACACATCATATATGCTACATAGAAATACAGTGTTTGGATGAATTCTTGTCTTTTCAATGCAAATCTGAATGCTCTGCGTGAAATGTGTGGCTTAAGTATCCAGAATAACACATATCATAGAATCACAAAATGTCTTGGGTTGGAAGGGACCTCTAAAGGTCACCTAGTCCAACCCCCCTACAATAAGCAGGGACATCTCCAACCAGATTAGATTGCTCAGAGCCCCATCAAGCCTGACCTTGAATGTCTCCAGGGATGGGGCCTCCACCACCTCTCCAGGCAACCTGTTCCAGCGACCCACCACTCTTGTATTAAAGAACCATTTTATAATGTCCAACCTAAATCCACCCTTTTCTAGCTTAACACCATTACCCCTTGTCCTATCATTAAATGTCCCAGCGAACAGCTCTTCCCCAGCCTTATAGGCCCCTTTCAGGTATTAGAAGGTCACTGTAAGCTTGTCTTCATAGGGGAGGTGCTCCAGCCCTCCAGTCATTTTCATTGCCCTCCTCTGGACACACTCCAACAGGTCCACATCTTTCTTGTGTTGGGGACTCCAAAGCTGGATGCAGTACTTCAGGTGAGGTCTCACCAGGGCAGAGTAGAGGGGAAGAATCACCTCACTGGCCCTGCTGGCTACACTTCTTTTGATGCAGCCCAGGATGTGGTTGGCTTTCTGGGCTGCAACTGCATATTGGTGACTTGGGTCCAGCTTTTCATCCACTAGTACCCCCAGTTTTTTTTCCATGTACCCATGATGATAAAGAAGCAAATCTTCCTCTCTCTCACCCAAGACAGCTGACAAAACCTGCAAGCAGCCCATTCTGCCTGGATGCTGCAGCTTCCCTCTCTCCAGCCTTCCTGTTCCTGTGATGAGACTGCCTGAGCTCTGCCAGCAAAAAGCCCCAGATCCCTGCAGGATGAATTCTTCCCTTAACTTTGCTGTAGAAGGGGCCTCCCCATCCTTTTCCCCAGTGCTCAGTCCCAGAGCTGCATCCTGCTGGCTGGAAGTTGTGAAAAGAGACAGCTTAGGGGCACTGTACACTCCTGAAACCTGAGCATGCTCCTAAGTGTCATTACTCATCCAGGCAGCTTTTCTTTCCCCAGCCTTGGCGAACTCTCCTCTCTGAATCCTCAAGTGCTTCAAGGGCTGGAGAGCCGCCAGCCACCAGCTGCACAAGATCTTAAAGAAGCCTGGGCCCACTTTCAAAATTTAGGAGAGTGAACAAAAATAACAAAAAATCCCCCTAAAACCAGAAATTGAGCAGATTCAAAACAATAGAGGGAAAGCCCTCTGTCTCATTCCCCCTCATTGCATCCTTTACTTTCACCTCTCACAAGAAAAATCTCTAAGAAACAATACTAAAATAGAAGCTGAAGATTTAAGATCTTGTGACACCAGGGAACAACCCAGGAGGGTCAGTGATCTCTGCCTGAGGCTTGATCCTTGGAAACTCCAGCTCAGCTCAGTGGGGAACACTGCAGCATCATGGAGCAAAAGGAAAGGTTTCATTTACTTAGGACCAGGCCTCTGCTCTAAAACCATCTGGAGGAAAGGGAATTTGGTTCTCCTTGGGAACAAGATGCAGCATGCTTTTGCAACCTGCAGGGTGAAATTACAGTGTATGGCCTGGGAAGTACAGCCCTGCTCACATCAGAAAAGAAGGTGGAAAAGAGCAAAAGTAAATAAGCACAAGGTAGAGAGATCAGTTGCTGCAGCCTTCTCTGACTTCCTTCCTTGGCAGCATTTTGTTCAAGGAAATGCAAAAGGGTACCTGAGCTTGTCTGCGACAAAGATCACCCTCCTTTCCAGAAGCAGGGAGGCGAAGACTCTGCTCAGGTGCCGCACGCTGAGGGATGTGAATAAGGACTCAAAATCAACATGCTCAAGCCTGGAGTCAAGAGGCCGCCGCAGTTCGATGACCTGTTGGAGAGAAAAAGACCAGAGGTCACCTCTCACCATCCACCCATGCTGTGGCAAGCAGGGACAGCTAACGAGCAATACTGACTGCCGGGGAACGCCGCACAGCGCTGAGCCCTCAAACAGCCTTTCCTGGTGCTGTCTCCCACAAATCCTTCTTCCAGATGAAACTGAAGACCATCCAGAGTCCACTCCAATGGGCACAGCATGAGACCAACCACAAGTTTTCCCCACTGGACTGAGGACAGGGAGAGTTTCGTTAAGGAGGAAAACTAGTTTGTGTCCAGCTAGGAGTGGTTTCCAGGCTTTCTGGCTTTCAGGCAACAGAATGGCATGGAGCCTTTCAGATTTGCACTCTGACTTTTGCAATTACGATTTATTTTTACAGCAAGAATCTGGATGCCTAACCTACTGACTATACACTTTTTCTATCAGTTAAAGAAAAGAGCAGCCTTTGGGCATTTTATTTTGTTCTTATCTACTTAAATAATTCCTATCACAGGACCTTAGCACTTCATACTACTTATCCTAGACAGATGCTTATCTACATTGTTCTTGAAAGATTCCAACACCACATATTTCATAAATCCCACAGGAAAATTACTCAAGTTCTGAACTAACCTTACCAATACCAAGCCTGCAGCTGAAATATGTCTGTGGCAAATTACTTCAACTATTTGTTGTCTTACTCTCAGTATACACACAGAGCAACTGGTCACCCCCCTCTGTAGGAAGCCTCTTGTATATTGAAAGGTTATTATCACATGTCTTCCTTTGTCTTTTGTTTTCTATATTAAGCAAACCATTTTCTCAAGCTTCACCTGTATTTTCTAAACCACTTAGTAAGTGGAACTACTTTTCTGGGGCCTTCTCTTACTCTTTGTGCTTTTTGGAAAATGATACTCTAAATAAATTTCCACCAATGCTGGGAATCAGAAAAATTGCTTTTATTTATTATTCATCTCTTCACTTTCTTTCACAACACAGGAGTTAGTCTAAATAATACCATACTGTTACTCCTGGTCAATTTATGGCCCACTATACCAACTAGATCCTTTTCTGAAGTACTGCTGCTCACTCAGTTACTTCCGTGCTCTGTTCTTCTTCCCAGCATTTTGCTCTTGTCCACACTGAATTTCAGACCAAACCTTCAATTTTGCAAGGTCATTTTGAATTTTAATCCCTTATTCTCCAAAGTGCCTGTAACCCACCCCAATGCTGTCATCTACCCATTGTGTAATGTGGCGTTTATGCCATCAACCAGATAATTCATGACCATTAAGGATCCTAGAAAGAAAATAACCAAAACATTCTCACAGTCTGACAGCACACCATCGGGATTCTGCTCCTCAAGTGCAGATTTTCAACCAGCTATGCACAGGCTCTGCAGTAACTTCATTTAGTTTGGACTGTTTTCAGTTTGGTTGAGCAGAATGCCATCATGTAGGGCTATGCTGAGAGCCCTCAGACACAAACTCTATTAACTCACTTACCTCTCTCTCACATTCAAGGCATACCATGGCCAAAAGGAAGCATGGCCATGACTATGTTCAGTTTGGCTCCTTCCACTCTCCCTCAGTCCTTCAAAGCTACTCACAAAAGCTCTGCACTCTTAAAACCCTCCCACTGTTCTCACATCACACTGTGGGAAATGCAACACCTACCCTCACCTCCAGACTCTGAAAGTTCCTTTCTGAAAGGCTGCAAACCTCATCCTCATGTGGTTTCAGGTATTTTTTTACCAGAACTCCGTGCCCTGTCCCACACAAATAGTGGTTCTCTATTAAGGATGCTCAAGCACGTTCTATGAATCCTGTCTTCAGGAAGTTGGGGGTGGGGCTCCAGTAGATCCCAGGTCATGTCCTGTGCAGCACAGGGCCTGCCAGTCTGTGGCACTTGGCCTCAAGGCCAATGCCCTTTTCCATTTTGACATACTATCATGACTGTGTCCTTAGATTAATTTTTAACACAATTTCCCTTTTGCTTCTGAGGTCATTGAAGTTTCCATGCCATCCCCTCCAGTCCCCTATTTTATTCCCTAGCTTCCCCACACTGTTGGCAGACAATCTGTCCTTGAAGATCCCCAGTGTCACAGTCCCAACTTCCAGTCACCAGTCCTGAACCATTTGCTGGCCTAAGTCTCCCTCTCTCTAGGCTGGTGTCTTTACCTCTGTTCCTGAGCCTGGCAAGAAGTTCTTGACTGTTATTGTCCGGCCCAAAGCTGGAAAAGGTGCCTCCATGACACTCCTCATGAGAGGCTGCACCAAGGCAGGGGAAATGCCCCGTCTCTTCTCAACCTCATCCAAGATCTGAAATAAAAGCATAAAGAGAGAAAAACATGGAAATCAGGAGGAGGATGCACCAGCTTCTACATTCTCCTCTTAATCCAGAATCTACATGGAGCCTTGAATCATAAGGAAGAAGGCAAAAGGTGCAATTAAAGATCCTTAATTTCCTTCAGCAAGGAAACCCAGCTCCAGTGAGGTCAATGGAGAGCTTACAATTTAAAACTCCCCCACCACCCTTGGAGTCAGGATTTCATCTTTCAGTCTCTCAGTGCTTCTGTTCTGGTAGTCCTGCTGAAGGCAGAAAGCAGTAACTGACAGTCTAGTCTTCCTTTTAACTATGCTTTTGCTAGATTCTGGAATTAGCATCAGTTGCCTTCCCAACACCATTTCAGGCCCTTTCTTCAGCCATCAGCTTCCCTGATCCCTATTCTTGTGGTGCTGACTTCACCTTCAGGTCCCTCTTGGCCTACAGCACAAAATCTCTCTCTGCCCCCTTACCTTAGAGAAGAGATTGAAGCATCCAAGACGACTCACAATGCAGTAAACTTCTGGGAGGCGCTTCCCTTTCCCACTGGGCTTTCAATACAAATGCAAATACACACACACAAAACAACAAGAAAACATCAGAATTGTAACTACTGAAGAGGTAGAGTGACCGGTCATTCAGTTCTGCAGCTCAGAAACTAGCAGACATTTGACAGAATGCTGCTCATAACAATATCTTAGAACTGGCTCAAGCCTTGGTAAGCTAGAAACAGTGGGGAGAAATGGGCACATCCACAGTGTGATTCCAGCTTTCTTAAGTGAGATGACTAGGGCAGGGCAGACTGTTCTACAGAAACAACTCCAAGCCTACAGGACCAGCACAGGTTTAGACAACTGTTTAGCGGCTACCTGAACCTAAGGGAAACAAGCCCTATCTTCAGTTTAGTGGTGAAACAACAGTTCATGGTCATGTTAAGCACTGGTGTAAGGACAAGGCAAAAGAGATATGCCTGGAATGGAGGATGGTACTCAGACAGCAACTTTGGCACCGAGCAGAGCAGAGGAGAGAAAAGCTGCTCTGCTGCTGTTCTTTCTTTCCACACTGAAAGAGAAGACCAGCAGCTTTCCACTTTCCAGAATGGGTGCCAGCAACACCAACCCCACAGAAGGATGCATCTCTAGGAAAAAAAAACAACAGGGGTAATTACCAGCAGCCTCCTACAGTATCCAAATCGCCTGCTTCCATCTTCCCCCGTCAGGACAAATGAGAATGTCTCACTGCAGAAAGAGAAACCAAAGTGACAAAACACCCATCACCCACATTAGAAGTCTCTGACATACAAACCAAAGAAACCCACTATGTTTTTGCATTCCCCATACAACTCTCTCAGGGCTCTGCCCAATCATCTACCGTAACAGCTTTCATATTTAATTAGCTTGGTATATAAATCTGTTTCTCATGAATCAGGATACAAAGGACAGCACTTACCTGGCAAACTGATGGATGGGGGCCCAGTCCTTTGCATCAGGGAAGCAGAACTGGGGAATAGCTTTCAACTGATCTTCTGCCTCGCGCATGAATTTGAACGAGCGCTCGAGCTAGCAGAATGGAGAGAAGGAATGTTTCCAATTAGTCATGTGGGGATGGAATGACTTCAAATATTTTTCCTGTGACAAATGAAGAGGTGATGACAGAGGCTAAGCTTCTGCCTGGAAGATATTAAAATTTCTGTGATTCTGGCTCACCTAATCTTCAGATATCTTAAAGTAACTCTGTGCCCCCAACTCCACCAAGCCCTGCATCTGCCACACCTGCCCCTGCTATATTGTGCCTCTAAGCTGGGACACATCTTCCAGCAAGTGTAACTGAAGTCTGAGGGGAGCTCTGGTTACATCCCATTTATAAACACACTGTCACACTGGCTGTGTTTCTTCCAGTCCTTGTTCCCCATTTTAAGCTAGACCATTGGTGAAAGCTGTGTCTTCTCACAAGTGTCAGTTTTCTCTAAGAGAAAGAGGGGAGAAAGGGAATAGCTACATAACAGTCATAGCCAAGGGTAGCCAAAGATCTAAATCAGCGACTCAACAGCAAGGAGTACCATGACAATTCTCAGGGGGTGACTGCAGCCCCTCTATCTCCAGTCTCACTGAGCACCGACACAGCAGAGAGGTTACTGATGTAATGTGCCGTCAAGAGAGAAGCTGTGTCAAGTGCATCATGCAATCTGAGACACGCCAGCCAGACCTTCCAGACAGGCACCACACCTTCAATGGGAACTGCTGGGTAACCTCAGGGACGTAGGCAGCCCCAGCCTGCTTCTTGTGCAGTGACACCACGACAAAGTATTCAAACAGCTGCCTCTCTTGATATTCAATCAAGTCCCGTTCCAAGGTTTGGTACCGAGGGGTTTGCTTCAGGCGAGATTTCACGTGCACCAGGCGCTGGCTGTGAGCTACGAAGGAAAAGATCAGAGGTTGTGATTTTGTGCTCTTTGACTCTGTGCTCATTGCACAGAGCAGCAACAGTGCTTTATGGAGACTTTTGGATAAACTTGAAACCACCTCACTGCATTTCCTTTGTCAGTGGCTGACTAGGAGGTGGGAACCATTTGGAAGCTGCTCTATAAATATCAACAGAGATGGGACGTAATCTTGTTGAGTGCCATCACCCTGAAGAGCTTTGGCAGCAGCAGGTTTTCATGGATTGCTTTTACAGCTGAAGACATCCATATGGGACATGGTATACCAGATAATGCCTAGGCACTCATCCTAGCATTCACTTATGCACCTTTCAAAGCCAGCACAGTTAGGTGATTGATAACCTCTGCTCAGAGGAGGCTGTGGATAGGGATCCCCATGGTTTTACAAGACCAGCACTTGGGTCAGGCTAGGGCTGCACTGGCTGAGTAATGCTGGGGACTCCCAGCTTCAGTGACACAGGCTGAGTTGCAGGCCAACAACAAAGAAACATGTAAAGTGGTGCAAATCAAAAAGGCTGGCTCATGCCAGTCCTTCCTGTGCCTAAAACTGATCTCTCAGGACCATGTTTCTACAAGTTAACCCAAGACAATGGGAAAACAAGAAAAACTGCCAAGCAAGCTGTAACTGCAACACACATGAGCTGTGGGACAATAAACATTCCAACATGGAAAGTAATGAAAAGCTGCTTGCTGAGAAGAGACCAGATGAGATTCCCTAAGACCACCCCCCTGCTTTGTTTTAGAGTTTCATCCCAAATTAAATCTGCATGATGTCTCCCTTAGCCCTACTACAAAAGAAAGAAAGAATTAACTACAAGCAGAGATTACAGCACATTCTCACAACTGTGCTTTTTGTGACTGCGGGTGGCAATGCAACGTTTTTGACAGAAACAACGACCAAAGGGATACAGTGGGAATTCCAAATACGTAAGTTGTCTGCTTGGGAGACAAGGCTTCCTGAAAGATGGTATATACTTCAGGACAGGCTCTTGACCTTTTGTCTCGTAAAGCTGCGCCACTTGTGGACTACTCCACACAATATAATTTAAAGCAATCATGAGGTGCCTCTTAAATCAGAGAGTGCAGCAATCCCTGGACAGTTCAAGCCCTGGAAAGATGGCTGAGACTCCTTTATCTCATCCCTTATTATGCTATTTGCTCTAAGGCTGCAGTTCTTCAAAAGGTTTCAGAAGTGTTTTCTGTTTCACCAGGGACTTATCAATATGACAAGGGGTAATGGCCTTAGGATGGAAGAGGACAGATTTAGGTTAAACTTCAGGAGGAAATTCTTTATTGTGAGGATGGTGAGACACTGGAACAGGCTGCCCAGAGAAGCTGTGGATGCCCCATCCCCAGAAGTGTTCAAGGCCAGGTTGGATGGGGCTTTGAGCAACCTGGTCTAGTGGGAGGTGTCCCTTCCCACGGCAGTGGGGCTGGAACTAGATCTTTAAGGTCCCTTTCAACCCAGACCATCCTAGGAAGCAGTGTCACAGCAATACTGAGTGCTTCTGAAAAGCTCTCTCAAGCACTGCTTATATTCTAGGATTGTATTTCTGTCATCATGGCAGAGTTTCCAAAATTTTTCCTTTCCAATAGTCAGCTCTTATGGCTCTGACATGCAGTCTGATGATTGCTCTCTGATTTACTGTGTCTCATACGTAGTGACTTGCTAAGCAGAGGAAACTGGCTGGTGTGTTTGGTCTGTTAAGTAAAACACACAAAATCAGAAGTTCCAGGTAAAAGAGACTTGCTAAAGAAACTCACCTTCCTATTTAAAAAAAGGAAGTAGACAGTTCAACAAGGCATAAAGCTAATTACAGGTGTAGCTAGAGCAAACAGCAAGTGGCAGAGCTCCCGTTCACAGTTACGTAGACCTGCACAGTCACTCAGATCCAGATGTGGATCTGGATATTGTTCCGAGTCCAGTGCCGTTGGATTTGAGGTGACCTTACGAGACCTCCACCATCCCCTCTATAGACAGTTCCTAACTGCAGATCTACAGAGGCTAGAGAGAAACCCAGCACATGATTCACTATGGCAACGTTCCTGGACACATGTACACTGTTTTTCTCAGCTACATCTGAACAGGGACTATATTTCAAAACATCATGTTTCAAGACAGTTGTGAATATCATTTCTGTGCCATCTGGGTGCAAATCCTCTCTCCCTGCCTCCAGGATAGCCTAGGAACCTGTCAAGGGGTGGGTAGTGGCAGCCATTTTCAGCTTGATCTTGCTAAAACAGCAGTACAGATAGAAGATTCCCCAGTGCAGAGCAAAGCAAGTGCATATATGGTAGTTCTTGTGTAGGAAGCTGTGCTCACAAGAAGGAACTCAGTCTGAGGTTACTGTTCTAAAAACCTGAAGGGAGAGTAAGGACGAACACTCCTGAGCACAACACACTACGGTTAAAACAGAGTGGGAACTGCTGCTTATGCCTGTCTTTTCAGCTTGGGAACTGCCCTGCTGCTCAGATCACGTCTGCATGTGACTCAGGAAACTTTGGCATTGAAGGGAGTTTCCATCTTGCATTCTAACTTTGCCGGCATTTTGAATTTGCCATATAAACTCCCAAAAGACTGTAATGCCACCAGTGTGTTACAGGGCTAACCACCAGCACAAGAAGGTTTCAGCAGAGTATTGTAGAGTCAATGCTGGCATGGAGCAAGCAATGCAGCACTTTATCCAAACTCAGCCAATGCTGAAGATTTTAACTAGCAATAAATCAAGCAGTGCAATTCTGTTTTCCTCGCTAGCCAGTCTGGCTGGTGGTTCTTCTCCCCTAGTAAACGTGTAGTGGGGATTCTGAACACCCTGTCCCATGCAATGCTGCTTCTGTCAGCTTGGTCCCACATCTGTGACTGTGTACTTAGAAAAACCACACGGTAATTTCAGTGTCCAAGCTATCTCCTAGGAAAGTCAGTCCAAAGAGCTTTGATGGGAATTTGAACAGCTGTTTGTTTTGGACTCCCACTGTCCTCTGCCCATGGATTTTCCTGTGCAGTATTGAGTTGTTTTCTCATCGTGTTCTGAATGGAAACAAGCTCCTTCTCCAAAAGCAGAACACAGAGGAGAGAACTTGACCCAGGATCTCAGAGTACAGTTTATTATGAGCCATTTTTTCTCTTCACACCTGTCCTTACCTTTCAGCTTCTCTTCAGAATCACTGTCTGATTCACTGTTTTCATCTGTAACTAGAAAAAAAGAAAGGGGAAGATGAATTAAAGTAAAGCCTATTTATAACTGCACACTTCTTACCCCTGGCATGAAAAAAACCAGGCCTGGCAACTCCAGAGGGAAGACAGTATAGATCCCAAGGGCCTTGTTCTTTTCAAGGGTGCACATACCCACAGACATTTAGCTTTCCAACCTTGGTATCTTCTCATTCATTCAGGGAATAATAAACATAAAACAACAACAACAACAACAACCAAGCCAATTTTGCACAGCCAAAAGAGTTGCATAATAAAACACCAGAGCAATATTTTATCCAACTGTATAAGCACAACACCAAGACAAAATACTGATTAATATGCAGTAGTTTGCGGGACAAGGGATAAAAACAAGCAAACAAACAAATAAAAAACTGCCAGACTGAATCAGACTCAAGGTCTATATAATCCTGTAGCCCATTTTTGGCAATGGTGCCTTAGATGCTTCAGAGAGGGGTATAAAAAAAATATGCAGAGACAAGTCTGAGAGGTTTCCCTGAGGTTCATATAAACACACTCATCCCCTCTGTGGGTGTTTATCCTATATAAAATAGGATAAACAGTAACAAGAAATTGTGGGAAACAAACAGAGCTGGTGGTCACCTCTTGCTGGAAACTAGGGTGTTTTGGAAAAAAAATACTGTGTTGGAAAGACCTAATTTTAAGTTTTACAGAGATTAAATGTTTAGAAGTAATTGCTCTGAAGTACCTGAATGCTTCTGGCAATTAACAGTGGGAGGCTGAAAGTCTCAATCTTGCTATGGTGGAGATGGTCCTACAGTCAAATCTAGAAAGCCTGATTCCCAACTAAGGCTATTTGTTTACTGGGATGCTGAAGGAACCAGGATTGTTTCAAAATCTGCTGTCTTCCATTGGACAGTTCACTGAAGTGACACATTCCTGCAAAATATTTGGATCTCAACAAATCAGTCTCTTTGGACAGAACATTCCTCTCCAAAGCTTCCAGCCTGTCCCAGAAATAAACATCAAAAAGGGGGGGACATTTTTGGTGCGACCTGTAAGGTTATCATGTAAAGCTATGGAATGAAAATGAAGCAAGAAAACCCCAAAATGTTCTATTTTAATCAAAGTCTTTTGGGCAGAGGAGCGGTTTTTATCTTCCCAAACAAAAAGATGGAAGCCCCAACTCAGTGTCACCCTGGCCTGGAAGAAGAAAATGTTGCATAAATCACTAAGGCAGCCTGAACAAGTCCCCAAAGAGTCTTGGATGTATGATGATTCAAAGCTCTTTTACCTTTCCCTGAATTGCTCTCTGTAGACTGCGACAGTCTCTTGACACGTTTCTTTCCCCTTCGTGCCTCATAAATGGCATTGATTTTCAACACAAGCTGCTCAGCAAACACACAAACAAAGAAGGTTATTTTTCTCCCCAGGCAAGCAAGCAAGAATTTCATGCCAACTCCTCTGTTTCCCAACCCTGGCCTTGATGGCCTAGCACTGACAATTACCAGCATCAACCTTGCTCATCAACCTTGCTCATCAACCTGCACCTGCGCTGCCAATGGTACCTGCTCACTCTGGTACAGAAGCAGCAGAGTCAGGCTGGCATGGCAGGAGCCCAAGGCAACAAGCCCTGAGGAAAGGCCAGGCCTCTATGCACTTCCACATTGTGTGGTCATACGAGTTCATCTGGGCCTCTCCATACTGTGGTCCATGCTTCAAGAAGCACCAGAGAGTCCCTTGGGAGCCTGGCCTGGCCTGCAGGTTTGGGAGCAGAAAAGTGGCTGGAGGAGCATGACAGCAAACTGTCATGCCATTATGCCTTTAACATCTGTTGTAGCATGTGCTGGAAAAGCCTTCATATCAAGCACGGAGGAAACATAATAAAAGGAATGCTGAAGAAATTGAGATCAGTGGGAGACAAGAATGCTGAAGTGCTTTATCCTAGTGGTTTGTTTTGCAAGTACTTTAACCCCTGGCCTCCCAGCTGACCGGGAGAGAGAAGATTTCAGTGTTGGGCATAGCTGGACTTAGTGACTCATTCAGTGCCTCAGGTCTCCCTATTGGTCCCCTGAAGGGGAGCAGAGATGCAGAAGGACCATGCCAGACTTCCCCAAGCCTCCACAACCAGAGGTGCCTCCTTGTCAAGGTCCCAGGTAGGAGAAGCAGGACATGGCCACAGCATCCAGATTTATTCCAGGAAGTCTAGGATCCCTACATGTATGTCCTGAAAGCTAAAAGTAATACAGGCCCAACACATACTTGGTCAAGGAACTCTGAGTTCAAATATTTAAGTAAGAGGCAGGTGATGTGGAAGTGCAGCCTCCACCCAGCTGCCCAGCTCAAGTCTTAAGTTGATTGTGCCACTGGCATAGTAAATGTGAGTTCTAAGCTTGCTCTGCAAGACTGCTCATTGGCACTGCCTGGTAAATATATACTTGTAATCTTCCCTTCAGCTGACATAAAAGTATGTGTGAACACACTGATAGAGATCAAGCACATGCACAGATGTGTAGGCATACTGGGAAAGAAAAACCTAGACATTTGTAGCCTTTGGCTCATTCCTGAACAGCTGAGGTATACACAGAGGGCTTTCTGAAATCAAACATACAAACATGAACACAAATCTGGCAACCAGGAAATAAAGACATACAAACATGTCCCTTCTTCCCCAAATGAAAACTCTGGGTTCAGAAAAGAAATCACCACAGACAGTCCCTGGTAGGTTCTCCTTGTCCTGCAAAGACTGGGATAAGTAACTGTGTTTTTGAAACATTCAATAGATAGTCTGCTGCCAAACCTCATTTGGACTGAACACACTTCCTGCTAGATCTGAAGGAAAATAAAATTGAAATGGAGTCATGCTGTATCCAAATACAATGTAGGAAATATTGCTTAAAAAAATGTTCACGACTACAGACAGCTCCTTTTGTCACTCCAATGTCAGTATTTTCATTGTTCATTTACAATCACACCCTACCTTGAAATAGAAATTGCCAATGCAAGAACCAGACCTAGCAAAGAACCACAGATTGCCAGGAGGGAACATCAACACAACACACTGACAATTTCTGACTGTCCTAACCAGCAAAACAATTTTTAAAGAGGAAACAATATTTGATACATTTTTTGCAAAACATTAATCACTTTTTTCCCCCTTCTGACAAACTTCAACTTTTATTAAAAAATTAGAACGCTTCTTTTTTCTTATTATTTTATCTCTCTGGCCAAATATGGTATCTCAGATGGAAAAATAAGGTCTTTAAAACTTGCAGAAATGTTTGTGAGCCTTCTCCTTTGAGCAGAAAGGGGGTTAAACACAAGTCAACTGCCAGGACAACAGCTATATTGCAGGGATGCCACACTGGAAACTTAAACAAAACATTGTTTCACACTCACATTCCAGCCTGAAAGCAGCCCAGCAAGAAAGCCCTAGATTTACCTTGGGAATCTTCCTTTTCCTCTTCCCGTTCTGAGGGTCTCCCAAGGAGAAGAAGGTGTCATCTGGACTGCTGGGGGTTGAGGGAGGGCTGATTTTGGATGGTGACCCAGTCCCATCACGGCTCAGTTTCCGTATGTCTGGCAGTTTGAAACTCCGCCGCTCTGAGTTTTGTCGGAAAAAAATGGGCTTGGAAAGCAACTGGAAACGAAGGAGAAGAAACAAATGATCTCGGCACCTTACATACCTTTGCCTTATTGCTAACACTGCCATGGCAGGAAGTCCAGTGGGGCAGCCAGACCACCCAGATGTCAAAACAGCCCAAATTTGGAGAATGCTCACAGATTTCTGCACGCACAAAGAACTTACCCAGCCGCTGGGCTCAATCAGGACTACCTTGACCAGCAATTTAACCATGCCATATTTATTCCAGACCAAAATGCAATACCAGAGGTTGGCCAAGAAGCCTTGCTCCAGCATGAAAAAAAATCTCCCAAGACTTGTGTAATCTGGAGGCTGGAACTGTAAGCAGGACAAGACTAACCAACCAGCCAACCACAAGCATTTGGGATAAGAAGCATCTAGTCAGGAAGAACAGGGAAGCAATGAGTCCAGATAAAAATCATTGTCAATATGGTTGCCTTTGACAGTAGCCAGAACTAAGTCTTTCAGAAGAGGGTACCAGAAATGTCATCATAGACAATTATGGAGACTTAGTTTCCTCCAAAGCTCAAATTGAGCGGTAACACAACAGCAGATACTTAATGCTGGTGTAAAGTTCTTGAAGTCTCCAACCAAAAACAGAGAAGCAGAAAGCTCAGCTCCATATAAAGAAAGGCAAACCACTTCTCACCAGAAAGATGTTCAATATGAACTCCTTTTGTCTTCTCCTACTGAATTACCCAGCAGTTATGATAAGATTATTTTTTTGTGGGCACTGGATCTGCACTCCAAGAGGATGTATCTCTGTGGCACTAAGTGGTGTGAGGGGAAGGTATCCAAGCTAATTCAGAACAAGCCACAGCAGCACTGTAGCTGAGGCAGCATAAAGATCTGCCTCCATCAACAGACACACTCAGCGGAGTTATTAGCCAGACCAATTAATTAATTCGGGTTAGCTCAGGTGTCTCTAGATGGTTTGGCAGGAGAAAACGCTTACCACACACAGAGAAGTCACACATTAAAATGAGTCTGGGAAGAGCCTCTGCACTGAGGAAAGTCATCCTGCACTAGTGATACAAGCTACTACTGAAAGTCTGTGCCAACCCATTCCCCATCACCCGCTAGCCTGGGCAGGGTCTCCAGTGTGATTCACACTGCAGTTGCAAACCTGTTAGTTGCCAAGAGAACTGCAGCACTTCTTTTCTGACTGATGTAGATCATGCCTTTCAGATGCCAAAGCCCTGTAGTGTAACATAATTACTCCTATTCAGCTCTTTACTAAGTATCTCCCCACTGGGAACCTTATCTATGGTGAAAGGCATTTCTGTGTAACACTGCAGACCACTTTCCATAGGAAAGGGGGGAAATCAAGTTGCACTGGTGATCCCAAAGCTCTCTGAGGGAAATCAGGTTCATCCCAACACTGATATATAGACCCTTGATGCTCTAGACATAACTACCAACAAGAAGAATGGATTGAGAACCACAGAACACTTTTCACTTTTAAGTGTCGAATCATCCAAAGAAACCTCATCTGCTGATTAAGCTGGTTGGAAAAGAGCAACACATTAAGAAACACTGGAAAGTTGGGTAACAGCTCTAATAATAGCTGCCACTTGGAGAGCATGGGAAAACCCTTTGGTCAGGAAAACCGTGTTTGGATCCCTGCTATCCACTCTGAACCCAGTTGTTGCTAAGCCATGCTGTTCCAGGCTTGGACTATCTAAACAGACAACAGGAAACAACCAAAACAGCTCAGAAGGCTGAGAGCAGGGCTGCCTGTGGGAAGCCCTGCGCTCTGAGCAAGAGGTGCGGACCAGTGTTGTACCTCTTCTTTTGGTTTCACTGCCAAGGAAGAATATGGCATCAGGCTGTGAGCTGTGCTGCTGCTGGAGACACTCTTTTAGTATCAGCCCCCATCACCAGGTGACTGGCATTGTTGTTTATCACCAGCAATCAGCCTCATCAAGGAGAGAACAAAAGAGGCATCCCAAGGGAGGGGGCTGCAGAGGCATCCTGGCATCAGCATGGGCAGACCCTCTACAGCCCACTGACACTGTGCCAAGATGACTGCAGAGCTTGATTACCCCAACACTTAAATGCCCTCTTTGAGGGCAGGAAGAGGTTTCTTCCACTCTATTAGCAAAAGGTCTTCCCCTTTGCCAGAGGAAGGTAGCCCTGGTGTGAAAAACAGTGGCAGCCAACAAACCATTTGTGGAAGGGAATGCTGCTTTTTACTTTGCTAGAAGGCAACAAATACCCTCTTATCATACTATACTGTGACAAGTGTAAAAGACAAAAAGGAAAAAACTCTGACATGCTAAAGTCAAATTGGCAAAATTCCACCCAACAACTTTCTGGAGCAGGAGAGATGGCCACTTGAATCAAAGTACCTTAGTGGGAGTCCCGGGTACAGAAGAAGTGGGGGATGCTGGGAAGGTCAGGACACATTTCTTCCCCAAACAGCGGCTGTTGGTCTCAATGTCTTCATAAGGGTTTTCCTTTGATGGTGGATCTGCAGCAAAAAGCCACAAGCAAGAGACTGTAAGTGCAGAAAATCCTTGAGGTTTGCCATAAAAATCTGTTTGGGGCTCTGCTGGCCTTATCCCACCTCCCACATCAGACATAAAGACCTGTTCTCAAGCATTCCTGCAATTGCCTCATTCTCTCCATAGCCCTACAAGTCCAGCTGCTCGCTGGACAGTGTCCAAACCCTGACACTGACATATGCAGCCATAGGAACGTATCACAGATACTACAGATGGAAAAGATGCAGCGAGTCCTCAAGTTCATTTCTCTGTCTTCAGAGGATCTGTGAGGTCCTCATGCACATCAGTCCATAATTATATTTCCTTATTTCCAGTCTTCTGTTTAGAATCGCCTCCATATAAAGCTGTGAGCTGAAGGCTACCATAAGGGTTCTTTACTCTCTGTTCAAATCCCATGTTTAGGGGGACCTATGGTCACCATTTAACTGTGGCTGAAGGGACACACTGCTCTCAGGCTGACTCTGCAGAAAGACTTAAACTACTCTATGAACATGGCTGTCTGCCACACAACATAGGTTTTCAAACACATCTGCCTCAATCTCACATGCCCCACTTTAGAAAAAGGGAAGGAT
Source organism: Apus apus (assembly GCF_020740795.1). Lineage (NCBI taxonomy): Eukaryota > Metazoa > Chordata > Aves > Apodiformes > Apodidae > Apus > Apus apus. The sequence continues at coordinate 145,979,005 of NC_067282.1, read as the reverse complement.
TCACCTCACCTAATCCAGGCCATCCACAGTCAGGATACTCTCTCCATGAAGGGGGGCAAGGGACACCTCTAAAGTAATGCTCAGCTTATTCTTACTTAGGATCACCTCAAAAACACAAGGCTTGAATGGTCACACAGAGGTGTCCCTTTCTGTCCAGTGATACTGGAGACGAGGCACACAATGAATCTGGCTTTTTAAACACCAAAAATTAGGTACAATGACCTTCTTTGATCACACTCTTCAGTAGTACTTTGGGAACTGCAAACACAGGTGTGTTCAAAAAGAACACACAACTCTGAAAACGCAGGTTATGGCATTTCCGTCTAAGTATCTAAGAGAAACCAATGTCAAAGGTTTAGCCCAAGCGTCTGCACAGACAGGCTATTTTTTATAAGATTTCTCTCTTCATTGCCATAACTTCTTGACATCTCAGTGGACAGACAGGACTTGAAGCGACCGCCTTTCTCTTACTGTCATGTAATACTTGGCTGAGAGCAAAGACTGGAGGTAATTGATGCTGCAGGCCTCTGGAGCGGGGACCAGTAATGGCTGTAGGATCTCACTGGTGCCCTGCCAGGGCAGGAATGCAGCTGAAGTCTTCAGACAAGGACAGAAACCCAAGTATTTTCCAACACTGACTTCTATCTGTGCCTTGGTGATGACCAGCACTACAGCAGTGGGCTTGTGGAGGACAAGATAAGCATGTGTGGCACCAGCTAAGCAAGTCTGCATGAACATTTTGTCAGCAAACATGCTCCTTTCCCTTAACGTGGGTCCACTTTCTAATTTCAGTGGCATGCTTCAGTACTGAAAATACACATTAGCTGTCATGTAACTGCATAGATTGGAGAGAGAAGAACAAGCTTGGATTCTGTTGCCTACCCCATCCTCAAACTGCTGGGCAGCACGCCTAGTATGCCTCAGTCTAGAAGAAGGAACACCATTTCCCTCTTTTGGACAAATAAACCTGTCATCCATCTGCCCAGTGCAATTTCCAATATCCCAGGTAAGCAATAGTGAATGGGTAAAAAGATGGTGCATGAAGGGAATCTGTGACTTGCTGGAAAAGGGAATGGTTCTCCCACCAATAACTGATCCCCTCCCTTAAGTCACACATACGGGGTTATGTGTGTGTGTGCACGTCCTGATGGACACACATGATTATCTGTGGATCAGCACTACTGTCCTGCAGCTGAAGTCTTTCTTCCCCCTCCATTTGTGTGGTTTTCACATGTTGTTTGTTTTGTGGACTACACCTTCCTATGGCCTTGTGAAAAACAGAACTGTAGGTTTCTTTGAGTTATCCCTGTCCACCCCTTTTCCCAAGCTTCCATGCTAACACAACCAGGACTGCAGGAACCAATTAAAGATCACTGACTCCCAGGCAAAAGCCTAAGTATGCAGCAAGAAAACAAAAAAACAAACATCCCCCATTAGCTGACAATTACCCATAACTTTGTTTTCTTTTAATCTTTGCAACTAAAAGCTGGAGGGCAGAGGAATTTCAGCCTGGTATTTGAGTCCCCTGCAAGCTTGGGACACAGGGGTGTGCTTGTGTTTGAATGGATGGATTTGCCTATACAGCTAGTCTGTAATGCTATCCATGTTATTCCAGCTGACAAGGTGACCCTTACTCAGTGGTTTCTGAGACCTCCCACCATGCCCCAACACAAAAGAAAACCAGTCCAAAACCAAAAGAGCAGCTGCTCAGACACTCACTGCTCCTTTTGCCCCTCAAGTAAAGAGAGGAAAAAAAGCAAACACTAGGGCACGAGCTCCATGAAGAAGGCCAACAGCTTAAAAAATGTGAAAAAGGATGAACTGGCATCACCTTGTATGCTATCCATCCCAAAGGAACATGATTCCTTTGAGAGATCTTTATCACCAAGTATGATCAAATTTTATTCATTTCAAAATAATAATGCCTGGCCTGCTCCTAAGAAAGTACAGCTTCTCCTGTGCTGACCAATACAGACCACCTTTGAAGGACTACAGCTGCCATGTAAGAGCTGATGCAGTTATTCCCTTCCTATTCTGCTAAACTCAGCCAAGAGCTTTAAACAGTACCAGCCTTCAGCTACTGAAACTTACTAAGGCTTTTCAAGAGGGATGTTTCTATTCTGTGTTCCACAAAAGGCATCTAACTCACAATATCAAACACTATATAAATGGACTGTGTTACAGGAAATAATATTTAAAATAGCATTGATCTACCATCGAAGTCAGAGAATGAAATAAAACTCAGTTTCAAAGATTGTGGGACCTAGTTTCTTAATTTCAGTGGTACCTGGAGCCAAACACAAAACCGTGGAATTGACTTCAAAGGCTGTGTTTTCAGACTGTTTGCATTATCTGAGTGGTGACACGTTCACCACAATGAACAGACCAAAGCTGTGAGAATTAGTCCACAGAACAAAGGAAAGACAGAGGAGAGATGCCAGCAAAAAGTAAAAGCTGGTTCCCACACGCCTCAGGTTCATCTTTGAAGCTGACGAGTTTTGAAATATTCCATCCGTTTTTCTTCCTACTTGCCAATAATCGGGGTAAAACGTGTCTTGGCTTTTCATTTGGATAACAAACACACTCTATCCAGCACCTCCAGTGAGTGCCTGTTGACCACGAGTCTTCTCAGCTACTCAGCATTAGTAGTCAAATCCCTTCCCTGTCCAAAGCTCCTACCCAGTATGTCCTGTCCAAAGCTCCTACCCAGGATGTCTTCATAGACGTTCTCCTCAGATAAAGTGCGTGTGAGGGCCAGCTTGGTCTGCGCGTACCAATCCACCCGGCCGTTCTCAGACGATGACTGCAGCAGGTCTTCAAACTCATACGACTTCCTGCACCATTGATGGGAGGGGAGAAGGAGCAAAGAGGAGAGTGATGGACTTAACCAGCGTTTAGGACCAAATCACAGCTAATTCACTTCTCCAACATGCCACACAGCTGGCAAAATGAATTACTGAGGAGAGAATGTTTCACAGCCTCATCCCATATAAAGCATGGAAAAGTCTCACTGAGATGGGTTATTTTTATCAGCCATACAAATAGAGGCATTTTGGGGATGCTGTAGATAATCTGGGTTGTCATGGCAATCATACACTGTGAAGATGCAAGTGTTAGGTGGCACATCCTGCAACATGGCACAGAACCGTAGGCCATGAGAGGTCCCATTTACAGCACAGATCCCACCCTTGGCAGGAAAAGGGCCCTCCCAAAATCAGCTCTCTCTTGGAGCAGTACAGGAAAGCTATACTCACATGCAGGATGGTAGAAAGGGTAAAAGCAAGTAAGCGTCCACCACTAAAAAACCTGGAAAGTTTGAGTTTCCTTCCTGCACTCAAGCCAGGTATTTTTAGGTGACAGTTTAGGCAGAGGGCATTAGAAACAGATGCGCATTTTATGCTTCCCACACCAAAAATGTGTGACAATCATGTAGGAGGGAAGAACAGGCCAGAAAGCACCCCAGAAGAACATATATACATCTGATTCAGTTAGAGGAATAGATTTACTATGAACAGTGAAAATGTTGCGGTAGACTCTAGAGATTATCATTCCAGTCCCTGTTCCAGACCAGCTGTAGTCATTTTGTAATTAAACAGATTTTCTGCTAAAAAGCCAAAACCAAACCTCTCAATTTTGGGCTTGAAGGTTAAGCTATGTAATACAGCGACCTTAAAGCCCAAATCTGCCGTGAGTTGTCCCTTCAGTTATCCTGGGAAATTGTGCTGGCCACTCATACACTCTCAGAGAGTGTCAGTTACAGCCAGCAAGGCTCTCTGGGGATTATGAGTGACCAGGGAAGATCCTGCTCTCCTAGAGAGATATGGGAAGGCAGGACTCCACCACCAAGACCAACACCTTTGACAAACACGGTCCAAATACCTGTGGTCTGCGTTGTTCTTGTGCTTCCCACTCCAAAGCCTCCTGCTGACAGCTGATGGGGGAGGAGAAGAGGGTAGAGGAGGGGGAGGAATGGATGGCAGAGGGGGTAAATTTCTTTTATTCCTAGCTGCTGGCACCCAGTCTTCTTCCCCTTCATGTTTGAAAGTCCGCCGGGGCTTTGGCAGCGGGTTGATAAAAGGTTTCTTCTCTGGCACCCCTGGCTCTGTGTACACATTCTCCACCGTGCAGTCCTTAGATTTTGCATGAAAAGTTCTTACCTCTTCTAGAGTCCCAAAAATTGGCTCACTGATTTCAGAGTCTAAGCCAAGAAGCCTTTTATTAAGCTCACTCCCACATATGCTCTCATGGCCCTCGGAAGCAGTGTGTCCCTGTGCTACCTTCTCCTGCAAGCACTGGGGGGAATAGTACGTACCGGGCAACTGTGGCTGCAGCTCTGCTGAGCCATCTTTCAAAGCCTGCTCCAGCTTCTTGACCTGACTAAGCACTGAAAGATTCTCCTTATGGACCTCCCACTTCCCACCTTTCACCTCCTTGCATTTTCCAGGGCTGGACTCCACTTCCTCAACCTTCCGCGCTTCCCCCTTCCGCTCTGCTGCCTGCCCTGCGCCTTTGAGAGTTCCTGCTTTCCACTCATTCTCTTTGCCTGCCCCTTTGCACTCCAGTTCCCAGTTTGTAAGTCTCTTCGTCTCCACTTTCCCAGTCACCAGTGCTTCCCCACTTGTCTTCTCCGTTACACAGGGCACCTTTTGCTCCTCTTTAAGTCCTTGCTCCTCCTCCCTGCGAGGAGCAGATTGCATTTCCTTTTTCCCTTCCCATTCTGATATTTTGTCCTTGATGCTGAAGGACTTATTCCTCAAGCCAATTTTTCCAGGTGACTGTATATTCTGTGTGCCTCCTATCTGTCTCCTGATGATTTTACTGTTTTCTTTAACATTCAGATCCACAGATGGGTCACTGATGATCATTTTGGGACTAAGCATGTTCTGCTGGAAGCAGTCTATCCTCGGATCCAGCATCAAGTTCTCCAAAGCTCCCAGTGGGTTCTTCACCACAGAAGAAACTGGTTCAGCTTCAGATGTTAAACCCAGGGTGACAGAGGCACCTCCAGAACACCTCTCACTCAAAAATCCACATAAAGGTCTTTCTAATTCTTTCACAGCTGCTGTATTGTTTGTATCTGCAAGCTTGATCCTACATACCAAAGACAAAAACATAAGAAACATTAAACACCATTGCTCACCCTTGGTTTAGTCCATCAGTTCCACAAGCTCTACTTGTAAAGCTGGCAAGAGCAGAGTAAGCTCAAACTAAGCACTTGGGAGATGGGTTTATGTGGGAGGATGCTCAGGGAGAGGTCCTTCTAGCCAGAAGACAATGCTCTCACAGAATCACAGAATCCTCTCTTTATGACTAAAATATAACTTACAATGAAGACTTTCTCTGTGGCAGAAGTAGATGGCAGGTGAGAGAGGTATTTTTTGTACATCAGGCATGCTGACACCAATGAGAGGTTCATTGGCATTTTGGGGGGGAGGGGGGTGTGTGTGCGCATGCAGTAGGGTTTTGGACACTGTCAGGGCATTAAGCAGGTTCACTGCAAATAAATGTGAAATGGACAATTTTCAAACAGCAAAATTGCTGCTGTTAAACAGTGAAGAAAATTATATGGCTGGCATTCCTCTACTGCCTACTCAGATGATCTCTTTCAGTCTATCTCAATGTTCCCCAAATGCATATTAATACACAAAGACTGCATGTTTATTATTACATATCTATGGCCCTACCATCCCAAGCCTCATGTGGGCTTGGGCTCCCATGCACCCACGCTCACTGCCTTGGCCTAGAGCATGTGACATAGCCACTGAGACACCAGATTCAACATTTGCAGAGCAAAGGGTTGAACACCTTCACTGTTTGAGTCCAAACTGCACCAAAAGTCCCTAATACACTTAGCCTATGGATTTCCAAGTGTGTGATATCACAATACCAGTATTGTGGTACTTTATCAATATAGTAAAGTTCCAGACAACACTGGCAGCCATTGCAGACTCAGTTGTAGTGCAAATTGCATCTGGGATGGGTTTCTGAGAAGAATGGGGACCCGAGCCAGGTAGTGGTCTTCCCTAGCCTCACAGATACTTAACTCCTGGCTGTCTCAGTGACAAAGTCATGCTTTGGTTAAGAAGCAACACTGTAAACATCATGGCCTTTCCCAGGGAGCAGGGCATCGCAGTGCCACTGGTGGCTGTACAGCACAGCAGAAACCAAGGTTGGACACTGTGAAAACCCTGCAATGATGGGGGACAGCAGGGTTTGTCTGAGGAGTCACTGGAGTCTCCAGTGTTGAAGATAACAAGCACAGGTGGGGGAAACATTGATAGGGATATACTATCAGCATAAACAGTCTTGTCTTGGAGCAGATCTCTTTTAGCACTGTGAATCTAGGATATCATCAGCCTAACTGGATGCTAAAATGCACAGCATCACAGCCCTGAGGCAGCAATGAAACCACTCGAGACCTACAGGGGTGTGTTTTAATGTATGATTAGAGAGGGACAGTGTAGAGCAGAGAATGTTTCCTTCCTTTGCTCTTCTTTCTGTTGGGGACAATAAACACAAGCAAAGCACCCTGGCACTGAAACACAGAAAACTCTCACCTGTCAACAGACTTGCAGACACTGTTTTCAGACTTGCTGCTCACTTCGGCCACCTTGCTAGCTGTCATCATGTCAGCACACAGCAGGGCAGCTGGTCACCTGCAAACAGACACAAGGAAGAGGAGTTGCTCTCTGCTCAGCATCCTTCGCTCTTCCTTCTGCACACACACGTTTCTTGTCAAAATCCAGAAGAGAACCAGGAACAAGACCTGACAACTTTCTGATTACAGTCTAGGTTTCCTCCTCTGCGAAATGGGAACAGGGGTGATAGCATTACCCCTCAGAAGCCCAGGAAGAAGTTCACAGGTTTTGAAGGCAAAAATGGTTTTTGACACAGCATCAATTGCTGTACTATGACTTGAATATGGAACACATTTTATGAAGGCTTTATTATCACCAAAATCTCAGGGGATTTAGGGTCTTTTCCTCACAGAAGACTAAAAAAAGAAATATTTTAAAATTATGTGTGTTAAGGCCAGATGACCTAAGCAGTCCCTGTGCATGCAACACTGTCACAATATCCCCAGCCTGGGACAGAAAACAGTTTGGGCTGAAGAGACACTGCACTGAAGTAACTTGTTACCTTATACTTTTCCCTCTGGTGAGCCATGTTAGGCTGCTACTGATCTGCTTTCAGAGGACAACTCCTTGTGGGGGTAAGATAAATCAGTCACAAAAACGAGTCAATCTGTTTGCCTTATGATGTCTAGCATTCATGGAGCAAGACTGTCCCTCTAGTCAATGCAGCAGACTCGTCTTTTTATTGTCCAACAATACTTTACTCATTAAGTAAAAAATAAAAGGATTACTCTGTTACTCTGCAGCAGCATCTCTCCACACTTCTCAGGGTGGTCTGCCTGCTCTCCAGCATTGCAAAGACAACAGGCTCACCCTCCTGTAGGCAATACTTGGAAAACCTGGAGCCTCTCAAATCTGTCCACTTGGCTGGTCTGCCAGATGCTGCCCCACTGTGCCTAGCATTTGGCAACAAGACCGAGTGCCTCGGTAGGTTCTCATCTTTAAAAAAATAAAAACCACACCAGAAACAGTAAAGAACAAAAGGATTGCTCATTTCCACTGTTCAAGTATTTTGGGCAGAGAGAGGAAAAAAGAAAATAAAAAACCAACAACCCAGTCTTGTTTGTTCACAGTCTTCTCTCCCTCCCTTTATCCCACACTGGCAATGTTCCGGAGGCAAGGAGTGAACTCTGGGTCAACTCAATGTGTACACACTCAGGGCAGCTCACTGCTAACCATTTAGTGGACTCTCCTTCCCTAGACAATAAACCCCCTTGGCTTCTCTTCCTCGTTAGTAACTCGAACAAACACCCACTTCACTGCTAGACACAGAGCAGCCTTGCAACAGTGTCAAGAAAATTCACCACCCCAAGGAAACAAAATCTATTCATCCATCCGTTAACTGTTAGGGATTGAGAATAATGAAAAACTAATGATCACTCTCGTCCCCGGCCAAGGAATGACTCACCCAGGCAGCCAAAGCAGATTCCTGCAAAGCAGCAATGGAGGCTGCTCTGCACTTGGCTTACAACGTCCCTAGAGCAGGGAGCATCTCCCCGCTCATTTAGCTCCTCGCACAGCAGGGTCAGTGGCCAGAGCTCCTTGGCACTGCCTTTAGTGGTGAGAAACATAAAAACACCAGAAGCTGGCATACATGCAGGCCCTGTGGCTCGGCTGCCACACCAAGTGTTCACTTGGGATGAGCTTCTCGATCAGATCACACCACTTCCCCACCAGGAAACTCCATCTCTCAGCCTTTTCCAACAGCCCCTTAACATACACTGCCTTGAAAACAAACATCTGGGTATGAGCAAATGCATGCTGGTGCTCAGCACAATCACACACCTGACCTACCTCCTGTGGGAGAGGGCAAAAAGAAGGTAATGCAGAATAAGAGGTGCACTCATTTCTTCATCTGTAGTGGATGGCACAGACCCATTGCCCTTGGTGAGCAGAAGCAAGGCACAAAGCAGTTGCTGAGTGCTGCAAAGGAATCTCCCATGAAAGAAGCACCACTGCAATTAGCAGATTGGCATGACCTGGAGCCAAGGCCAGAGGGACATCTGTCCCCCCAAGCCAACATTTGTGGCAGGAGAAAGCAAAACTCACACTAGGCAGATTAAAGAGCAGGCCAGGAGCTTCCAAAGCAGCAACACACCAGATGTTGCAATGTGACAAAAACCAGGAGGTACCTACCGACACACCCATTGACAACACACACTGCACAGAGGAGTAAAGCCATCCCCAGGAGATACACAGATGGCTGCGTCTTCACCCTTAAGCAGCAAAGGTACACAGTGTGTCCTCAGCACCACCCAGGGGATTACTGTAGCATGTGAGCTGGTCCTGTCCAAAAGAGTAAATATTTACCCAAACACACTGGAAGACATGAGGGGGGAAAAAGAGTCATCTCTGGAATAAACCAGCAGAATAATAAAGTACCTCCCAACTCATCCAAGTCAGATAATGTGCTTGGTGCCAATCCCAAAACCAAATTAACTTCAAAGGCGATGAGATCGTCTCTTCTGTTAATAAGGTGACCAGGCACAACTTGCAGGCCTGACCCATAGGCACTGCCACCTGACAAGAGGTAGCCAGGATGGCAGAAAACTGCCCCCAGTAGGAAAACAAAAGGTAGATCTTCTCTACTGAGGTTTGGCTCCACAAGGCACCTGAGTTAACATGACAGTATAGGATAAAGGGACCTCCTGTTCATCCTATCTCCCCACATCTCTGCTATGATCGACCACACATTACCCTGACTGTGTGCTGGCTTGGGCTCTCTTTGTGACTCCTCTGTGATCTGCTATAGCTCTCTGAGTTTTAGGCAAAGTAGCTCATGGAAAGGGTCCAATGTGTGCCAGATCTGGTACAATGGAAGGGATGAAACTGTGTGGACAGGAGGGAAAGAGAGAGGGAAGTGGGGAGAGAGGATAAGCGAGTGTGCTTGTAGAGATGGGGAAGGGAGATCTGCCAGATACTCAGAAGTCTTATCTGCAATACTCTCCTTTCCTATCTTATGTGCAATGTGACCAAGGCCCTACAAATTACCTAGACGAATCAAGTAAGGCTGAGTTCAGTTAGCAGGTGACCTGAAAAAGACAGACAGACAGACATACATCAAGCTGGTACTTCTTGACTGATTGCTACTTTCTCTAAAAACCACACTGGAACTTTCTACTGCTGATGGAAAGCACAGCCCCATGGCAACCCACACCCAGGGCCACTGCTCCTAGCACATACATCCTGCAGCAGCAAGGTCATAAATGGGGAGAGAAGATGCTGAGTCCCATTTGAAGAGCCTCTCCACTGCGATTTATTCAGTAATCCCTGCCATTCTTTGGGGGAACAAAGCACTCATCTAATATTTTTTTCAAAATTAAACCGAGAAAGGAAGGACAGGGGAGGAGGCAGGAGGTAAGAGGTAGAATAGGGAGCTCTTAAACCTGTTCGCCGGACCCTGGGAAGGATGTGAAGTCTCCCAGCAGAAGCCTCTCATCGTATCTCCCACACGCAGCCGGCCCCACGATTCCCAGGGCCATGTGACAGGGGCTTCCTGCTACCAAGCGAAGCGAGACCTACCCCGACCTCTCTTCCAAACAGAGTTCCTTCCCGCTTTGTGTTCGCAAAGAGGCGTTTGTTTACTGACCTATCATTGGCATGCAGGAAACAGCCTTGAAATGAGCTGTAATCATCTGTCTCCAGCAATATCTGTTTGGCTTTTTTCTAATTTAAGTTTTCCTCCCGCCCCCCCCCCCCCCTTCCCTGATGCCCTCTTCCCCACTTCCGATCAAAACGCTTCTGGAGTACTCACATCTGGTTCAGGGCACTAGATACTACACAATTTTCCAAAGCAACCAGCGAATAAAAAGGGAGGTGCTGACAGTAGGCACACTCCCACCACCCTCAAAGGACAGGGAATTCTTTCAGAAGAATGTGAGCTAGACTCCTTCAGGGAGAGGAAGAAACCAACTTTGCCCACTGCACTTGGTGCAGCCACGAGATGATCAGAAAAGCCAGAGGAACACCCAATGCCCTGCAGTCCACATCATCAGAAATGTGCACAGACAGCACACAGGTTACACACGTGGAGCCTTGCCTCCAACATGGTCAGGCTGTGACAGCAGCAAGTCTTCCAGGCCTCCCTTCTCTGCTGTTTCGCTTGTGGGGAGTAAAGCAAGGACATCTCAAAAGGGGTTGTGGTTTGGGGATGGGTATTACCATAGCTGCATGCTGAAGGACATGTCTCAAGATTTTCTTTGCTCTGTTTACTCTGCACCTCGCACAAAAATCAGTCCCAGTCTGTAACTGGATACCAGCCACACCACTGGTGCATATAAACAATAAGGCTTCACAGTACCAGGAGTGACCCACAGCTGGCCAAACTCTCCTCCAAGAAGAAAAAATACACACTGTGTTTAAAACCCACACAGGCTTTCTTCTCCTTGATGTTCACAGAAAAGGTCTCTTGAATTACTTTAATGAGTAATCCCGAACAGCCAGACAAAGCCTGCAAGTAACACCTCTCTGCTCCTGTGCTTAACCGAACAAAGGACGCCAACATACAGACAGCAACAAGGAGACAACAATATATAACATACATATATAAAGAACAGGAAGGATGCCAAGAAGACAAAACACTAACAGGAAAATCGTGAGTAAGGGGAAGCCAACAGTTAAAGTCTTCAGGGCTCCCTCCCCCAGCCCTTGCTCTGTTTGGAGCCCGTTTCCCTCTGGGGAAAGAAGCAGGCACTAGGATGCGTGCTTGTGCACGAACACACACACAGGGCTGGGCCTGGTCCCAGCACCAGGCAGTGTCCCTGGGCCTGCCTAAGAGCACGCTGCCTTCCCGAGGTCTCCAGCAGCTGCACAACCTCAGGGGCTGAGCCCCTGCAGAGCGGGGAGGACACCAGCTGAGCGGGGATACAGCCAGAACCAAGAAGGGCAACCGGACCCAAGAGCTGACTCCCTCACTGAAAGAGGATCCTTGCGGTGTGGGAGTCACTGACTTGAGGTGCCCAACACCAACCCAGCCTTCCCTAACCGAAGGCAGCAACAGCTTCTCCTCAGAGGACTTCCGTGAAGTCCATTTATTTCTTCTCCCACTCAGCCCCGCAAATGATTTTACCCAAGGTCTGGGAGCATGGCCCACCTCCGCAATAGGAGGGCTCCTCTGTAGCATCCAGCAAAAGGACAATTTGGCTTATGCATGAGAAAAGACTTTTTCGCCAAGAGGGTGACTGAGCACCAGACAGGTTGTGGAGGCTCTATCCTGCCTCTGCTACTCCACCATCCTGTGCGGGGCACAAGTAGTCTGGGGCAAGGTGAGTTGTAACCTCTTTGTAGGCACTGACTGTCCTGGCCACACAGGTCGCCTGTGGGCCATGGAGAATGAAGACAATAACAGCAGAATCATCTAGTTCATGGCACTCATAATGGGATCCTAACTGCAGATAGTCAGGTCTAAGTAATTTATTAAAGGAAAAAAAAGCAGGATAAACTTACATAAACATATCCATGAAGGACCAATGACTGGGAAGCTATATGCTCCTACAGTATCTTTTAGAGCCAGATCCCACACAGCCTCCTACCCCCCTCACCCTATTCTGTCCTAACTTTTCCCTTTGATCTATCATGTCTTACACCACGGGGCTTAGAAGTGGGTCAGGAGAATCCCATGTGTCAAAACAAACTGTATTTTCAAAAACCTCAAGTGGAATCGACGTACTGCAACCTCTCCCCTGGGCATGCACCCCGTGTCAGAGGAACAAGGCTACAAAGCAAGGAAAGCAGAAACTCACAGGAAAGCTGTGGTGTGTGTCATAATGTGTCTTTCATTTTATTATATAATTTGTTCTACTGACCTTCTTCTCCCTCTCTAAGCCCACAGAACAAACTGTGCCTGATTTAAAGGATTACTATGGTTAAAAGGACTGCTCTGCTTCTCCCTCTCTCTGGGCCCCTGCTCCTCCCTTGGCTGCCAGCAACACGGTCTCATCCCTGTCCTTGGTAAAGGACATGCCTGATCAGATCTAATAGTTGCCACTGACTAAGGATGTGCCTACTTCTTCCTCCCTTCTTGCTCCTGCTTCCTTTGTATCTGCTTCAATACTTGTAAAGCCCTTGCTGAGCTAGCAAGGACTAGAACCAGTTCAACTTGCTAAACCAGCAAAGAAATAAAAAGGGGGTAAAGCAAAAAGCTTTCTGATCAGACAGTGACATCAGGCATCCGTCATGGAAAACTTCATGTAAGGGAAGGGATGAAATCACATTGCTGGGACAGAGTCACTGAATATTTTGATTTCTCCTCTATGCTTCAAGGACTCGCCACATAACCATGTAAATGGTTAACTAGGTTGCACAGACTACAGATAAAACTACAACTTGCTCTTAGTATAGGCATTATTTAGACTTGATTTTTCAGACTGTTTCAACTGCAAACGGCCTTCACAAACAGCTGTGGGGCCAGTCACATAGCTGGCACCCAGGCCACACCACTCTCAGGGTTTGTCCGACATTGTGGCGAGCTCTGGGAAGGGCAAGTGGGGGAGGTTCCTGGTGATTTCTTCTGCATTACCTGACAAATTAAGCAAGGAACGCCTCCAGGCACCCGTTTCACTCACTGCATTACCCTGACTTGCCTTCAGAGCAGTTGCACTGAAGGAGACTGCAGATGTGACAGACGCCCATGACCACTCAGCCAAGCCTGGAAGACACAACTGAAGCAGCATGGATAACCATAAATGTGGCATTTCTCAGTTCCTGAGTGCTCCACTTCACACATACAGAAACTGCTTTCATAGAACACAAATGAAATTTCAGCTTTGGGTTGGCTGGTTTGGTTTAAAGGCAAACTGGAAAAAATCCCACTGGAGTCCCATGGTGTGGGATGGCACAGCTACCAGGATGGCTGGATGCTTTAGCTCCACAACAGGGACCTCTGGCACCTGAGTTAGTGGAATAGCTGGTAACAGCAGCAGTTCCTGAAAGAGGATGGGACAGACGCTCTGCCACGGGTTTTACATACACTTGTCAGGGGTACAGGGACCTTCAAGAACCGTGGGCTCCATTCCAGACTTTGGAAGGAAGCAGGTTCTGGAGGGCACACCATTATTTTAAAGTTTGTCCTCTCACCCCCGTACAACAGAACCTTGTTACATTTGGTCTTCCTCACCTGCTCAATAGCAGTCCCTGCTTCCCAGGTCTTCCTTTGCCCAGATAGCCCAGGTTTAACTCTGAGGTCACTATTGAAGTCCCAGTTTCCTCATCCACTGATAATCTCATGTTCCTCCCATTTACTATCATCTGTCTCAGCCAGGCCCTCTCTGCCCCTCTCCGCCACCACTTCCCTGTATCTTTTTCTTTCCAGACTGGTCCTGTCAAATCACCGCTTAGTGATCAAATCAAGCTAGTCCTTCTCTACCCATAGCTCATGCAAATATCTTCCTTCTATCCTAAGGACTTTCTGTGATGGCTCCTAGCTGCAGACTCTTCCTCCCCTTACTTCTCACTCCCTGGCCAAACTAAGGGCTCTCTCAGCTCTATGCAGCCCTCAGCCCTACCTCAGTTTTCCTCTCTCACCCCTGCCCTACCTCTCTGCTCCAGCAGAAACAGCCTCCTCTCCACACTTCCAGCCTCAGGAAACCTCCACCACTCACATCACACCTTAACTGCTTCCCTAGAGCTTCCAGTTCTACTTTTGCCATCTGCCCTCAGGCCTAGTCTCACCAAAAGAAAGCCACCAAGCACTAAATTGGCTTGAGCACCTCCTTTCTCCCTGATCTGACAGGGTAGAACTTCAGGAGTTTGCACATTTTGCCAGGTTTTAGATCCCCAGGTTTACAGCTTTCTCCTGGCTACCAATTACCCCAAACTCCTGGATACAGCTTCTTCTACATGTCCACAGTGCTTACCTGAGACACCACTTGCACTACGTGCATGGCCTACACCTACACATTGAAGACATTGGACTCCATACATGCATTTCCATTGTCAATATCCCAAGTGGTTTCCACACTTCTGACTCACTGCATACCCATACATGCACACTGCAACAATTATTTCTTCAGGAACAGAATGATTAAATCTTATGTCCAAATCTTTGACCTTGACTAGGACCAAGGAGCTTCTCCTTCCTTCCTAGTCCAGGCTTTGCCTCTTCTGGATACCAATAAATCAAGCTGTTTTCACCTCTTTTCTGCTACAGTGCCTGTGGGAGAATCTATGGCACAGGAGAGAAAAAAGCTCTGAGCTGAAGATGGTATGTATCCATTCACATATGACTCCCAGGTTGGGTATTGTTGTATGACCAGTGTTAGGACTGGGTTGGTAACAAGGCTGGAAGAAGCTAACCCTCAGCAACGAGAAGACGGGAGCCAGCAGGACCTGCTGTGGGCAAAACTGGTGGGTCACCCTGAATCTTAATTCCTTAGGCCATCCTCATTCTGCAGTAAAGCAGCCAGATCCTTGAGAAACCACCCTCACCTCCTGTCCATTACTTCCTTTCAACACCCATCTGCTGAAGGCTGTAGATGAAGCTCCAACAGGGATAGCACCAGGGTCACCCACATGGCACAGGGAGCTGGAAGGACAGGGCATTCAGTGACAAGGTAACCACTGAAGATTTTAGCTACTAAAATTAAAAACCTCTGCTAACCATATGCCGGCTGAAATCTTCTTCCTACAGAACCTTGGAAGAGTTAAGGTAGAGATCACATAGGAAATCACAAAGGATGAATTTGGGATCCAAACAGCGTATAACACTTCTGTTTCAAAGCCTAAGATTAATCTCAGGAAAAAAAAAAAAAAAAAAAGCCTGATGATCTTTCTAATGCAGGGGAAACAGCACATTTTTCTCCCCTCGCTTCACTGTTAGAAATGCCTGAAACATTTTGGCTGAAGGCTTTCAACAGCACTTCAGCCAGAGGCAAATCATCAGCTTAGAAAACTGCAGACTGAAACAAAATATTTTTACCTGAAGACAGAAAATGAAAACAGGGCCTCACAATGTGAATTGTCTTCTGTTAAAGGTGGGGGTCGATGCCCCCGTATTATATTATGTTTGTCCCACATTTCCCATTGTCTTATTTTCCCTTTGTTCCTCCCTCTAAACACATAACAAACAGAAAAAAGTTCAACAACTCAAAGGGTATTCAACATCCCTCTCGTTTCCTTCAGGCAACCACACCCTCAGCTGGAATCATTTCCAGGGTTAGCAGTGGGATCTTACACGACCATGTCAAACAAAACAGCTACATTCTTTCTAATTCCTTGCTTACAAGAACAGATTAAGTCTTGTGTGTACAGAAGGCAAATACTATTTGTGGTGGCAAATATGGTTTGTATTACTGCTTAGAGACACAACGAGTCCTCATTCGGCAGGTAGGTTAACAAATATAAAGAAAAAATTCACAGGGGAAGGAAAAGAAAGATCCAGTATTTCCCAATCTGGTTACTAAAACAAAGTTTAATTAAAATGTTTAGTGGAATGACAAGTTAAGCTTCCTACAAGGAAGTCATGAAAAAAAGATTAACAAAATACATAATTCCAGATGAAGAAACCAAAACCCTGGGAAGTGAAGGCAGAAGTACAGGATAGTTCTTCTGTGATGGTTCTTGGCAATATTAGATCATCTCCTTGTGTTTCAGATCTTGCATGAGTGCATGTGTGCATGATCGTGTTGCTCAGCCCCTTTCAAAGTGGGATCATATTTACTTATGCTTTGCAGCCTTATACACAAAAATTCTGTTAATTCAAGGCTGAAGAAGACATTAGTGGTGAATCCTGTGTTACTCAAGTGAACACGAGCTTGCTGATGACATCAGCGGAGCCAGTGTTTCATATCTGTTTTCTTTGGCTTTGCAATCACCCCCACACAAGAAGACTTTAGTCAATATGGAATAAACCAAAAGAAATACGGACCAGATCTACACGAAAAGACACTTGCCAGCAGAACTGTCTACCAGCCACATGGAGGGGCAGGATTCCCAGCAGATGCAGTGGAACTGCTTTCAGTCCCCCAACAAAGATGAAGTTACATTGGCAAATACACATTTCTATCAGTGCAGCCAATTGGTGTTAGGTACTTTCCCTCCTTTGATAGGAATGCTGTGTTACAAATGTATCAGTCCTACTACAACAGTAAATCACTTCTAGTGTAAAAAGAACTGGAAATAACTCAAGGTTATTACTATAAGAAATCCAAACATTTGACAGCATAGGAAACAACCTGCCATTAAAATATAGTGTTCTGCTCATAAATCACACTGAAATACGTTTTTGATGTGGTGAGATAACCTCTGCTATTCTAGCATAAACGGGACCCAAAAAGGTCCCTTTGAGGAGCAAGTCTGCAACGAGTTTCCTGGCAGGAAGACAAACTGTCCCACATTCAGAAAGGAAATGAGAGCATTAAAACGAAGAACCTCAACTTCTTCCAAAATAAGTTATCATCAGGTAACACAAGTGAAGCCTCAGCAAATCTCTCCTTCGGTGGCCTTCACCCCACAGGATGCTGACTCTTGCCCCTCCTGAGGAGGATTTAGCACAGTTTCCTGAAGCGTCCGTCACCACAACCTTGGGGCACCATCTGCAAGAGCCCTGGTCGTCATGTGCTCCAGGAGACCTTTCTGTGGCAGCTCTGAGTCCAGACCTGCCTTAACAGGCCGCCTCTATCGGGCACCACCTTCCAAGCCCAAGCAAAAAGTCACTTGTAGATTGCTTTTTGGTTCTGGAGACTCCAGTTCCCCCTGCTTGCTTAACCTCCTCTTTCCTCCCACTCTCTCCCTCTCTCTCCCACTTCTCTTGGCTATCGCAAATGCAGAATCTGCTTATTGCAGATCTGATTTATTTTCAAAACCTTTAAACCCCAGCGCAACACGCACCACCCTTTTGTTCAACCTTCCTCAGTCGAGAGCACGGCCGGGCAGCACGCGATTTACTCAGTCACGAGGAGGAAACCTGCACAGCTCCAAAGAAGCAAAACCTCTGCGAAGAGGGCTTGCATTTATTTATTTTTCCAGGAGGGAAGCTGTTCCCTGTGGGTGTGTGCGTGCGCGCATGTATGTGTCTGTCAGGACAATAGGAAAAAGGACACTGGAGCGGAGCTGCCAGGAAACAGTCGGCCATCTACCCGCGAGGAGAGCAGTTTTTCCTTCCCTTGTGTCCTGAGAGGAATGCAGCCGAGAGCCGCCATCCGCCCGCGCCGGGAGGAAACCTGAGAGCCCGTGCCCCAACAGGGAGAGGAAGAGTGGGGGAGGGAGCCAGCCCGGGCCGTGTGGTTCCGCGGTCACTGCACTCACGGCCAGTAAAAGTGGGGGGAAAAAAAAAACAAACCCTAACCAAAACGCCAAATACCGGCGAAAATCGCGCTTCCTCCTCCGCCCTTTCACTCGCACGTGCGGCTCGATCCTCTCTCCCTGCCAGGCGCTGGGAGGTGATCCTGAGCACAGGAACCTCTGCAGGGTTCAGCAGAGGAGCGTGTCAGGGTGGTGGCCCAGGGAAACACCAGGCTTTCCTCCCCTGCTGACACTGGCACCCCCTAGACAAGAAAGCAAAACAAAATGACATCACATCGCCGTGTTGCTCAGCTGCCTGTGCTCCCCTCAGCAACCAGGCACTTCACAACCCAAGCACAAAATGGCTTGGGGAAGGAGCCCTTGCTCTTTGGTTCCCCGACCCACCAGAGGAGGACAAAACATAACCAGCAAGTCTACTGCACATAACCATCCATACATTCTCCCCCACGGGCTTTGGTACAGCTTCTGACTATAGAAGAAAAGTAAGTAACATGAGTTGTCCTGGTACTGTCAGGGAAAACTGCTGGCAAGTCACCACGATGGCTCGGTGGAACATTCTTCTCCCACCTTTGTGGCAGAAAAGCCCATGGGAAATGAATGAATAAATAAAATAAATAGAGAAAGGTAAAATTTACAGAACTGAATACATGATTTTGAAGTTTAAGACATATTTTCAAAACAAACTGAAGATCAGATAATTCTTAAACAAACATCATAAAAGCAGCTAACGTTTTCAAAGAATTGTCTAGGTATTGCTGAGAAAATTGAGAAAACTTCTATCTGCATCTTTGTGCACCTACACACCTGGAAAACTCCAGCACTTTACCAGGTGTCAGTTCCAGCTCCATAGAGTCAGGAGAACTTGCTGATGTGGGAGATGTCTGAGGTAATAGGTCATAGCCCTGAAAAAGGCACTTCCAGAAGAACTGATTCATCCAGACATGGTCTAAAAAGCTTCCTCACATCCTGGCAGCTTGAAAGATAGACTACTGACCCAGTGACTCTCAGCACCTAAGCGTGTCCACGCCAGGCTGGGACCGCCACCTACACATCCCAGAAACCACCCACACCCTTTCAGAAACAACACTCAGGTTTCCACGTTCTGTCATGACTTCTTAAACAGTTTACCTCTCACAAAAACAAAACCATCAGTGTAGCACAGTGTGGGACCTGAACCCAGTTCCTTGGCTGCTTCTCTCTTGGCTGAATGACAGACAACAGGAAAAAGTGGAAACAGGGCAGAGACCTGATATAAAGAAAAGTTTCTTTCACCATGAGGATTATAAAGCACTGGAATGGCCCTGTAGTCTTCATCACCAGAGGTTTTTGAAACCCAGCTGAACAAAGGCCCAAGCAACCTTGTCTGAGCTCAAACCCAAAGCTGCTTTCAGCAGGAGACTGGAGAAGAGACCTCCTGCAATCCCTTCCAAGCTGGATTATCCTATGATAAACTGTCATTAATTACTGCAAAAGAGAAAATTTATCCTCAGTTTCTCTTTGGGAAGCAAAACAAAACAAACAAAAAAACCCCAACAAAAAACCCCTGCAAAACCCCCTCCCTTTCAAAACACTATTACTAGGTGCCTTTTCTTCCATAAGAGATATTTTTTTGCCTTTCATCTCTTAAAATTCTCCTACTGGCCAGTAAGCAAGCAGTAAAAATGGCTGTTAAAAGAAGATACAGAGTTATGCTATTCCTAACACACTTCCACGGTCTTTTGTCCCAGCGATTCTGTAGTGCCTAACAAACTTCAACAGTTCAGTGAAAACTATTAGGGAGGCCATGAATCCACTAGTTAAGGCTACCTTGGCAAACACTGATGAGTGTTAAACCCTCACTATTAGAAAAATAAATTATTTTCTTCCCAAATTCATTCCACTTTCAGAGATCAGGGTACAATTTTTTGAAAAGCTTTAAGTTATTTCATAGCTACATTTAAAAAAATGTCCGAACTGAGAAATCTGAAAGCATTTATTTGGGTTTTTTTCTTTGCTGAAACATTACATTTTTCATGGCAGAAAACCTCAAAACTGGAGTTATCAAAAAAGTACGTACTGTTCACTACTCTCTTCCAAGGGATGTGCTAAAGGCAAGACATTCTATAGAGGACTGTAATTTCCATTGTTTATTTTTATGTACATTGAACTGTTTGACAACGGAGCAGAGCAGAAGCAGAGCACCCATGTATGATTTCCTCCACCAAGCCCTTATCTCCTGACTGAAGCAGAGCTATTCTTACAGAAGCTTCCAACCCAGAGAATGTGCATCCAAGTTTTGTATTCCAGGGTAACCACAAGGGCATACTCCACCCAAGATGTTTGAATGTTGTCCTGGCGTGGGCCCCAATACTGTTTATTGTGCACAGGAAAAACTCATTACTACAAAGCAGCCAGCACTAAATGCATTTCACAAGGGTGCATTTTACAGGACCCAGAACAAAATATCAAAGTAAGAGTCTTCTGGAGTCAAACTCTTTGCGGAAACCCCTGTTCCCTGAACTGTTCAACAAACATAATCCCCTTTCATCTTAAATGTTCATAAGCATCTCATTTCTATCCCAATGCGAGGCAAAATCCTAGCTCTACTGAAGGTATTGACTGCTGTGACGATGCTGTGGCTTGTATTTCACCCAGCAAACTCTCCACATTCACCTTATTTCTCCTCCTCACCAACACAGGTCTGCCTATAGATACCCAAGAAGAGGTCCCTCAGCCCAGTCCATAAAACCTTCCTGGAATGGGCAAGACTTACAGGTTCTCATGCAATGTTAAAAGAATACCAAGGTTTTCTTCAGGGTGAGAGATGAGGTCTCTCACAGCAGATGACCAGCACTAGGAGACAGGTGACCTTTCAGGTACCTGATGATACCCTGATGATAGCAGGTTCCTCTCTGAAGTTCCCATTCCCCTCACTCCAAAAATACCAGTGTTACACACTCAGTTCTAAAGGTCTGGCTCAGGAAAGACACTCTCCATAAACGTTTTTCTCCCTGCAGAAGATGCTGATTGTAGCAAATGCACATGTTCTCTAGAATAGATACCCTACGAACAGGTTATTTAGACAGACACTTCTCACCAGAACCACCTTCTTTATGCAAAGGTAGAGGCTGCACTATGCTGCTTCAATTATCCTGAACACAATGGTCTTTCGATAACAATCAGATTCTCTTTATTGAAAAGAAAATGTGTCTACAGAAATTACCGGCACACTAAACCTAAGCTTGATCTTTTAGGGTAAAGTCCCCAAACATTTTATTCAATTAGAAATGCAGGAAGAATTTTTGTAATCCTAGAATTGATTTACTTCTTGGCTGGTCAGAAAAAGGTTTGCCATTCAAGCAGGCATTCTTCCCATCCCTTCCACATGTAACAACTCAAATGTTCACATGGGATAGCATTTACTTAATAACAATCTGTTATTCACTTCTCCAAGTGGCTTCACTGCATTCATATTAAAAAGAAAAATATAACAGAGGAGAAATTTCAGCACTAGCAATATGTTAGCAAGAAGTTATTTTTGTTTATATGCCTTCCCAAGCAAAAGAAATAATAGAGATACATTGTGCTGTAAACAGCTATCGTATAAAACTATGAAATCACTTTAGAGCTTCTTCATGAGAATCTGACTTTTGATGACGGGTAAAAATCATGATAAATAAGAAATCATTCTGACTTCTGGTTGCATGTTTGGCTACACACTTTCCAAAGTATTGTACACTAAGAGTAAATAGCTTATATGACAAATATGCTTCCAGATGCCTTAGATTTAACATTATTTTCTACACAGGAACTAAATTGGAACAATGGGCCAATTCACCTCAGCTAACTCTTGATATCCACACGTGAGCTATTCTTTTAACCTCTTTAACTTGCAAGAGGTGCTCTAGAAGTGCTCTCTATTCCTAAGGCAGGCATCTCACAAACTCTGAACTGTACTGTAAAAGCGCCTGTTTCTCGTATCTGACCAGAAAGGGTCCTGAAACTAACTTACTTGGGCAAGATGCACTCACATACCTGAAATACAGCTGCATGGTCTCAGCAATTCTATTTACATATATCACAAACAGGTCTTAGTGTCGCTGGATGAGTAAATTACTTATGGTTTCTGAATAACTGAAATAATTTTTATCTTGATTCAGTATGGAAAAAACAAACAAACAAACAAACAAAACAGAACAAAAGAAAACCCAAAGAGAGAAACTTTCAAGAAAACATTGGATGTCATTTGAAGGAAGTTTACAAGAGTCAGGTTCTTAATTGTGAAATGACATTACCTACCAAAATTTAACTAGACTCTGTGTGTGTGTGTCTTAAACTTTCTCTTCAAAAGGAGTTCACACACTTTGTTTAGGCTTTCCCTCCTTCATAGAATCATACAATTGGGCTATAAGTTACCTTAAAGATCATCTAGTTCCAACCCCCTTGCATGGGCAGGGACACTTCCCACTAGAGCAGGCTGGTCAAAGTCCTGGGACATCCCAACCTTCCCACTTTTTTTTTTTTTTTAAGGGAAAAGGAGGGAATGGAAGAGACGGGGCTACCTGCCACCTTTCTCCAAATAGTTATTTATATAATCTTTTATTCAACGACAAAACTGAAAAAGAGACAGTACAAAATTTCCTCCAGAGCACCAAAAAACCCCAAAACTCACCTCCAAGTCATTGCTTAGCTAAAGTTAATGGAGCAATGACAGCTGACATCACCCTGTTTTTCTGATTATCTCATCCACATACATCTCACTGTTCATCAGAGTATCACCAAGTTTTGCTGACTCTGAAGCAAGTGCTTGAGAAAAGTTGTGTGATACAATCTCCTGCTTAATTCTGCATTTAAGGTTTCATGGCAAGCCATACAAAAAACTCCTTTGCAAAATATTGTTGACAAGTTTGAAAAAAAAAAAAAAAGTTACATGTGCAACACAGTGAGATGGCTGAACTTTGTACGTCCTCTAGGAAAACATAACAGGTTGGTGAATAACTGTTTCCAGGCTTTTCCTAAAAGTTCTTGTCACTTAAAAATGGAAAGAAAGAAAAATCAATGTGATCCAAAGTCAGGCTTGATTTTTCAAAAAGCAGACCTTGACCAGGAGCCTCACTCACAAATAAAATACTACTACTGAATGTGTTGAAATGAGGACAACAAAGCTGGTGAAAGGGCTGGAAGGATGCCCTCTGTGGAGTGGTTAAGGACTTTGGGTTTTTCTAGTTTGGAGAAAAGGAGTCTGAGAGGCAACCTCATTGCTCTCTATGGCTTCCTGAGAAGGGGACGTGGAGAGGGAGGTGCTGAGCTCTTCTCCCTGATACCCAGTGACAGGATCTGTGGCAATGGTTCAAAGCTGCACCAGGGGAGATTTAGACTGGACATTTGGAAGCATGGCTTTACTGAGAGGTTGGTCAGACACTGTAACAGGCTTCCTACAGGGGTGTTCAATGCCCCAGGCATTTGGACGATTCCCTTAATAACATGCTTTAATTTAACTGGTCAGGCAGTTGGGCTAGATGATCACTGTAGGCCCCTTCTAAATGTAACAGTCCTATTCTATTCTACTAACAAAAAAAATATTATAAAAATCAAATGAAAGGCTGCCTTGTGCATGAATAAGCAAAGGAACTGGGATTGGCATATGTCAATAGTTTGGTTGGAAGAACAGAAAACCTAGAATTTTTATTCTTGCAGTGATTTGCTAGTCAGAGTTCAAGTCCTTCACTGCCCTGACAGGGCACATCCTCTCTTTCTGATAATGTTTCCAGATTCCTTTGGATCAGGAAAATAATTTTACCCCATGCGAGTGAGTATTAAACAAGTGGGACATGAACCAATATATTACATGTCAGAATTCGTTAGTCTAAAAAACCTCAACTTCATCAAATTCTGACAACACTTTATGAAATTTGTGCCCTTCCGAAGTGATCCAATCCTATTTTTCCTTGAAACACACCCACAAGTGTCTTTCTCTGAGTAGTGGAGGAATTTAGGAATTTAATAGGGGAAGCTTTGGTTTCCCACTGAATTTGTGTATGCTAAACCATCCTACAAGGAAAGTTTCCTGCTGTGCAAACAAGAGGATACCGATGGGGCAGGCTTTAGCACAGACTAAGTGGCAATAGCTGTCAGTATTCCTCACCAACACAAGTACGGGACTGTTGTATGTGAGAGGTGACACCATGGCAAAACTTCAACTTGGAGCCACTCACAGTAATCTCGGGAGACAGAAATCTGACGGAGAACACAATTATCCACTGGTTTCCCAATAGGAAACCTCTCAGTCCTCTCTGAGTTTGACAAGGCTGAAAAATGGCAGCCAGCTAGATCAGGGCTTCTTACATCATCTGGAAAAGGCTCAACACCATACACTCTTCAGCAACGAACTCTCCTGGAGCATCTGACTGCAGATTGCAGCACATACAGTCTAGCACGTCAAGGCAGGAAAAAAACAGATTCTCAGTTACAGCCTGATCCCAAGCTCCCTGAGTTTACGGAAAAGCTTCCGTGGACTTCAGCAGACTGTGGAGGACGTCTCAGGGAGTGTTTTTGGCCAGATTTTGATTTCTGAAGTGCTACATATGCTAGAGAAGATACCCTTCTCAATTTTAGTAAGAGGCATTTATTTCCCTTTGCTATTATCCTGCTCTGAGCACTGGATAAACCAAGACTTGATTCTTACCTAAAAGGTGAAGCCTATATTCACAGCATGCTTTGCAGCTGAAACACATTGTACTTTTGTACATAAAAAACACATCTATCTTCTGGGGGAGCTGGACATTTTTTAAGAAAAAAACTTCAATAGTCTGAAAAGTCTCTGGGAGCTCTTCCTTTTTAATTTAGCAAGGTGGTGTTTGGCAAGCAAACTCCTATTTATGAAGTGCCCTCATGGTGCCCTGTGAAATTTGCCATTTCCCTCCATGACAGCCAGCACTATCTATCATGAGAACATAATCCCCTAGGACAGAAGACTCGAGCCCTTTTGCTGCTCTCCTCTGCAAACAGATGTGTGCACGTTCCCCAGCTCTCTAAGTCACGGCTGGCTTTTGGCAAAGAACTTCAACAGCTGCACATCTGCAGAGGGGAAAAGCTTTCAGCAAAAAATACAGAGGGGGATCACATCCTCCCCCTGCCTGCAAAGCAAGCTCAGCATTTGCTTCTCTCCAGATGACACCCTGATGGGTTGATTTAATCATTCACATATGCGTGTCTCTTCACAATGCTAGCAAAATACCAGGCCTGTGACAGCATCTCACCTGAACTGCTCACAGTAACACAGCTTGTCAGCAAGCACTTGGCAAGACGCCTCGCAGGATATTAAGAGGAAAGCAGCATTCAAGGATGTTGCTAATATAAAATGATTCTACTGAATACAGCTAGTTGTGTGAAAGACCACTTATGATGAGGAAAGCATCTAAGCAGGTGTTTAATTTTAAGCCTATGCTCAAAGTCCACTATCTTCAATTAGATTACATGAAGTTCAGTCCAAACTTCCCTGAATGGGAATGATACTGCACTGGGAGCCAACAGGCTCTGATGGGTGGATTTAGGCATGTGCTTAGATCTACACGTCTGCTTAAATCATTTGCCAAACTGGGGGTACTGTACAGAATATTTAAGTGCAGCAGGATCACAGAAACACTTCACCACTTTGATTCCCGAAGGAAATTTAATTAAAACACAAAGCATCTAGCCATTTAAAATTATTCTGGTTACAAAGTGCAGTAAGTCCTCGCCCCCCAAAACAGTCTCTCTGTTGGGCTGCCAGAGTCCCAAGTAAGCTTCTGGAAACAAAACTTAAGTGCCTGAACTTGGTCAGGAGCCATCTGCTCTCAGGATCAGGAGTCCCAGTGCCTGGCAAGGTCCCACCCACAATTCTTTTGTCCACTTCCAAGGGAGGTGGCACCTTTCCCTGCTTGAGTTGCCCCTAACCATCATCAACTCTCAATGTTTTAGTATCTGGGCCAGATTTTCCAATTAGCTCAGAACCAAGCTTTTCCAACTGCTTCTCTGAGACCAGATTTTCAGCCAGGCACAGACTCCTGCAGAGATGTCTGACCAAGGGAAGGCCCTTCCAAACAAGGTCAGGACCCCATATGCTGAACTTTTCAGCAAATCTGTTTACTTACCATGAAGCCTAATGAGGAGCTGGGTGCAGGAAAATACAGCTGCCAGCATCTACTTGGGAGAACCTATCATTACACTAGTCTCAGCCCAGATCAATAGCTCTCTGCTATATGTGTGCTAGAAGGAAAGACCAGTGAAACACACCTCCATCAGCATTAGCAATACTACTTTACAGAGAAGATGAGATAAGACTTGCTGCAGTTAAAGGATGCCACAGCTGAAAGCAAAGTTATGCCCCTCCAATGGCTCAAGAAGCAGCCTCTGCCTTATTAGGGCACACCACTAGTGGCAACTCACAACCCTAATTCAGGCATCACAGACAGAGCCAAACAACTGCTAACTTACCTGTCTAGCTTCCTTCCTTTTGCCTTTTGCTCTGATCTTCCATCACACATCTCAAAATGATCCATGCCCCATACCCACACTCCCAGATGAGACCTCATCAGCACTGCACGTGAAGTCAACTGCATGAAGAACCCAGGAGACACCCAGGCCCATCTGTTACAGGCTTTTCTCTGTGTGGGTTGGTGTCTTTATTTTAACTCCCTCTGCTTCTGGGCCCCTCTCCATCTCTCGCCCCTCCCATCTCCCTCTCTCTACTCATGAGGACAGAGTTTCCATCCTGGCTTTGGGCCAGCACACGCCTGGGCAAAGGCAGTGCTCAGGAAAAGCCATCTTCTGCTCCCTTTAATTGCATAAACATGGCTGGTTCCCAGCCCAGGAGCACAGGGCTGAGCGAGAACTTTGGCTGCAGTCAGTGTAGGGGGACTCAGGACCAGTGGACTCCTGCCTGGGCTGAACATGGCAGCCTGGCCACGGGGCCACTGCCTCCTCTCCTGGCACCCTGCTCCGAGGGAGCAGCCAGAGGCTTTACCCCACCTGCCCATAAGTTGCTTGGTGTTCCATGAAGAACCATGTGTAACAGCACATAAAGACAACAGGTAACATTCAAGCCAAAATCTCGTTTGCACCAGCAACTGAAAGAAACAAACCAAAAGGCTCCCAGGCAAACCCAGCTGGCAGTGTCCCAGTGGTCGGATCATGACCTTGCCCAACATGCACAAGAAGGCCTCAGAGACCTACTATTCCTAACAAGTTTAATTAGTAAAAACTGACCTTTAATCACCACTGTAACTATTGAATCTGCCCTGCTAATTCCCTGGAACTAACAGTATGCCAGCTGCAGCTGGTTTCCCTAACCTAGGGAGGGGAAGAAGCTCTAGAACAAAAGAGGAAGATTATACCAGCACTCACAGCGTTCATTCCAGCAGGACATGATTCTTTTGAGCTTCTATCTTTCCAATTATGCTTGACTTCCCCTCAGCTTTACCATGGGACAGTGCTATTTGAAGAAAAGTCTCAATTTGAAGAAAAGACTGAAGAAAAGTTCTCAATACATGTTTTCTGCGTTAAAGAAAGGAGCCCTAGTGTTTCAAACTTCCTGCAAGGAAGTTTTCTCATGAGCCCCCTTTTAGGGTCTTTGTCACACACACGTGCTACCCCACATTTAACCAGCAAATGTTTAGGCAACATATTTAACTCAGGGCAGTACAAACCCAAGGCTTTCAGCATAGGATTTCCCTGGCCATCACACCAGGATTATCCTAAGAGCACAATCTCTGTAGACAACTGCAACAGTGGCAGGGTGGAACCACATCGTGTAGTTTGGAGATGCTCAGAGCTGTCCCAGCAAAGAGGTGACAGGACCATCATGACAGCAGAGCCCAAAAGGTGCTGCACTGCAGGCTTTATGCCATGAGCTCCCACTGAGCTCCAGGCTCACTAAAGGGCATGAACTGGTTAAGACTCACATGAGCAGCAGGCAAGTATCCACTGCTCTGACCAGGAACTCGATTGAGAACTTATGACTTTCACCTCATTAGTCCTATGTCTACAAGACACAGAGAGCCTTGACCCAAGTAGGCAGTGAACCACATAAAGGTTGGAACAGATTTGGAATAGGACTTGTCTATAAGACCTTAAATATTTACTTATGCAAGATGGTGATGACGCCTTCTAGTGCCATGCTGACAACACAGACCTTGAACCAGTCCTCAGTTTGTTCTGTGCCAGGCTTCCATCCAAGGACACGGCCCTTGGTTGAAAATCCGGGTTGTAGAGGGTCAGTGGGTCCAGGGTCTCTGGCTTGTCTTAGTTACCCAACTTAAACATGACCCGAGGCTCCTGTGGAAGCCTACACTTCAAAAGTACAGCCTTCATGAAGCCAGGAGTTCAATCATATGGTGTACACAAGGCTGAACGCAGACACCAAGAATGAAGGTGGTCTTCACTAAAACCTGAGCCAAGGCCGACTGTCTGAGGCCAACAACCCCAGGCAATGCTACAGGCTTGAGGAAGAGTGGCTGGAAAGCTGCCCAGCAGAAAAGAACCTGGGCGTGATGGTTGACAGCCAGCTAAACATGAGCCAGCAATGTGCCCAGGTGGCCTAGAAGACCAACAGCATCCTGGCCTGCATCAGAAACAGTGTAACCAGCAGGAGTAGTGAGGCGATTATGTCCCTGTACCTGGCACTGATGAGGCTGCACCTCAAGTACTGTGTTCAGTTCTGGGCCCCTCATGATGAGAAGGACATAGAGGTGCTGGGGAGAGTCCAGAGAAGGGCAACCAAAAGGGTGAAGGGGCAGGAGAACAAGTCCTACGAGGACAGGATGAGCGAGTTGGCATTGTTTAGTTTGGAGAAGAGAAGGCTGAGGGGAGACCTCATTGCTTTCTACCACTGGAGGTTGTAGGGAGGCAGGTGTTGGTCTTTTCTCTAAAGTAAGGCCTGAAGTTGCACCAGGAGATGTTTAGATTGGATATCAGGAAGAATCTCTACACTGAAAGAGTGGTTAGGTGCTGGACCAGGCTGCCCAGGGAGGTGCTGGAGTCAACATCCCTGGAGGTATTCAAGAAAAGGGTAGATGTGGCACTACAGGACATGCTCTAATGGTCACGGTGGGTGCTGTGTTGTTTTTTGTTCAGTGGCATTTGGGTTTTGGGGCTTTTTTTCCTTTTTTTTTTTTTTTTTTTCCCTCTCCTGGGTGGATGGGTGGACTTGGTGATCTCAGAGGTCTTTTCCAACCATAACAATTCTGTGTTTCTGGGCTGAAACCACCACCAAACAGCATGTACAGTCACACATTTCAGCCTTTGCTTTTGTTTCGAATAGTTGGTAAAGCTGACAAGCAAGATAAGCAGTGCTATTGTCCTTTCCATTGCACTTCAAAGCTACAATCAAGAAAGCACTGTCTCTTCTCTAGCCTTGTGTGGGCTAAGCAGCGTGTACAGACCTGCACCCCTCAGATACAATGTTGTTTGAGCTGTATCTAGGCACAACTGGACTCACTCATTTACTGACAGAACTCAAATGCAACAAGGAATTTCTTTCAAGCCACATCCCACTCACTTCTTCCCTGTGGAGTCTTTGCAGTCCTCAAGGAACTGCTATGCAAGTTCATTAAAAGTCCTATTTCAGCATTTCCTTCATAGTAGAGGCCTCTTCCAGCCAGCTCTTGGGATCCTGCCAATAGACATATCAGCCACTAGTACTTAAATCCTTCCGCTAAAAAATGCTTCCCTAAAGAGCTTATACCCAGGTTCTGTATGCCTAAGAGAGCTGATCATCAAAATCAACCAGCCTCAACGAGAGCTTAAGTGAGGTTCTTCTCCACTCTCATAGGCTTAGTGGTGCACTACAGAGCCTTCTCTCCCCTCGGTCTGGCCTCCACTTAGGAAGAAGCAGCTTCAGCACAGTTCCAGTCAGGAAATAAATGTCAGGTGCCACAGAAGGAAGAGAAAACCAGCTGTCTCGGATGATACATTCATTGGAGGATCCAAAAGACCACAACACATTTTGGGCACTTCTGAAGTACCCAGCATTTTCCCATGTTTAAAAGCCTAGCTCTGTTGCATCAAGCTGTCATTGTCAAATTTCTTAAACCTGGGGCAAGGACTGCATTTGCCTCTGTGCCCCCAGATCCAGCAAAACAGAGCTTTTAATTCCTGTCCAGATGTGTTAGTTATTATGACTGATATTCAGAAAAACTCTGTGGAAAAGCTCCCACCGAACTAAGATCAACACTGTGAAAACCACAGCCTTGCAGCTTACGTGGCCTTTATTTATCAACACCAGGTATGGGGGAAAAGGCAAGCATATTGTAAGAGCTTGACAAAGGATCTAGATACCCTTCCTCGTCTTGGAAAACAGAAAGCATTACGTGGTTGCATCTGCAGACAAAACGTCCTAAAAGATTTCCCTAGGCAGTGAGCTGGGGACACTACTGAAAGCAGCACCTTGGGATGCTCCACACGCACCTGTGTGGAGAAACAAAGAGGATTGTGCTTGAGGATCTGAGCTGATGAACTAGGGGCAACTTCTGCATGGACTGTCAGGACGGGGACATGCCAAAGACCAATCCAGGCTTCAACACCACCACCTTCTCACTCAGAGGAAAAAGAAAAGTCCCAGCCGAGACACAAATCATTAGCCTGCTTTTTACATCCCGGATTGCTCCAGTGTCCTTTTTTAGTGCATTCTCTTCTGTTTCTCAAAGAGATGCTGTATTACCCTGGGAAATCCTGTGGCTTTCCTGTAGTTTCCATCCTTAAGAGTTTTCAGTTGTTACCAAGTCTGTCCTGATGTGGTAGATCCCCATTCTCACACACCGAAACAGTGTTTGGATTATTTTAGCAAACCCAACCAAACAAAAAAACCTCAAAAAACAACAACCAGCAAACCCCACAAATATGACCTTGCTGACAACAATTCAGAATACAACACAAGGATTGAGGAAACACATTCCTTTCCTCTGGCAGGATACAGTAATGACTCCCTTTCTGGTGGTTCAGAAACAGAGCCAGTACACTTTTATTGGAGCTCACTACCACACACCAAGAATGAATGGCCAGTAAGGTGGCAGCCTACACAGAAAACAGCTTTTTAGTCCACCAGCAACACCAGCACCTCCCCTCCCAGCAGCAAATGAAAGCCCCATGAAAATCCCTCTGCCCTTCTCTTTATCCTCCCAGCATATCTCCAGGCTGGAGATACTCCTCTCCAAAAGCAACACCATAGCTTAAACGGCAAGAGCAAAGGTGGCTGGCTACACCTTATGGGCAGGAACAGCTCCCATACAATTTGCTGACCTGTCCAGGAAACAAACTGTGGTCTTGCAAAAAGCAGGATTAAGCACCACATGCTTAACACTTACTACCTGGTCCTTGAGGAGGCTCTAGGGCAGCCCCCTGCAGTAAGAAAGCCTCCGTCCTCCCACGACCATCCCTCTTTCAGCACCAAGCACCAACAGCCAGGCTCCCTGGAGACTCACAAAATCAAACCCTCTGAAAGTGTCCCAAAAGCACTTTTATAGAGCTCACTCTCCAGTTTGCATTTGACACCCTTGAACCACAGCAGCAGACAGCTGTTAGCTCTTCATTGTCTCCTTCCCAGCTGCCGCTTCCCCCTAACTCTGCACCTAAATCCATCAGCACCCACCACCCCTAGGTACCACAGCAGGGAGTGGGTGTTTCAGGACAGGTGAATACTCTCCTGGATACCAACTGCGACTCAAAAATGCTACTCTGTTAAGCTACAGGCTGCACCCAAGTGCAGACGTTTCCTCATGCCGAGTGCAAAGCAAGAGAAAAGCAGGCTACAACGAACAGAAAGAAAGAAAGAAAGAAAGAAAGAAATCAGTGCAGAGCTACGATCGCGGAGGGAATCAGGAGTTTACTGAAACTGAGGGGGACTCTGCTGCTTGCTCCGGTAGGGCCTGAGCTTTCCCCGAAGAATCTGCTCAGCATTTTCTCGTCTTTTTTTTTTTTTTTTTTTAAATGTTGCGGGAGGCCGAAGCAGGGCTGAGTCCACCCCGGGGCCTCAGGCTGGGCTGCTCCGCTCCTCTGCCCCTCTCCCCCGAACCCCTCGGGCCGGCTGTTCGGCGCCGGGGCCATCGCCCTCCCCTCGGCGTTTTCTCCCCCCCGCCCGCGGCCAAGAGCCGCTCGGGCAGCCGACCCGGCCTCCCCGCAGCAGCGGGGCTCCCCGTTCCCGGCGGGAAAACGGCGGGACCGAGCGGCGGTGCCCTCAGCGCCCGGGAGCGTGAAAGGGGGGTACGGCTCACGCCCCCCTCCCCCCCCCCCCACCTCGATTTGCCCCTCTACAGCCAAACGCATTACCGGGAGAAGAAAAACCAATTTGGAGACTAGAGGGGAGAAAAAAAAACCCCAGAATTAGCCACATTTTGGAGCGGCACCGATCCCTGGCGTCCCGACCGCCGCCGCGGGGGGCGAGCGCTCTGCAGGCGGCAGGGGCTGCCTCCCAGCCCCCCCCTCTCCGCCTCCCCCCCGGTAACCTCCGTCCCGGCCCCGCCACGGGCCCCTCCGAGCCCCTTTACCTTCCCCGGCGGCAGCGGGGGTGCGTGGCCGTGCCTCGGCATGGCGGCGGGGCCCGGCGCCGGGCTGGCGGCCTGCGGACGCGCGGCTGGGGGCTCCCCGCCCGCCGCGCCATGCAGCGCCGCGCCCCCGGCACAGCCCCGGGCCCCGCCGGCAGCACCGCCCCGCACCGCCCCGCACCGCCCCGCCCCCGCGCCGGGGAACGCACGCTCTGCCCGCCCTGCCGGCCGCGGCGCGGGGAGCCCAGCGAGAGCGGGCCGGGGGTGCGGGGGGCTAGAGATGCGTTGAAAAGAGGCGATGCGGCGCGGAAGGTGCCTGTCTGGCTGCAAACAGAACTAGGCACGGGACGGTGGGAAGTGCCTTCTGGCCAGCAAACCAGCACCGGTGAGTCCGGCGGCTGCCGGCAACCGAGGAAACCTGTCACAGCTTCTGACCAGGTGGCAGAGACGGCAGGAGAACGCGGCTGGCCAGGGAAGCCTCCGGGCTGCGGAACGCTTCCCATCAGCAGAGCTGCTCACCTGTGCGGGGCCGTCATCCAGCTCCCTGCCAGCACAGGGTTTCGCTTGGTCGCATCTGAGCTACCTGTTGGGGAGGGATCTGGATTTGAAAGCATATTAATTCTTCCTACGTGTTTTTGGTTCCTTGGGTAGATGAAAAATATCAGAAAGGGTATTTATTTATTTACTTATTTTCCTCTGAGCAGAGGAATGCCCTTAGCAACACACTCAAACGCAGGAATCAGCTGAACTCCCACTGTGAAAGGCCACAGCTCCCAGCCCAAAGCCTCCCTGCTCCAGACAGTAGCTTTGCAGAACCTACGGTGGGTGGCAACGCAAGCTGTGGCATCACCTTTGTGGTGGCTGTGCCCTAAAACATGCTTCGGTGTGTCGCTCCGACATACACAACAGCTCCCAGAAGGGAGAGATGGATAATGTCTCTGTCATCAGCTGCATCATCAGCGATGGGTTAACTGCTTTTGGTTTGTAAAAGGCACGTGTTCCCTGCTAAGGCAATGAGCAACGCTCTCCAGCCCTGTAGCTGCAGACAAGGTTAGTGCCTTCCTGGCCGACTAGGGAATAAGCAGGTGACCCAACGCTGCCATTGGAGCAAGGAGCCCAAGGTCCAGAGCAAGCCTGGAAGATGAAAACCTTCAGTAGCTCTACTGAAATACCATCATCCTTTTAACTTGAATTTACCAGCAGTCATGTGCCCTCCGATACCTCTGTTGCACTGTTTCATTAATGCCCTGCTAAGGAAATTACTAAGCATCGTAGCACTTCAGCCACTGCACTCAGGCTATGGCTAGAAAGCCTGGGCTTTTGCTGAAGGATAAACACGGCAGTGCCAGCTTATCATGGGGAAAACCCAAAAAAATAAAGGAGGTAGGGGCCACCTTTCAAAGGCTGAAGTGCCCCTTGCACATTCCATCTCCCTGATCTCATCCGCAGGTCGCTCCACGGCCCTGAGCACAGGCCTGGGTGCCCGCCCCGCTGCTGCCAGGGGCCGCTCGTCCTCCTGCAGCGCGGCCGCAACCGGAGCCGACCCGACCCGACGTCCCGCTCAAGCTGCTCCCCTGGCAGGTGCCGCCCGCGCCCCCGGAGGCTCCCGCTCCCGTCCCTTTAAGGGGCGGCTCCGCCCGCTCCCGCCGCCGCGGGGCCGGGCCCGGCCGGTGATGGCGGCGGGCGCTGCGGCGCGGCTGCTGCGGCTGCCGCGGGCGCTGCGGGGCCGGGCGCGGGCGGCGCTGTGCGGCGGGGCGGCCGCGGGGCGCGGCGGGCGGCGGGCGGGGCGCTGGGTGGCGGTGGCCTTGGCGGTGCCCGCGGCCGGGGCTGGGTGGGAGGAGAGGCCGGGGCAGGCGGTGCCGGTCTGGGTCGGGGAGCGCGGCCCGCAGCGGCAGCCCTGGGCTTTGCTGCGGCGCTTGGGCCTGGTTCTCCGGCTGAGCCTGCGGGCGTGCGGGTTGCTGCTGCGCTTCGGGCCTCTGCTGCTGCTCTACCCGCTGAGCCGGCTGTGGCCGGGCCTGGGCGCCCGCTGGCTGCGGCTGCTGCGGAGAGCAGCCGAGGCTGCGGGCCCCACCTGCATCAAGCTGGGCCAGTGGGCCAGCACCCGGAGAGACCTCTTCTCCGAGGCCTTCTGCGATGAGTTTTCCAAGCTGCACGTTGAGGTGAGCCCGCACCCGTGGAGCCACACGGACGAGCTCCTGAGGAAGGCCTTTGGCACGGACTGGACGGGCATCCTCAAGTTCCAAAGCCAGGAGCCGGTCGGCTCGGGCTGTGTCGCGCAGGTGTATAAAGCCTACGCTGACCTGCCTGCTGCCGCCGGCTCCCGGGCCGCGGAGGTAGCACGGTGCTCCGAGGCGGGTTCAGCTTTTGAAGCGTGGGAAGTCTCAGGCTTTAGGGGCCTCCTCAGGTGGCTGAGGAGGTGGAAGAGCGAGAAGATGTGGGACAAGAGGAGCCGGGAAGAGCTGAGCCCAGCAGATTGCTCCCGGGGAAGTCCTGTGAGTGGTGCATCTGTTATGGAGCAGATGACTAAACCAGTCCTGAGTGCAGCTCCTTTATCAGCCAGACATCTCACACCTGTAGCCATTAAAGTAAGTCATACACATGGCCAGTAGATGTGTCAAAGTGGAGTGTGCTGGGCGAGGAGGATCAGATTTGAATTCCCATGGAGAGGAGTAGCTGGCTAGGCCCAGGCAGAGAGAGGAAAATTATGCTCTTCTCCCTCTGTGCCTCTTCTCAGTGCTTTGGTTCCAGCCAGCCACAATCCAGACTTGTGATGGCCCCAGCCCAGAGAGCTCAAGTACCCGAACTGCCTGAGGCACCTTTGACATGGCATGTGGATACTAGAAATGCCTGCTGCAAGGGCCCAGTTTATATTAAAATGATTACTGTTAATCTTCGTGTCACCTTCCAGAAAATTAAATCTCTTCTCTCCTCGCATGAATAAACAGTTAAGTTCCTTCCAGCCAAGTTTACTTAAAGACATCTTACATTTGAGCTGTTCCAAGTACTAGTCAGTAGTGCATGGCATGGAGAGGGCAGGAGTGCAAAAGCCATGAGAAATGGCATTGGGTGAGGTTATAGGCTCCAGCACAATATATTCCATTTTAAGATTAAAATGTGTTTCTTTACAGCTTAATCCATGGCAAAATATAACTTCTTCTGAGGACTAGTGCCTAGTTGTATGGGCTGGGTTTTGTCTATCTGGAATGCATCACTTCAGCTGATTGAAATGGACCATCCTTTTTACAGACTTTGGGGAGCTGATCTTGCCACCATTCATTCTTGCACAGGTCCTGCACCCTGGGCTGGTCAACCAAGTCCAGATGGATCTGTTTCTCATGAAGATGGGTAGTCGCATCATTGGACTTCTCCCTGGATTCAAGTGGCTCAGTTTGACAGAGGTCGTGGAGGAGTTTGAGAAGCTTATGATTCAGCAGGTACATGTTGTGCCGTGGTCCCACCTACTGACACACAACTGCTCTTTGTCTTACTACTGAGTGGCTCTAACTCTTGTTCATACTGCTCATTTTTAAAGGGTTAGATGAAAGCTTGCTTGTTTAGTTACATTCTTTATCTGTCACATAACGTTACTATAGGAAGGCTACATGCCCACAGAGTAAAAAAGCAAAGCAATGAAAAAAAAATGGTAATCTTTATTAGATTTAAAAAATCTTTTTTTAGACTTTTGAGTATGTTTTCCGGTGAACAGCCTGACTAGCTAGCTAGCTAGCTGTAGTTTGCAGTGTTGTGAAAGATGAACGCTGGTGAGAGATCTCTCCTCAGGAGAATAATATATCCAAACAAGTGCTCAGATGTGGTTTTTTGTTTTTAATCTTACACATGAGTTTGCAGTCTATATTCACTGGTCATGTTTGTTAGTACTGATATATATATATGCACATATATATATTTTTTGCATAACTAACATACTGTATCATAACTTAATACATTCTATATTGTATTGAGATCAGACTCATACTATGAAGTAAAGCTTTGCAGATGGATCTGAAAACATGTCCTGATGCACTAATGTCTTCTAAAGACACAGTCCTGAAACATCCGTACTACCAAACTTACTCACTACAGGCATAGTTAAGCTTATGTTTGATTAAAATTAACCATTATCTGCTCATTTCATTTTTGTGTCTAGATTGCAGAGTGTGAAGTCCGTTACAAGTTTTTGAAAGCCTTAGTTATTTTCTACTATCGCAACAAATCTACACAGCAAATCCATGTTGTTAACTGTTTTCAGATGTGAAGTGAGGTCATTAGTACCAGTTCACTCTGGCAGAGCTTTTGGTGGATGCACTGAAGACTGAGGATTAGGAGAGCATCTGATAGGCTTGTAATTTCCTTTCTCTTTGAAAGAACAAAAGGTATTCCTGGGATATTTCCCATCACTGTATGATTGAGGTGAGGCAAAGTTATCCTGCCTCCTTGCACAGCATCTGTGGGCAAGAGAGGTGCCCTTGTATCAAGGCACTGGGATCACTGGAGAGCTGGGGCCAGGGCTTTGCACAGGGGTTTATTTTTTATGTGTTACATTAGATTTCTTCCTGCTAGGGGTACCTGTCTGTAAAGTGAGGCTAGGGCTGCAGTTCTTCTACCCTGCCTGCCTGCCTTGCTATTTGGACAGTAAGCTTTGGTTCAGGATCTGTCTTACCCTTGAAAATAATGCAGTCCTGGTCGTTTTTGAGACACCATGCCTGTAGGAAGAGTCGCCCATATTCCGAAGGGACTGGGTTGTGAGCCATCCGTTACCTAGTCTGTTCATAAGCATGTAAGAAGCACCACTCTATTTTGTTTTCATTCTGGCTTTCAGACTAGTTTTGTTGGTATTGAGTATTGCACTGTACAGTCATATCCTCATACAGGATCCATAAGATCTAATTGCGTCTAATTTCTAACCTGCTGTTTCTTCCCTCAGATTGATTTGCGCTATGAAGCCAGAAACCTGGAGCGCTTCCGACAGAATTTCCTACATGTGGATTTTGTGAAGTTCCCAACTCCCCTTTGGCCTTTGGTAACAACAGATGTTCTAGTGGAGACATTTGAGGTAAGAATTGCAGGGTCTGGGAGCGGTGGTAGCAGTGAGAAGGCCCTTAGGAGAACATGCGAAGGAGGTATTTTTGGAGAAGGAGCCATCAGAGGCAGAAGGATACTTTTGCTTGCTTAAAGAGACTGGTGTCCTTGCTTAAAGAGATTGGTGTCCTTCCTGTGTCTCTTCCACTCACTCTGTTTGTGAACAGTGCATCCCAGAAGACAGGTGGCAGACAGCTCCTTATGGCAGTGAACACTTGGCCTGAAACCAAGGACTGTGTCCACCCATTTATGTGCTTGCCCGTGCTTTGCAAACCAACACCAGTCTTCAGCTCTCCTCTGTGGTGGGTCAAAGCAAGGAGCTCAGCAATCTGGCACTTTCTGACGCTTGCCTCACTTCCCTTGTGGATGTTTGAGCCACAGACCAAAGCTATGTGCCGTCTTAGTTTTTGTGCATGTGATGCTGGCAAGAGTATTTCTGCCCCAGGCTCTATCAGACCCTCTTTCCAAAGAACAAACCCTTGCTTCTCTCATATTTTTTATCACAGCAGGTACAGCCTCTACTGAGCAGGTCGTTTCTAGGGTATTCTTATCACCTTCCCTCAACTTTGCGCATCTAGGTAAAGGTGTGGTTGAAGGTGGGGTACAGTGTGTTTGACTCCAGTTGTGTCTTTATTTCAGGAGAGTGAGCCTATTTCTCACTACCTGCACGCAGAGATTGCTGCAGAGCTGAGGCAGAGACTGGCAAAGATGGGCATGGACATGCTGCTAAAGATGGTAGGCACTTGGCTGAGGCTGGAAGTGAAGGTTGTTTTCCTGCAGAACCTATTCAGTTGGGGTAATAAGACAATATGGCTAAAGAGAACCTGTTTGCTTCCCACATCTCCCACCCTTCTCCTCATGGACTCAAAAATAAAGCTGTGCCTTTTGGATGCCAGGTATCTTGAGGTAATGAAGGACTTGGGCTGCAAGGGCACTGTGCAGCTCCTGGATCGGCAGAGGGCGGTCTGCACTGCGTGTGCAGTATAACACAAGGTCTTAGCAAGGCCTGGGCTAGATGCACACCACTGCTGTAGGCTTTGAGATGGAGCTTCTCTCATTGCAGAAGGGCAATCTGCTGGCACACGGTAGGATCCTCCTGTACAACTTAATCCAGGCATTGCTTAGGAAACCCACTCATCCTTTTAATGCATTCACATATTGCCCAAAGGCTATAAAGTACAATGTAATTAGCAAATAGGCTCTCTGCAGAGACTGTGGATGCAACTCACAGGGAAAACAACCAGCTAGTTTCTTTGTTTATTGACCTCTCCTCCAAATCTGCCTTTTTTTTTTTTTTTTTTTTTTAAAGGAGGAACTAAATACGGAGTAAAGAAAACAAACCTGGCCAGATTCAGCTTATGATTCTGCTTCTGACTGTCTAGTTATTTTGTGGTTGAAATAATCACAAATTATCTGGAAAGGAGTGTTGAGAGGGTGACACAGCTGGCTTCTGAGGAGCCATGAGAACTAGTGGGGAAGAGTTGCAATAGAACCTCACAGTACTGAGTGTGTGGGCAGTAAGTGTCAGGTGAAATTCAGTTGATTGCTGCAACATCATGGTAGGGTGGTGCAAGGCTTGCAGTTCTGACTTCACGTAGAGTGACAGGCTCCAAAATAACTTCTGACACTTGGAAAAGCAATGGTGGAATTCAAATGGTTTTATGCTAACCTTGGATTCAATGGTTAGAAGTGAAGCAAAAATCCCAAATTTTAGGAGTAGCAAAGAAAGAGCAAAGAAACAGGATCGCTGCTGTAAGTAAAACAAATTCCTGTTTCTTGAATACTCTGTGCAGTTCTAGACTCTCACTGTCCAGGACTCTCCATTTTGTAGGGCTGTAACAGAACTAGAAAAGGTGCAGAGGAAGGCAGCCAGGATGATCACTAGTGTGGAATTGCTTCCTGTCACCAGGGTGAAATAATTTGGACTCTTAACTCTGGAAAGGAGAAAAATTAGTAGTTTGTGACAGAGATATGTGCCATCATGAGTGCATGAGAGTGAATATGGATCTACTATGTATAGTTTCTTAAAACAGAGCAATGAGGAGGACATAAAATTATCAGGTCATTTTTTCAGGCAACACCTAAAAATATATATATATATATATATATATTCTTTTCACACAGCTCTAATCACTTACATGGCAACACAACAAATTTGTAGAAGTCCATTAAATACAAAGATAACCTGCTTGGGGCAGGAAGTCCTGCAGTCCCAGGTGGCCAGTAAGGTTAGTGGGAAAGTATCATCTTGTACTTGGCCTCTTGCTAGTCCTGGTGCTAGCCACTAGCAGGGTCAGAAGCGCTACGTGCACTTGTTGCCTCTTCACCTATCTTGTTTTCTGTACTTTTCAATACAGTTGTAATGGGCATTGTTGGCCCAGACTTAGCAAACTTAACCATTCACTATAATCCATACCACTGAATACCAAATTGCCCATTCTTACTGCATTACTCTTTGCCAAAGCCCACTAGTGTGCATCCAGTTTAAGATTAATTGCCAAACAGGGCTACTGTTCTCTGCTGGGACTCCTGGCTCTTCTACCTGGCCTCTAGGACACACAGGGTTGCTTCGTACAGCTCTGCTGACTCCCCTGGAGCAGTACCCATGCCATTTCAGCACAGCAGGTCTCCAGCAGAACCATTTGCTGCGTTGCTGCCTGGGGTGATGCACTTTAATAATGACAGCGAACAGACTAGAAACGAACCTGTGCTTTTTGGGAGTTTTGGCATGGCCAGGTTTGGTTGGAACAAGCTGCTCTAAGACTTGCCCATTCTTTAGGTCTTTGTTGACAACTTTGTCCACGCTGACCTGCACCCTGGCAACATCCTGGTTCAAGGCACAGCCCACGCCAGCAGCAGCTGCAGGGAGCAGACAACCATCGTGGACCTGTGTGATACACTCGTGGTGGAGGTGAAGCCGCCCCTCCGGCGGCTCTGCTTGGTGCTGCTGGACGCGGGGATCGTGGCGGAGCTGCAGAGCGCTGACATGCAGAACTTCAGGGCCGTGTTCACTGCTGTGGTCCAGGGGCAGGTGAGGCCTCTGTCATGGGGGCTGGGTAGCTGAGGCTGGGGAAGGGAGACAGCTGGAGGTTCTGATGGCCAAAGTGATACTTTTCTCTGTTTCCCCTTACAATCCTCCCTAGGAGGGGAGAGGACACTTGCTAGAGTGGAAGCTGTACCAGACACAGGGTTAACATGTTCAGCTACAGCAAGGAAGCTGCCAGAGTGGAGGGATTGCAGTGGCCCAGGAAATGGAAGGTATTAAATGGGAAGCACTGACTGCCACTCCTTGGTTAGGAGTGCTTCTGATGAAGGTTAGGGCTGCCAGGGAGATGTGTTTGAGACTGTTGCAGGATCTGCCAGGTTTTGCTGGAGAAGAGGGAGTGGATTAACCTCTTGTTCTTCCACAAACATTCCCTTCTGCAGCCTTGCTGCTGGAAAGCCCATATGCAATCCGTTATTTGCTGGTGTGTTTGTGTATTATTTTGTTGTTTGTTTTTGTGTGTTGTGTTGGTTTTTTGTTTGTTTGCTCTTTTTTTGTTTGTTTGTTTTGCGGTTGTGTCAGCATCTATAGAGAAAAAGAAGCAAAACAAGTGGCAGAGATGGGGTCAGGCCTCTGCCAGGCTCCTCCTGTATAAGGTGAATTACTTTATCCTCTTTCCCACTTACTTAAATTACACTCCCAGATGGTCTGGAGAATCCAGTGCTGATGTCTACTGTTCATTCTGAGGACAGGTATCTGTGCTCATACTTACATGTTGCTGTTTCTCATCCATGGGTTGGATGGCTCACCAGCATACCTCAAAGAGGGGCACGTTTTAACTTGGTCTGCTTAATCTGCTGATGCATACCAAGGAGTCAGTGCTAAACCGTGTATTCAGGCCCATCCTGTGCTGCCAGACTTCTTAGCTACTAAGCAAAAACTGAAACATTTGATTGCAAGTCCTTCATGGCTCAGGCTGGGCGAAATTAATGGGTAAAACCTTCTACACCAAGTCTCACTGCCAAACCTGGAGCCTCTGGCTCTGTATGTTGTTGTCAGAAACATCTTCTAAGAAGAGCTATAAAGCCTCTCACAAGTGAAGTTTGGATATGGCTTCCTGCCTTTCTCATCAAGCAGCTGCTGGTGTAGAATCAGGTTGCTCTTTCCCTGCAGTTTGCAAATGGAAGGTTGGATTTAGCCATAAGGGAGGTTAATCCATGCCCCTCTTTACACCATTATTTCCTCTGCTAAGAAGAAAATGCCTGTCCTGTGGGTTTTTCCCCCTGAAACTTCTGTCTGAGAGATACCTCTGTTTTGTTCTACCCTGCAAGAAAAATAGTTAGGGTTTTGCCAGATACCAGGTAAGACTTTTGGACCAGTTCTGCTCTTCTTGCACCTGGTTCTGTCGGTTCTTTGTGTCTCTGTTGCTGGAATGGGGAAGTGTGGTCCTGGGAGTTCTCCCTGCAGTATGGCTACTCCAGCGACCTATGTAACAGAGTCCTTCCAGGGATGGTGGTGTGCAGCCCCTTGTAGGTCTGCTGGCACCAGTGATCAAGTTCTGA
The DNA here is from genome assembly GCF_020740795.1 of Apus apus. NCBI lineage: Eukaryota > Metazoa > Chordata > Aves > Apodiformes > Apodidae > Apus > Apus apus. The sequence continues at coordinate 145,937,013 of NC_067282.1, read as the reverse complement.
TTCTCCTTTTCAACTTCTTTCACAGGGGGAGAGGGTAGCAGAACTGATCCTTCATCATGCCCGTGCTAACCAGTGCCAGGATATTGAGCGATTCAAAGCTGAGATGGCGGAACTAGTGACCAGGGTCCGGGGGAACACCATTGCCCTTGGAAAGGCAAGTGCACAAGCAATGTCCCACCCTCACTTACCTGTAATTCAGTGCAACCTGGCTTTCAGAATGATCCATGTGGAAAGGCCAGGTCTGATCTCATCAGCACCACCAACCAGCAGTGGTTGCTTTTAGTCTCTCAGGTATAGCAAAAGTCCATAAATCCCTTTATTTCCTTCTAGTTAAAAAGCCTTGTGTTTGTAGGGTTGGTATGGTATTAGTTTTTGAGCAGTTAGTTTTTTTGGGGGTTTTGTTATGTTTTGTTGTTTTAGTTTTTTTAATCTGTAACATCTGCCGCTCTCTCTGAGGAGTTGCATTCTGTTAGCTAAGGCCTGGCTGTGCACTGCAGAGAATGTAGCATGGTGGTATGGAGCAGATAAGTGCATGTTGTGTACTGCTGTGAGGTCAGACATCCTCAGCCTTCCTGGGCTGGCAAGTGAGCAGAACCATGGATCACAGCTGAACTTACCCTATGTGGAGTGAAGTGGAATCATACCTTGATGTTTGCTGTTGTCAGCCCGATAATCTTGTCCCACCACCGGAACCAAATGCTAACAGAAGAATCCTCCCTGTCACTCAGGTTGCTCAGCCTTCTTGACCACAGCTTTTTTATCAGTTGTTAACTTCTCCTTTTGTATTCCAGCTTCAAGTGGCAGATCTCCTCTCAAATGTGTTTAAACTATTGATGACCCATAAGGTGAGGTCCTGTCACTGGCTGCCTTCAATAGCTGGAAGTTAATCTGGGGAGGGAGAACTACTGGGAACATGAAGGGCTGACAAGGAGGGGAACTGTGACTTCTGAAACAAGCTGCTAGGAGGGGTACTGCAGGAATGCATCCAGATGTTGCTCACACACTGTATTTCAGGCCTTGATATGCACCCTACCAAGACCAATTTCTGTTTTGTTGGGTTGTGTCTTAATACTCCATTTAATGGTAGATGTTTTTTAGTAGTTTTTCCTATCTTTACAGTTCCTTAGAAGTAGAAAATGAAACCTATGTTCCACTTGTAAATCTTTGCATGCTTTCTTCCCCGGACCTCTTGATATGTAGTTATGTAGCAGCACTAGGCCATTTTACTCATTTGTTGAAGGCCTCGAAATGAGGAGTTGCTCACAGAACAGAGATTACTTCTTATAACTGATGGTGTTTGGGCAACAATCTTCCATAGGTTGCAGACAACCTTGGAAATCAAAGGAGCTCTGGTGGCCTGACCAAGAACAGATGAGAGGGTTAAGTCAGCCACTGGACTGTCCTGCCTGCAAAGGGTTGCCCCCCTAAACATTCCTTAGAGCTTTTTGTTATTAAGCCTCATCAAGCTGGTTCCCAATTACGTGAAATATAATTTAGGCCCTTATAAAGCAAGTCCGCCCAACTCCACGGATTCTTAATGCTCTGGCTTGCCCTGAAACAGTCCTTTTACCTGGCAGGAAATTGGGGAGTAGTTTGTTCACATGCAGAGCAGAAGAATGTTTCCTCTGTGATCTGCGAGGGTCTTTAGTGGCTGTTCAGAAGATGAGCTCCCGCTGGCATGTGTTCAAGTATACTGGATACTACTGCAGCTTATAACTACACTAGCAATGGTGAGCACTCCTAAGCTCTGGCTATTCCAGTATGGAAGAAAAAAAGTCCCATTCCCCTTCTTGGAACTGAAAAACAAATTATTGAGTTCCCTTAGGACACTCACCCTGAAACTATCACCTTAGTTTTGGGGCTGCTGCTGGATTCCAGTGTCTTATGAAACACCAAGTGATAGAGTTGCAGTGTAGTTTCAGATGTGTTTATGCTCTCCCCAGCCTCTTCCCTTCCCTCTCAGCTTAGCTAGAGCTGATAACCCTGTGGAATGGGCTCAGAAGGAAAAAATGGTCTGCTGAGTCCAATGAGTCTCCTGTGGTTCTAGGTGAAGCTCGAGAGCAATTTTGCTTCCATCATCTTTGCCATCATGGTTCTGGAAGGTCTCGGTCGTTCACTGGACCCTGAACTGGACATCCTAGAGGCAGCTAAACCATTGCTCATCAAAACAGCAGCTTCTGTCCTCGAATAGACTCTTGTGGCTGTTCTCCTCTCGCTATGCAGGGTTACCTGTGCTGTTGGTGAGCTGCTGGAGAAAGAAGCTGAAGATGAGAAGTCACATGTATCTCGGGGAAGTGCCATGCAGTGGGTTACTCTCCATTAATGCTGCCTTCAGTCATTTCAGCCAAGCACCAGGCATGGGATGATAGAAGGTCTGTTCAAACCAGTATGACTTTGCACAATTGGAGAGTTCTGACTCATAACACAGTTCTATGAGCTAATGTGCTCTAGTAGTTCTTAAACTGATGTAACATGTAGTTTAGGTGCACAAGATCACTGCAGCCTGATGAGAAAAGCAGTCTTGTCTAAAAGTATTTTAAAAATGTTAATTGATCAAGACCATTTTGAAACTTATACAGTTAAATATTTAAAGTTAATGTACTGACTTACCAGTCACTGTGTGTGAGAAATTATGTTCTAACACCACTGAAGCAACTCATTCAAGCTGAAAAAAGCCAATAAAACTTTTTGGGTTTTTTTTACTTTCTACTTCTACTTTTATTGTAGAAGTGTCCTGAGATCCCGCACATTTTGGATGATAAAAACAGAAGAGTCAATCTGATTTTTCAAACTTCTATACCCTAGCACAATACTGTAGGAGTTTGGATTATAAACAGCAAAAGAAAATATTTGTCTAGGCAGAAAAGCTAATTCCATAATAAAAACAACTTTGGGGAATATATGTACTGCTCTTAGTTGTTTTTTTTGAACCTTAAAAAAGTCTTTTTTTTCCTCTGATTCCTTCCTACCACCCTCCCATTGCTCCTCTAGTCAACTCAAAACATTAACTGATGTGCAAATGCTTGAGTTTTGCTTCCAGTAGTTTGCAAAACAAGGGGTCCAAGCCTTTTCCTAATGGATGGAAAACCACATTGAGAACTTTTAAATAAAGCCAGCAAAAGAGCTAGATCATACGTCTTACAGGTTGTTATTTTAATAGTAGTATTAAAATGAAGGCTGTATTTTTACAGTGAGAAGCAGTGTGTGTGAATGATTGGAAATACTCTTAACACAAAATGTGTTCCCAGACACACTGTATGTGAAATTGCAGCAGCAGAGTGTCTGTGGTGGTCTGTTTTCAAATGGTTAAGCAATGAAGAGAAAGTTCACAAGCATACCATCTGCTGTTTTATGATGATTATAAAATAATGATTAAGGATATATAAATTAAGTCTGAAGAGTAAGTTTAGCTTCTGCTCAATATATTTAACGTACTTTCCCTTAATCATTACATATTCAATTTCCAAATGCTTAAGGATGAAAGCAGCAGTAGAGTTGAATATCTAAGTTTTAGGCTTGTTTTGACAAGTTGGGGCAGACTTGAACTCATAACTAGGTACACTGTTGTCCTAACTAGCACATGATTTTGTGTAAAAGATAACTCAAAAAAGAATAAAAGCAAGCAACCCTCAAACTTTCTATTCAAGAGAATCTCCACATGCTGCCAGCACCCACTTTATTTCAGTTGTGTCATCCCCCCTCCCATTTTCACCCCATTAGTTAGGCAGCTCATGGGCACAGCCATGCAAAGGAATGTAAAAAGGATTTTTTTTCTTGTGACAAGCCACTCTTTCTAGGCATTGTGATGAGAAAAACAGCTGTTCTCTGAAGTCCTGTCTTTGGAGAACCACCAAACCCAGTGGTGGGCTTTGGGGGGGGGGTGTCTGTTTTGCCTGTTATCTCACTTTCAGGTCGGCTGTCTCCAAAAGCAGGAGATGTAACATCAGAAAGGCACTGGGGTACGGCTGCAGGTAGAGTGCCTGGTCAGAATAAACAGACTTTCTGTTCACCATGAATAAATGACAATGCTGCAAGGACAGATGAACAAACTGTGCATGAAACAGCCAGTAGTGCTATATGGGGAGAAGAGTTCCCCATTCAGGCTCCCTGGAGTCCACAATGAAACTTGCTCCTGACTCCCCAGATGTTCCACGTGCGTTACTGACTTCCCTTAATGAAGCCGGTGGTGTCAGCCATTCCAGTGGACAAGCAACTGGCTTCTCCCCTCCCCCAAATGGGGGTAGCATGACTTTGTTATATGTTTGGGGATTTCTCTGTGGAGCTCTGCAACTTGTATGCAGTGGGACACTTGCAAGAGTCAGTTTTTAATAACAGAACCTGCTGTGGATAATTTACATTGCATTTCAGCATGTACATTTTCACTGCTGCAGAGTTGTTTTGTGGTTCTTTTTTTTTTTTTTTAACATCCAGCTGGTGTCCAGCTCTCCTTCCCCGTATTTCATGTAATGTAAACACAGCTAGGTAAGTCACATGACAGCATTATGTAACTACACTTCCTATTTTATGTGGGCCTTGACCTTAAAGAAATGTGACTCCCATTGAGTCACGAAATTCAGAGTGGATCACCTTGCTCAGAGAGGAGTCTAGGTGAAGCTGGATCCACTCCTAGTCCCCGGTTTAGGTGTAGGGGGCTCAGTTTAGTGCTTTAACACAATTGTTTGGTGGGATTTGGAATAACAACAGACTGAGACTGATTTACACTATTATAATAAATCACAACATTGGATTAGATTATTTTCTGGTAATAATTAACAATTTCTTAAATCAAGTACAGTAGTTCAATAAAAATGTAACCATTTCTAAACTAAATGGCTCACATACACACATACAGATACAGAGGTTAACTTATGTTAAGCTCTTAAATGTTGGTATCTTATGACCGTCAAACTGCACAAAAAAGTTGCAGTGAACTATCCATCTGATTGATCTGTGAGATGGAATTATAGTAAGTTACTATAATTTGAACTATTTGCTGCAAAATGAGAAGTAGCAGGCTACTCACTCCTTTCCATCAGACAGACACAAGGTATCAGTTTGCTGTGATCCTGGAAAGCTCTTAAAGGCCTCACACAGAATCACAGAATAATTTTGGTTGGTAAAGACCTTTAAGATCAAATCCAACCATTAGCCACTTCAGGACTGATATTTATAGGGTCACAAAATGATTGACTTTGGGCACTATTTTCCCATTGTTGCCACAGTCAGGTGATCACTGGCAACTTTCAGGGTGGGCTTGTAATCTGAGCAGGAGTGGTCTTGGGTATGTTTCTCAGGCAACAGAATTCTGGGTACATTTAGGGAGTACCCAATCGCCATAAAATCACTGTATCTGCACCGGGACTAGAAGTTACCCAATTGTTTCAACTCACTGCTCCAGCAGGCAAGGTTGGAAAGTGGCAGATTGTCTCCACCTACTGTCCCTGTGTAGCTACAAAGCAGGTAGGTATCTATTGCAGCGCTGGGTGCGCAGGGGATCAGTCTTCCAAACACGCACACCAACGGACAAAAGCAGTACATATTTATTCCCTTAAAATATACATATGCGTTAACAGATTCTACTCTATATCATCATATAAGTCTTAGAAAATTTAACCCTTAATCAATTCCACTTCTCACAACTGCACTCAAGCACCCAAGCTCCAGCAGAGTGACTTACACCTAAAAGACACAGATCGGGTCTGTGAACAGCTCAAGGACCTGCTTACCTACTCTGCAGCTTCCTTACGCTAGCAGTGATGCCCGAAGCATCAAAAGACTCTGTTCTCTGAGGTACTGCTGAAGTTCACAGAGTTTCTGGCCTTCTCTTTCCATCTTCTGGAGCGAACGACCTCTGGTTTGGAATGCTTTCCCTTTGGCAACCTGGTGCCGTTTTTGCTGCCTCTCCTGCTCCTGTGATTCTTGTTCCAGCATTTCCTGCCGTGACTGCATTCTGCTCCTGAGAAAATTCTACACAAAAAGGAAGACATTTACAGTGGCACAGCCAGCTTTCATGCTGAATTTCATCTGCAATTATAACTGGCAGAAGTCAGAAATAGGTAAAATCTATGAAATTCATTCCTTGCATTCGGAATGATTCCTTCTATGGCAGAGATGGAGAATTCTATTTTCATCTTTCATCTTTAGACACGTCAAAAGAATGTTACTCTTCATTTATTGATCTTTAAATTATATTGGATATAAAACAGGTGAAAGAACAAGTACTCTGGATGATGCCACAGCTGGAAACACAGCAGTACAGGAAAAGCATTGTGGGAATTGCCCTTACCAGCCTTTCTTTCTCTTGCTCAAAGCCCCTTTCATTGCGTTCTGCCTGTAACACCTCTCTCTGCAAACGCTGTGTCTTTAGGAACTGCAGCCTCTGACTTGCCTTCCTCTTCTCCTCCTCTTCTGACAAGGATTCTTTCCTGCTCCTCTCTGCCCAAGCAGCCTGAAGCAGTGCCACGTGCTGCAAAGCTCTGTCTTTGTGCTCCAGCTCATTCTCCAGCCCTTGCAACGCTCTCTGATGCAATTGCTGCCTGTTTCCGAAACAAAATTCCTCACGTTTCTCAGAAAGAAAGAGCGATAAAAGAAAAAGATGGTGCATAAGACACAAAGAGTTACACTGGCCATCTGTGCTCAGTTCATACTCCAGGACTCCTTGTTAGGTGTGTCTCTGTCCTCAAGAGAGATGGCAAAACCCCCAAATGGGCTGGTGCCTGATGTCAGCTAACTGCAGTCATCTGTTCACCTGACTGATACCCTGGTGTGGCTGTGAGCTCTTGGCCCTGCAGACCAGGAAACAAGGAGATGGATTGTGTGGACAGGGCTGCAGGACTAATCCAGACAACTGGGTGGCTATGTGTATCGGTGGTGGAGCCACAGTGGCAGCAGAAGAGATGGAAGGAGATGGGTCATGGGGTAAAGACCTGCTCAGCTGAAGTGTCTGTGAGGCCACAGGCAGGGAACAGGGGTCTGGGAGGCAAAATTACTTTGGGTCTGAAGATGAGATTGAAGGGATTTTGCCCTTGGAGGTAACACTAAAGGCAATGAGTCCATGTGCACCTGCTCTCCCACACCTCAAGCACCAATTTCATTCCCATTAGTAAACCACCATGACCACTCTGCAGAGTCTAGCATGAGGCATAATGTGTGACGTTCAGAGACTGAATGAGAGCTCCAGGGAATGGGCACGACCAACCTTCTGAAATTTACTGAAAAAAAACAGTTAGCCCCTGGGTATTACCTCTTGTTGTCCCTGCGCAGCTGGCGCCGGATGTCATCTGCCTGCTGCTGCTGCTCTCTCTTCAACTGCCTCTGTTCCTCTTGCCACCTTTTGTGCTCAATCTTTGCTCTGTCAAAGTCTGTCTTTTTCCACCTCTCCTGAGATGCATCATGAAGGACTGATTTCTAAGAGAAAAAAAACCAAAACAAACCTCATTGGTATATTTTTCTAATGTAAACTGTAAACCTACCAAACCAGAACAGCTCAGCCTTCTAACATCACTCCTGAGCTCTCAAAGCCATACTGGCTCATCAATACTATAGTGTCACTTCCCATCCATGACAACACAGAGTACGACACTAAAACCTGTAGCAAAGGCTAGGCTTAGCCAGCAACAGGGTGCCTGAAAATCCAATTCTAAGAGTTCTTAATCAGTCAGTAGTCAGTGTGCTGTGCTGGTTCTTCCACAGTTGAGCCAGTGATTCAAATGGTGCAGTCTTTGTGTCACCTTCTGGATTGGATGGAAAATACAGGTTCTGACCACAAACTGTATTCCAGATTTCCTACAGGATTGCATGGGAAAGAGAAATATCTGCCTTCCTCTGGCCAAACACAAAAACTTTCTAGAGCTCTGGGCAGGTGTACTAACTTCTCACTTCTTGTTGTCTGAGATTTCTACGCATGGTCAGTCTGTGATTTCTTCAGTAGGAGCTGCATTTCAATGCTGAGCAGTGCTCCTAATTTGCGTTTTTAAATGCACTGTGCTGCGTAGAGAGATGAAGCAGGACTTCTTTGCACAGCCATAGCACAACATTTACTTATTTTTTACTCCTTACAGTGCCCTGTAGGAGGGAAGGAGCAAGGAAACATCTCTAAAACGTAGACATGCATTCTAGTTTACATTGCTAGAGCTGTCTGGGGCTGGAAGAGTTTCCACACAGTATTTGCCGCTCGCAAATGCAATCCCTTATCCTATTCCCAGCTGAATAAGCATGCTCCTGCCATTAGCTGCATCTCTGCAAATGGAAAGTCTCCTTTTACTTCTTTCCTGACAACATCTCTGATACCAAAAGCTGGAAAACACTACAGGACCTTCAAATAAAGTCTCATATTGTGTTTTGACTGATTTTTCTTAACACATTGATCTGTATGGCTTCTTAGGGGCAGTAAGTACCTCTGTTCTCCATTGTCTTCCTATTCTTTGCAAAAATTGTACCTTGTGGGTGCAATGACATACAGAGGGAGAGATCAAAGGAAAAATTAAAGTTTATAGGTGGGAGGTGAACAAATCGTATGATCAAGTTGGTAAAAGACTGGCCTAAGGATTAGGAGATTTGAAGTTCTATGCTAGCCCTGACATGTACTCCCTGCTATGGGTTTCAGCTGGCTACCTGTTTTTTGCTCTCCGTATCTGTAAAAGAGGAACAATTTTTTTTCTATCTAGTGGAGCTGGCTAAGAAGTTTACCTAGAAAAGCTCAGATCTAAAATAAAAAACTCTATCAAAAGCTCTGAGTAAAAATACTCAAAGTGCCCAGTTCCTGTACAACACTGACTCCCAAGTGGAAACTTTTTGCTTCTATTTATATGCATAATCAGTATTCCACATAGGCACATTTTTTTGTTGCAGTAAAAACCTTTGAGAAAGAGATCAAAGGAGTGTATATGCTCACATGACATAAACAAATTGCTTGATCCTAACAGGTAAATCCAATTTGGACCAAATACTTACTGTAATGCTTTTGTCTTTCAGAAGATTTAGAGGATCTGTGGCTCTCCTAGCCTGCACTTTGAAGGTACTGTATTGTCTCTGGACACGTAGAGCTGATTTGATGACCAGGCTGTCTTTCTCTAGTGATTGATTCACTCGGTCAAAGAAGCTTTGGCACCTGAAAGGAACCAAAGCACTGGTTCCCAGGGAAGGACTCCTTTGGGAATGCTGGATTGGAGCTTCTGCCACTCTGCACTCAAAAAGACCTTTCAAATAAATTAGGGCAGGGACTTCAGAGGTTATAGACAATTTATAAAAAGAAAGCAAAAAGCAAGCAAGCAAGCAAGCAAGCAAGGTCTTCTTGTATAAAATACATTCAAACAAGCCTTCTATAACTTAGTACCAACATTTTCCTCTGAGGAAGTGCAACATTTTTTAGTGTTCACAAAACAGGTCCCAGTTTTCAAGAAACAAGCTTGCCATTGCAGTGAAGAGAGAGTTTTGCCTGGTAACACAATATAATTGACTGCACTTACAGTGACTCAGGCTAGGGGGTTGTTGACATATTATTTCGCAGACAGACATGAGCTGCTCTGCCAGTGCTCTGAGACAGTAAAAAATGATACATTTCTTGATAGGGCAAAGCCTGAACGAGTTAAGAGGCAGGAAAAATTAGCTTGGGCACAACACTTTGCTAACACAGGTTTTGAGTGACTGAGGATGTGGGCAGAGTTTGCTTGCACCTTTCTGCTAAAGACAGCAAGGACCTAAGTGGCAGCCGTTGCTGCTGGAATTATGCTGGGACACCAGCTGGGAGGAAATGTGAACTGTTGGACTTTTCATTCTCCCTCTAACAGCAGTGACACAGAGCAAAGCACTAACACTTGGAGAAAGCTTTAGGCTTTCAAAGTCCTTACTTAAGTGCCTGCAATTGTCAGAAAAGTAGCTTAAATGAGAACATAAACAATTTGATTATAAAAATATGATCCATCCCCATTTTGATGATTAGGGAACAAAAGTTTACTCAATGACATTATAAAGCAATCATTTTCAGCACAGATTAAGAGAAAGGGTGCTCTGTAGAACAGTCCTGGTGAAATCTCTTTGCTGCAGGCAGTCATAGTAAATGTTACAGATTAATTTTTAAGGTAAGGCAAGTTTATAATAAATAATATTTATAGCAAGCATTATGATAAAGGTTAAGAAAACCCTAAAGCTGACACTGCAGTAGCTGTAAAAGCCAAAAAACCCCCAACTTCCATCTGAAAATACTTTCACTTTGAGAAGATGAACAACTTCTCATGCCATACTACAATTAAAGCCTGCATACAATGATATTATATCATGGTGGCTATATCCAGCACAGGGTTGTGGCATTTTCTTTTCATACTTCAAGAACTATGGCGACAGATCTCAGACATGATGGCCTGCTGCACTGATATTGTGTGGAGAGTCTTATGAATGGGTAAAAACCCCCTACAATTTCAATACCATGTTTGTGTTTAACATTATCCTCAGTTTCAGCATCCTGCTGTCTGCCCTCTGCTTCTTCCTTGTGGAGTTCCATTAACCAGCTGTCTGTGTTGACAGCAGTATCAACCACAGCATGAGCCCTCTCCCTCTGAGGACTCTAGAAATAACAAAAAATACAATTATAATCCAGACCTGATAAGAAAAAGGTTAGTTTCATGAACTTTCAGGATCAGATCATAACTTGGAACTGAAGTTTGAGAAAGAATAAAGAAAAACAACTCTGGGGGAGTTGTTTACTAAAGAAACAACTTCTGAGGAATTAGTGATCACTTTGTGGGTTTCCCTGCATCTTCAAATCACCTAAACCTGGCACTACTTCTGCCTGGAAGGGCCCAAACTGGTACAAAACAGAACAGGCCAGAGGAGCTGGCTGAAAGACAGACGTGTTTGTGGCACAAGGCAGAAATCAGAATTCTAACCCTTGCAGAGCAGTGAAGAAAAGCTTGGCAGTAGCTGATGTTCATTAACTTCCTCTTTACTGACCCTCATCCAGTCCCTTGTTCACAAGCACCAAATCAAGTACCAAGGATCACAAAAAGTATCTTTTGGTCTTTGACTGGGAGAGGTGACACCTCTACCATGGGTGGAGAAGTATCTTAATAGCGTGCCAGGAACTACCTTGGTACAGAGCAATCCTTACTGTAATTCTTATCTGGTTTTAAGTCTTCTGCCTGGCACTTTTCCCTGTTTTTTCCTCCTTTACACAGAGGCAGGATGTAGAGGAACTGGGCTATGTGACACTTCTCATATTCTGCATCTATGGAAGAGGTTCTAGGACTCTGCTCCAGCCAGTGGCAGTGGCAACTTCTAGCTCTTTCCCTGCTCAGAGGATCAGGACAGCAGTGCAGAGCAAAGTCTCTGCAGGCTTGAGCAGGTGTACATAAGGGCCAGGCCCAAAGCCTGTATTAACATTTTGGTATCAATAGCAGAAAACTTGAGGTAAAAAAGGAGACATTATACACATAGTAAGCCACATGTTAACAAAACAGTCAGAGTGAAGCAATTTTTACCTTCTTATGTTCTATAACCTCCTTGTCCTCTTCCAAATGAGACTGAACATCTTTTGGAAAATCTTCTGTCTTCAATCTCTTCTCCTCCTCCTCCCCTTCCTCTCTGCAAGCACTTTCTGAAGATGAAATCTTCACTTCAGACAATTGTTCTTCTATTTTCTTACTGAGTTCTTCTTTAGTCAAGTTTGTTCCTGGGATAAAGGCATCTTCCTGCTGCACACTGCACCCTGTAGGCTGTGTGGGTTCCCATGCTGCAAGGCAGCAATGGGGAAGCAAGGTACACCCACAGCTGCACTTAGCACAGGGCTGAGTTGAATACAGACCCCTGGGCCAGTAGTCCTGGGCTGAGTGAGCCTGTCTGTGATGGTCTGAGGCTCTGTAACCCGGTGTGACAATGTAAGGGTAATCCAAGCTTGAGTCTACCACCATCTGCCTGGCTGATAAAGGCATCTGCAGCTCTAGGATGATGCGCTCGCTTAAAGGCAGAGGGATCCGCAGAGCTTGGTCAGAAGAAACCTCCTTAGTTTGCCCATTCCAGAAATTTACAAGCACCCCCCTTCTGTTGTGTGCTGGAGAACAAAACAACAACAACAAGGCAAAGAATACATTAGAAGCACGTCAACCTGTGTGATTTATCTCTTAGAAAGCAGGAGATAAAAATAACAGCTTGTGTTTCAGACAATTTTGTAACAACTTCCATGGTATGTTTTTTCTTTACAGGTTTAATATTTGACCTTCTTTTGAACTTCCTATGGAAAGACAGCAGACAGCAAAATTCTCACTTCGCGAGCCAGGAGTTTACCCTGCAAAAGCTGGAAACTAGGCCAACAGATAATCAGATGAATACTCATGAGGGCCAGGAAGATTTCACAGAATCACAGAATTGTTGAGGCTGGAAAAGGCCTCTGAGATCATCAAGTGCAACCTATCACCTAACACCACCACATCAGCTAGACCATAGCACTAAGTTCCACATCCAGCCTTTCCTTAAACACTCCAGGGATGGTGACTCCACCACTTCCCTGGGCAGTCCATTCCAATGTCTGATCACCCATTGCATGAGGAAGTGCTTCCTAACATCCACCCTAAACCTCCTCTGGCGCAGCTTCAGGCCGTGCCCTCCCTCTCATCCTGATTTTTCAGGTTTTTCACCTTGTGCTGGGAAGATGCACCCTCCCACAACTTTTCAGGAATTTTCCACTCACAGAACAAAGCAAAGACTAAAGAACAGGATACTTAGTGCCAGCAACAAGGCAAAACAGATGCAGAGAACCCGAGTAGCGGGTGATGAATTCTCCATGGTTGAGATTGTTCTCTTTTCTTGACAGTGACCAGCAGCAGCAGCAGCAAGTTTAGCACTATTGAGGCAGTCAATATCCCCATACCTAAATGTGCCTCCTTGTTCTCCAGAACCTTTAGCACGATGCCTGGGCCAAAACGCTCGGCTCTAGCCTCCCATGGTGCCAAGACCCTGTCTCCTGGAGCAAGGGGCTGTTGCCTGGCATCTTCATAGTGGAGAATGTCGTAGAGAGGTGTCTCCTGTGTGCCAGGCTGCCCCGTGCCTTTCAGAGCGCGACTTCTGTCAAACTCAATTACGAAGTGTTCCCTGGAGCCCTACAAGAGTCAAAGACGAGGTTTTCAAGACAGACATCTAAACATAAGTGCTAAGAGGGAAGAGGAGCCTGATCTGTGGATGTAGGTTTTCTATTCTACCAGTTTTTTTCAATGTACTGGGTCCATATTGGGCTTTAAAAGTAATTAAAAAGCTGGGGCTTAAAGGGCTGACAGCCTTTCTCTTCCTCAGATTTTGAACTTAGATTTCTGGTAGGCTTTTCTTGCTCAGAACAATACAATTAGGGTACCAAGGCAGAACTTTACCAGGAAAACCTCCCAGCAGACAAGGAGTAGCCAAAAGAAACTGCTGTGCATGATGCAGTTCATTATATAGTAATGAAAAGGATAACAGACCAGTAAAATGTCATAACTGTCATAAATCTAAATGCTTTGGTTTAAACCTTCAGCAATGGGTGTGGGGAAGATCTACCATCAAAATCTCAGCCTTCTCTGCAGATCTATGACAAATAATGCTGTCAGCTGCTACTCCAGCTCCTGTCACTGGTGCCTTTACCTGTCCTCATCTGTTCCACCCCACACTGGAGCTTACAGCTATCCTTAGCTACACTAACATCACTATTTATTTAACTAACCTGTGAACTGAGAAACAAACCAAAATTTTTTAAAAAGCCTACAGGGGAGATTTTCTGCCTGGCATCCAAAATCATCTCACAAATCCCAGAAACACAGAAGAAAGAGATGGAGGAAAGCTCTCCATTTGGTAAGGAGGAGGTGGTCCCTGGAGGCAGACATCTTGGGCTACTAATACTAATGCTGTTTAGCTAATGGACTGGGTGCAAGTAGACAATAGGGATAAAGGACTGTTTGGTTGTCTCTGAATAACAAATTATTATAGCTACTAAAATTTGTAGCTGGGCTGCTTCACCTTACAGGACTCCTCACAGTTAACAGCCAGTCATCATCAGAAAACATGAAAATGGGATGTGGGGAGAGAACAGAAGTGCATCACAGGTGATCCACCCAACAGGAAGGCCACGGGACTGGTGAGGCATGAGAAGAACAGGAAAAAGACATGAAGATTCTAGGGTGAGCCTTGTACAAACACAGTTCCCAAAAAATATGTACCTTCACCTCTCGGGCAATGTGGCCCAGGTAGTAGTAGCCATCAGCTTTGCTCCTGGCCAATACACGAGCCCCTCTCATGAAACTGGAAGCCTCTGGTGATGAATCCCTGAAACAGCTTTTTGCTGAGGATATCAAGGACATACAAAGGGAACCTGGCCTCCACACACAAACAGGAAAGCTGAAGAAAACAAAAATACAAGAAGTAGTGAAGGCCTCGGCAATAGAACTTCTGCAACTTGCTGCAATGAAAACAAACTAAATCCACATGGGACACCCACACCACTCTACGATAACTGTCTTTGTTTCTTAGCTTTTTTCTTCTCTGCTTTTCCAGTAACTTATCTATAGATTTCAAACTTACTCTGTTATAGGACATCTTGTCAGCAGAGAACCACAGGGACAACACTGGACGTGCAAGATGGACATGGAGCTTACCTGGAGGGGGGATGGAGAGATGGAAGCAGAAGATAAGCATGGCTTTTGAATACTTAAATTCTTACATGTGAACATTATTTATAAAATTGAAATTTACTTCCCAGTATACTACTTCTTTCTTTGTTTTAGTTCTTCCATCGTATCTTGTGGTACTATGCTGTTTATCTATAATCTCACCACAAGTAGCTTTAAGAATTCAAGCTTGGAAAGAAGATGTATATAAAAAATAAAATACAAGAACTATATGATAAAAACCCCTCGTGTTCCACCTGCCTTATATTCAGCGTTGCATATGTAGCAAGTGTATCAGTGTTTCTTCAATCACAATGAGAAGTGTTCTTCAAAGGACCATGTGTGATTTCAAGTACACACAAAGCAACAGCAGATACCCATTTTGGCCCACCTCAGATTCTGTCATCACTTTCTTCTGCTGTGAAGGAAGCACTAAGCGTGTGATTCCAAAATCAGAACAGTTTGCCTTTCTTACCAATTCTTACACCTTTTCATTAATGGATTTTAGGAAAGAACTTTGGAAAACACACCAGTTGCTCAGGACAAGGAGCAGCTTGGAGGCAGGGAGCAGCATGGAGGCAGGGTGGAGGTTCTGGAGCTGCCCCTCCCATTCCCAGGAGCAAGCAGGCATACCAACCCTGGCAGCTTCCTCCTGTTCCAGCTGCCCATGGCTCTCAAACAGTAGCTTATGGGCAGCCAGAGGTTACTTGTACCTTGCTTCCTCTGGTATCCTGCTTCTTGTGCAGCTATCCACACTCTCCAAGCAAGGAAGAGCTGTAAGGGCAATGAAGTCAAGAACTGGCTGAAGTCAAGGAACAATGAACAAAGTGGTGATTAAGTCTAGAAGACAAAGTTGCCTTTGCAGGTCAAAGCCAGCAGTGGAGCCATCTGGCCTGAGCAGGATGGAAAAAGTGAAATGTTTGACAACAATGGCATGGGGAACATATGCCAGGGACTATGGGAAAGGAGAAAGACAAAATGCAAGGGAGCTGGGAAGTGGAGTTGACAAGGAAACTACGAACTGTCTATTAAAGCATTCAACTTTTACAGAAAAAGAGGAACTCCTGTTGCATTAATCGTGTGTTAAGTACAGGCAGTGGCTGAATGGTTTGCTGTTATTCCCCGCGAACTGTTGCTGAAAATGCATTAGGGCTCTTATGAGACTCAGATGAGCAGGGAACTTAAAATCCCTCAACTACAAGGATGCCCACAGCATACACATTCAAGATCTACACTGCTTCAGCTGAGGATCTCGGCTGTTTGGGTTGCTAACAGATTAAAATATATCATTATTTAAAATCCAGTATTTGCCCACCCCTGGCTAAGAGCAAAAGAACAATGAGGCCCGTGAATCGGGATACACTGGCTGTAGGCAAAGCTGTACAGTCACCTAGCAAAGAACATGTAACATCAAAGAAAGGTATTTGTTCTTTCCTTCAGGAACTTCACCTGTCACAGACACCTCTTTCCAAGTGCTGGCCTGTAAAGTTCAGTGAAACCACTTTGCAGTCTCTCCCTGCAAAAGTGAACGGAGCTAGACCAAGATGTACCCAAGTCTGCCCCCACGTGTTGACAGTGGTGCCTTCTGCTCTGGGCTATGTGAAGTGCCAGCTTTCCTCACAAGCAGAGATTTAAGGTACAAGCGATGCACAACGAGAAGGGTGGACATGCCAGCTGGGGATGTCAGGTATAGTCTGCCACAAGAGATACCAAACCTAGTTTAAATCTTGGTTCACAGATTGCACCGTTCATAAGCTGCCCGGCAAAACAAGGCTACCCTTCCAGAGAGCCACAGAAACTCCCCCCCTTGGTGAAATGCCATCCAATGAAGGGCTAATTAGTACGCACTCATCTAACACTAGCGGCACACCTGTTCAGAAGCAGGAGGAGGGAGCCTGAAGGCCTGAGAGGAACGCCCAGGCTGCCCGGCTGCTTTCTCCGTGACTTGTTTCTTGCGCCCGAGCCTCCCGGCGGGCACACAGCAGGCACCGCCGCAGCCCCTCCCCGTGCGCGGCTGCCTGGTTTCCTCTCGGCCCTCGCACAGCCTGGCTGCGGGGAACGCGGCGGCCCAGCCGCCCGCCGCCTCCCTCGACCCGCAGGGATCACGCCGGGGACGCTGCCGCCTTCGCACCTGTGGGGGCGAAAGGAAGGACAAAGGCCCGTTCACACCTGCAGGCCTCGTGTGAAGCCCCTGCCCGGGCTGCTCCCTGCTCGGCCGCCCCGGAGCTCGCTCCCGCCCTCCCGCCGCAGCAGGCGGCCGGCAGAGGGGCCCGGCCTCCCCCGCCCGCCTCGCCTCGCCGGGAAGGCTGAAGCGGAGCCGGCAGCAGCCCCGGGCAGCTGGGGGAGGCTCCGCACCGGGCGCTGCTGCAGGAGCCCCGCCGGGCTGGGCCGCCCCGCCACGGCTGCGCAACCGGGCCCCGGGCCGGGCCGAGGCCCCGTTGTCCTTTTTAGCCCCTCTCCGAAAGCCGAGCAGCCGGCGCGGCCTCCCGGCCCCGCTCCGAACTCCGCGGGTGCCCGTCCCCCCGGGCGGGCCTGTGCTGCGCTCCCGCCCCTCGCCTCCCGCGGGCGGCAGGGCCGGGCGGCGGGGCGGGCCAATCGCCGCGGCTGTTGTTGGGAGGCGCCGGGGGTGACTTTGCGGGGCGGCGGGGCTGCCATCATGCTGGCGCGGCTGGGGCGCTCGGCGGGGCGGCTGCTGCGGGCGGGGAGCGCCGCGGCCGGGCGGCGGCAGTGAGTGGGGCGGGGGCGGTGCGGGGCTGCGGGACGGGCTGGGAGAGGTGCGGGGCTGCGGGGGCTGCGGGACGGGGCGGGAGCGGTGCGGGGCTGCGGGAGCTGCGGGACGGGGCGGGAGCGGTGCGGGGCTGGGGGGCTGCGGGACGGGGCGGGAGCGCTGCGGGGCTGCGGGGGCTGCGGGACGGGGCGGGAGCGGTGCGGGGCTGCGGGAGCTGCGGGACGGGGCGGGAGAGGTGCGGGGCTGGGGGTCTGCGGGGCGAGGCGGCAGCGGTGCGTGTGTTGCAGCGCGGGCGGCGGGGTGCACATCCCGCCGCGGTACCGGCAGTTCCCGGAGCTGACGCGGAAGCAGGTGATCCAGAGCGAGCTGATCAGCGGGTTGATGTGGTTCTGGATCCTCTGGCACTTCTGGCACAGCTCGGACATGGTGCTGGTGAGCCCTGCGGGGCGCGGGGGGCGGGGGGGCCGAGCCGCGGCCGGCTCTGAGCGCGCCTCTCTCCCAGGGACACTTTCCCTACCCCGACCCGGCGGCCTGGACGGACGAGGAGCTCGGGATCCCTCCGGACGACGAGTAGGAGACGGCTCCGGCGCTCCCCGTGGGCAGGTGGGCTCTGCCGTCAGCAGCGCTGCAGGTGCCGGGCCGGGCCGGGCCGGGCTGCGGTGGCTCCGGAGCTCCCGGGCTTGGTGCCGGGCACGGCGCCTGGCCCTGCTCGCTGCCCGCCCTGGCGGCCTCAATGCAGCGGGGTGGCCGCGCTCCCCAAGGCCGGTGTGCCCGGTCCCTGCGGCACGGAGAGCCGGGGTCTGTGGGCGCTGTTCGGCACGCCGGCCTTCACACTGCTCCTGTCGGGCACCTGAGGGCTCCAGGCCTGGCGCTCCGGTTCTGGCAACAAGGCTGCAGCAGAAAAACTCTGATAGCGGAGTCGTAGCTTAACCTGCTACGAGTTAAAAACTTCCTTTATGCTGTTCTATAGACACAGCATTACCTAAACCTGGTGCTCTGTTTCTAGAGAGAAACCTGTGCTGTTGTCCTCTTTAGAGGTTTGAGGCTTTTGCTCGTTTCTCATTCTTTAATTACCCTCTCTCTTAAAGTGCTGTGTTGCATGATGGCTCTAAAACAAAAAGCTTCAGCTGCTGCTGGGGGCAGCACGGGCACTATTGTGGAGGTCCTGGCCCTGCTGTCAGTGGTGGAAAAAGGATGGGTGAAAACGTTCTCAGGATTCTCTTTTGCTCCTTGCAGGTCCCTGGAACTAGAAGCCCCTGGAACCAAAGCTTTGGCTCCTCGGTCCTTATTTCAATAAAAAGTTGATTGTAAACAAGCCCTAAGCTAAATTGTTACTTGTTGTTTGAGTGGGATTTCTGAAGAATGAACATGACAGCTTTAGAGGTGGAATACTTGAGTCCACAGGAGCCTCTGTAGTGTTTGAGGTGCAATGTGCTGCCCCCCCCAACCAAAAAAAAATAAAGCAATATATCCACGTTCACAGATTTAAAGCTTACATGAATGCACAGTAGGTAAGAATCCAATCATTAAAGCTCTGCTAAACAACCATGAAAAAGGGTGAGGAGAAGTAAAACCTGTCCATGCTAGAGCTGCAGAGAAGCTAACTTAAAAGACGAGTGAATTCTTGTCAGCAAATAACAGTTGGAGTAACAGTTGTCAAGGGAGCAGGGGATGTTCCCCTGAAGAGGACACAGACCAAGAAGGTGCCAGGCTTTCCCCAGGGTGAGGGGGAAGCCCCCTTGGGTATTATCAACCTCCAGAGGGCCAAGCACAGCAGCTGAGGAGGCAGCAGTTCAGCATAAGGAAGATGAAGGTGAGATGGGTTGCTCACCAGGCATCTCTTGGCTGGTTGGTTGTTTTGTTGTTTGTTTTTCTGTCTGGAGTTACAAAGGAAGAGCAGCAAAATACACTCCCTTTAAGCACCTTAGTTGCACTTAGTGGCACTTCATGGAGAGGAGGAATTGTGAATTACGTGATAAATTATCTCCTTCAGACTTTTCCATGCAGTCAATCTTTATTATAGCAGTATTCTCATATTCACATCAAGTACATAGAACTTTTTGCCTTTTATATAATACAGAGTTCTTTAAATAACTTTACACAGAAATAGTTTTCTTCAATCTGAATTCAGCTATCAAATTTTAATATGTTTTAAGTCTCCATGCTCTCTAACCAAACTGGACAATATTTCCCATTGTACAAATTTACATGAGAAAAAAAAAACTCCAAAGTACAAATGAAGGGACAACAAAAGTAAAAGGGAAAGGAACAAACAAGAAAAATAAGTTGTATTGGCAATTACAGGGGAAACTTGAGAAGGAAAGAATGGGAGTTGCCATGACCTATATAACAGAAAACCAAAAATAAACATTTTGTTATGAATTAAAAAATAAATACAAGTTTCAAAACAATTACTCCATTGTAGATTTTAAAAAGCAGCTATGGAAATCTACTAACACAATTGTTTTTTGTTTGTTTGTTTATTTTTTAAGTAACCAGACTGGACTTTCTACTTCGCAGTCATAAGCCCCTCAAAAACCTCTGGTGGTCAAAAAAAAAACCAACAACCAACAGCTGAAAGGAATGTTGTGTTAGCACAGAGTTTAAATTGGTGGGACACATTTCATTGCACTAAGGAACAAACAAACAAAATCAAATCTGTATATAAATTTCCCTTTCCTCTCCTTACTAGGTATTTTGCCTCTCATAAACAAGCCTCTGTATTATGAGGTAATGCCATTGTCTTGACTATATATAAAAATAATCAAGTTTAAAGGATATAGATCTCTGTATCTATACACTTTAAACAAGCCAGTCCTCCTGGCGCCCCCACAGGGTCCAACGACCGAGTGCTACACCTTCCATCACTTTTTAATGAAACATACGGGTTGTGCCTCTCGTGGAAACCCCCCAAGAGACTGGGGCACCTTTCCTAGACTAGGAAAAGCAGCCTGCGCTCCAGTCAGAAAGAGAGACGGTGCAAGTTCATGCACAACAAACAGGTGTATCCTGCTCCTTCAAAACAAGGCAGAGTCTGAGAAGGCAACAGTGGCCAGCCTGCATGTGTCTTGTGATAAAGGGGAAAAGGGATCCCATGAGGCAGCTGATGACCGATTACTTCTGCAATTGCTTAAGAGAAATGTCACCTGCCTGGCCTTGGGAGGTGGCCACTTCACCTGAAAAGAGGTGGAGAGGGAAGTTGGGACTGGAGGAGGAAGGGCCAGGAGGAATCCCCCTGTGCTCGCAGCTGGGATGAAGAGAGTGCAGGTGGGCTGGCTTCTGCATCCCGAGTAGGGGTAAATCCTGCTCTGGCGGATCCCAAAGGGGCTCCAAGGGGGGCAAGAAGGAGAGGGCAGAGCTTTCCCCAATCCCAACAAACGAGATCAGAAGAAAAGCAATGTTAAATGGGGTTGCCAACACATGCAAGTTGGCCACTGTTGGGTTTCTGTCAGTTGAGGAGAAGTGTGGAGAGGGGGGAAGAAGTGTGGAGAGGCAGGCAGGACATGAGGCTCATGAAGGAAAGATATGCTTTTTTTGTTGTTGTTATTTTTTTTGGTGGTTTTTCTTTTTTTTTTTTTTCTTTTTCCCCTTAAAGGTTCACAGCTTTGAATAAAAAAAGCACATTTATTGCACTTACATTTTATTTTAGACAAGAGTTACTTTAAATTATGCCCTCGGAAACCCCCACCATCCCCAAATAACCCAACACCCAGGTTTGGTCCATTTTGCCCCCCTAGACCCACCATCCATGCCCAGGTGGTGGGCTTCATTTCTTCTCCTAATGTCCCACTCAACTCCAAAACACACAGACAGGTTTTTTTTTTTTTCAACTCGGGTGAACACAAAAATGCAACACAGAATGACATTTATAAAAAAACAAAACCAAGCCCCAACTGTATTCCAAACCCAAACAAAAAAAGAAAACAATTATTTTTTATCTTTTGTGGCTTACTCACTCAAAAATGAATGTCACACAAGACTTATTCTAAACTACGGCTGCTGCAAATATGACAAACTAGACAAAATGACCAGAGAGGCCACCGTGGGCTCTTAAGGAGGCTGGATGAGCTGAACACTCTGCTGCTGTGATGCAATGAAGCAAATGCCTAGGTAGTTCACCAGGTTCTAAACACTCCCTTCAGCTCCCTTCTCTTAATGAAAGAGTTTCTTTGTGATTTTGTTAAAAAAAAAAAAAAAAAAAGGACAAAATTCCATTGTCTCAAGTGTACTGTAAGGGCAGAATTTGGAGCAGGAAGAAGGATTCCAGATAATTTCTGGAACATTAGTAAATGTTTTTACACTTTGCTTTCTAAAAGGAACAAAATGAAACTAAAATGGGTCGGATATTTTGTATGAACTGTGCATTTAGACAATAACTTTATAACCATTTTGCCCACAGTCTTGCCCCAAAGAAGAAAAGGAAAATATCTGAAAAAGCACTAATACCCAAACTTATGACTCCTTTATGGACAAGTAGGTTAAATATGACATTGGTATGTAGGTACTACCAGAAGTCTACATAACCAGTTTCAAATTTTAAGAAATCAAATTAAAACATACTGGTTGCCCCTCAGCTGACAAGACACCTACCATATCCCATGGTTAATGTGCAATGACAGTATGTGATCACTGAAGAGGAACTGCATCGTGAAGAAACTGCAAGAGGCTGGAGGAAGAACTAAGGAAACCTGCTGATATTTCAGAAAACAAAATTAATTGCGCTTTCTGGGACAAGGAATTAATTGTATGGTCTAATATATGTGAACTTAGATTACATGAGTGCTAGCCATTAATTTCTCCTCATCTAGTGCTCATTTTTCATCTACTACTTCATTCCAAGATGCTGTAACAGTGTAACTTTGGGCCTCTTCAGAGCTTTCTATTACTTTTCTCCAACAAGTTCTTTGTGCCTTTGGAGGAGGAGGAAGGCTTATTTATTTTTAAATTAAATGAATCTCATTTAACTTTTGATAGAGCAGATTTCAAGCAGCAGGTTTACTGTAACTGAATTGGGTATCCTTCCATTCCTAAGCTTTGAAATAATCACAGGTATTTTGGGGAATGCTCTCTGCCCTCCCTTTACAGAAGTTTACCAACTCCAAACTATCTTATCTATAGTAATAGCTATATACAAGACTACTGCATCAGAAGTAAACCAAAGCCACCACTCTAGTTACAAAGCACCTGGTTTACATTCTGTTGTACTTTTTAAGGTTGTGAAGGCACATGATCATTTGGCAAACTGCAAAGACTGTTTTGGGAAATCCCTATGTAAACCATTTACCAGAGAGGGTCTTGGTAGCTCTCTTTTCTGAAGTAAAGAGATAGGCCTGTTTTCACCTGATTTCACTCTTGGTGTACTCTATATTCTGCAGTTTTCCCAGTTTCCTCCTTCCACAGTTTCCTAGTTATTTACTGCTGTCACGGTGCTGCTGACTTAGTAGCTTCTGTGTTAGCATCCTTGAACTTAAACGCAAAGAAAAGATTTTAACAACTTTGCTCTTCTGAAAATCTTATTTACTAGGTAAGAAGTAAAGAAGCAACGAAGAAAGATTATTTAAAATGCATGCCAATACAAACAGGAAGGGCTTATGCATGTAGAATCATAGAATCATCAAAGGTGGAAAAGACCTTCAAGTCCAACTGGCTGCCCTAGATGCCCGTGACAACTAAACCATCTCTCAGAACACCATATTCACCTGGTGTCTCCACCACCTCCCTGAGCAGCCTGTTCCAATACCTCACCACTCTTTTGGTGAAGAAATTTTTCCTAATATCCAATATCCTCCCCTGGCACATGAACAAGGCTGCAGTAAACAGAAAGTTCATTTTATAAACTTCTGAGTAAAACATGTAACAGAAAACCAGAACACCCAGCACCTTCCCAGAGATGCTGTAACAGTCCACTCTAGCAACTGCTTTCTAACTGAACTGGACTGTACCTGGAAGCTTTGCCTGTTGCATTGTGCTACTGGTGATTCTTTTTTCAACAGACAGAAGACACGATGTCTACAGTACTATGAATAGTTTGTGCTACACACGCTGCACTCACAGTCAACAAGGGAGTGAAATCTACTGGCTGTGGAAGTGTGAAATGTCTACGTGCTTCTTCCCTAAATGTAGCCCCTCCAGCTATCAAAACTTCAACCTGTACATGTTTGTGAGGTTTCTGGGGATCTAGCTTCCCCAAATGTTCTGTAAAATGCTAGATGCACTTACATCACCAGGCAAACACTGAAGCAAACCTATTTATGTGTCATCCTGACTGCGTTTTCCCCCGAGTCTTGGCATTTCTGGAAACATGTGGTACTTATGAATAGTCAGTGTTTCATTCATTTTATGTCATGAGGGCCAAATTCTGTCTCTAATGAGCACATACTAATCCAAGTGATGTTGAGAGAACATGATGCGATAGCAGTACTTGGCCTCATTCTGCTGCTAGAGGATTCAGGTACAAGAAAAGATTATTTTAGATAAGCATAAAAAGCAGAAGTGGGTTAATTCAATGACCCGCACGAGTCTAGCAAAAAAGAAATTACTGGGCTAATTGTATCCGGGTCCATGTAGGACTTAATTCATGCAGAAATTCCTTTCAAAATAACCAGGCCTCTATCCTTATACCATTGGGTCTAAGCTCCACTACAATGTTCCAGTTCCAGCAAATATGCCACAGGAAAAAACACTGTGCTAGCAAGGAAGATGTAAAAAACAGGGCTCTTCTAACTGTATGGAAAAGGAAAGGCAGAGGGAAAGGTGTACGTGTGATTAATAAAGACATGAATAGCTGGGACTGGATACTGGTAGTTTTGCAAATAATTATTAGATAGTAGATACTGTAGAGCTAAAAGCAGTATGGCTGTCTAGATGCTTAATGGTTGGACTTGATGATCTTAAAGGTCTTTTCCAACCAGAACAATTCTGTGATTCTGTTTGTCCCAACACGTGCACATGAAATAAGTGCTAACACTTCCATACTACGGCATGTGCTTGTGCTTCTGACACCACAGGGAAGCTTAAGAAATCTGGTGTAACAGACATGAATCTACTGGGCATTTGAGTTTACTTCCTTCATCCCACTGCCATACAGGGCACTCCGTTCTTGTCTTTTCTTACCTCCCCTTTCAATAAACATCTACAGAGCACCTTTAAGACTGGTTCTGATGGCATGCAAAACATCCAGAAAAACTCCTGAAGGCAAAGATTGGGAAAAAATAAAAATACCAATTATTTACAAATCAAATTTCTTCCAATGTTTTGCGTATTACATGGGACCTCTTACAGAAAAACACACATTACTACAGCTATCTGGAGGGAAACAAATGTAAAAACCAGTAGAAATGCATTCTGAAAGGACTTCTCTAAACAGCAGCCAACAACTTGCACATTCCTCAGGGAAAAAAACAAAACAGAAAACCAAAAGTACAAACAAACCCCAGTAAAAAAACCCCAAAGATCACGTGCTACTTATAAAGTGCTTTGCATGGACAAGGACAGCAACTTTCCTTGTGCTTTTCCTATGGGCTCAAGAAGCATATTGTAGACTAACGAGTAAAGAATCTTCACAAAAATAAGTTCATTTTAAGCAAAGATAGAATGAAATTCCTAACAGTTCTATTTTAGCAGACAATCTTCTGCCAGCATGACCTTATGGAAGGAAACTAGGGCTTTCAACAAGCTCTGTGAAACAAATGACTGTTGAACCACCTGTACATTCTTGCTCCGATAACAGTTTATTTCGAGAGAACGTTAATTTCCAGTATGTCCGACATGTACAAATTAGGCCACAAACCATAGAGGGGCTTGAGGGAGAATGAGCAGCGACTACTTCACCCTCTGGGAGTTTGTAAAGGCTCTTGCCTGCCTGCTGACCCCAGTGGCCCCAGGCTCTTTCCACCTCTTAGGTATTGGCCTCAAATGATCACGAGGGAGCACTCTGATTTCACTGGTAGGCGCACCACTGCTCACTCATTACCTTCTCCACATTGTAAAGTGGCTATTGCTACTATTTAAATTCCTGCCAATCTCAATAAGGAAAAAACCTTACAGCATCTGAAGACCCACAGCAGACAAGAAAAAATTTGTGCTTTTTTTTTTTTCTTCTTCTCTTTTTTTTTTGTTTTTAAAATGCATCCTGTACACAAAATCAATTTTATTCATGTACCAACATGAATCACTTCATTCTTGTAGTGACTATTAAGTCATTCACTATTGCTGTCTTGCTAATGTTTGTGGAATTAATATGAATACACAGTATTTCAGTTATAATTCCCACTTCAGATTAGTCTGGTCCCTATAACCTCAGTAAATACTTACTGACAAGCATAACTGACTACCAGCAACACCACAGAACTCCAGGGTTTTAAAAGCATGTCCCACTACCAATGTGCATTTCTCCCTTCTCCAGGGAGCAACCTTCTGCAGACAGAAACAGTCCAGCTCCCCCAGGGAGAGAAGGACAGTGTCCTCACCCAATACACCCGTGTTTAGCACGGACACCACATTCACACACATTTAACTCCTTCATTTATTTGCCATTATTTTGTTTAACACCCTCCATCTCCCCCCAGCAAGAATCTCCCAGCTTGGGTTGGGGGGTTGGTTCTCCTGCCTCACCTGGAGGGAGTGGCACAGGGCAGGTATGAATCAAATTCTGAAAACTGTCTGAGCTTTAATTTCTTTCTAATGTGGTCTGACTTGCTTCTGTACAAATAATTTACAAGTAATACCACATACCAGAGAACTCTGCAAACAGATCACATCACAAGATATTCTACTAGAGGTAAACAATGTGCAGAACTTTGAGTTGTTTTTTTCCCTGACTGGTTAACTTGTCAAAAAGCTACCAACCATTTGAAAACCAGGATTGGAGGACAGGAAAACAGAGCACTCTAATGGAGATACCACCACCTTCATCCTAGTTTGCAAAGTGTACAAAAGGGAAAGACAAACAGTTAAAGGGAAGAGATGACAGGGAAGAAAGCAATGAGAGGAGAAGTAGTCAGCATGGATCCAGCAAGTACCGTTTTGTTTTGATCTAACAGCTTGCCATTAGGACAAGATGCTCCACGTTTACACACACACTTATTAGAGGACGTTTAGTTAACAGGATAAAAATCCTTTAAAAAAAAAGCTCTTGAAAGTACCAAAACATAATTTTTGGAATGTCTAATTCTAGGGGGTTTTGTATTTGTATTCAATTCAACCTGAGAACTTTTTTCCCCTTTTATGAAAACATTACATATTGGTAAGGTACCTGGCATTAACCTGCACCTTCATTTAAAATAAAACTTTTAAAGTAGGTACATACACCATTCACAGTCTGTATCAGGAATTCTACAGACTTCAGATGCTGTGGTAGCATCTTTGATAAATACATTGTGTCATATGATACAAAAAGAAAAAATAAAAGAGGATAATCTTGCTACATTATTTTTTTTTTTAACTTCAGTTTGTTGCTGGACCAACAAAAGAAGGATGTAACTGATCCTTCTAAAAGACGTTGTATTTGCACACACCAAGAAAATACCGGAAAAGGAGAAGGTTACAGTTGGTGGTTGTTTGTTTTTTGAAGAAGTGATAAAGTAAATCTGAAAAAAGGTGCAGCAGCATCCCCTTTTCCTTCAGATTAACCACTTCGCCTTTGGAGTAACATCTTCTCCATCTCCTATCACCCCATACTTTACATTTTACTGGAATAAAACCCAATAACATAGAGAGATTTAGGCGTCTGACATTGTCACAGAGTGAAAAGGGGATACTGCATTGTCCATAAATCAGTGAGTACACCAGGAAAACAAAAGATGAGAAGGGAGGAGGATTCATTTAAATTAGCACTCATCAGATACTCAGCCTCTGATGGTACGTTGTTAGAGGGAGAAAGCCGACCAGCAGACCATCCAAAGCAAGTCTCCTAAGTTGCAGCAGCAGTTCCATCCCCTCATGCCCGAGCACCACAGTCAAACCACGAGTGCCCTCTCCTCTCTCCTGGGAATGATGCCAACGGCACAGGCAGCCACTGCGGGTCTCCGAATGCACGTGGTGGTTTGTGTTGAAGGAGAAACACTGGCAGCAGAGGATTCTGGTTCCCAAAAAGGTACTTTTTTTCCCATTGTGTTGGACTGGCAGTTCCATTCTGCTCCACTTTTAAGCTTATGGATATCTTTTCTAAATTACTTTAGGTTTTGTGGAGCAGAATAGAATTTTGATGTTAAGAAACTGTAGGAACACAAGACTTAAATAACAGAGTGGGTGCTGCCATGGTGCTGTGGCTACTTGAACGCTGCAAACTCTCCTGTAGAGGGAGGACAAGAGCTTGGTTTAAATTGGTGATTTCAGCTCCTAGGTGGTCAGAGATTTTCTCCAGCCTAGTTGAACGTTAGGTTGAATATCAAAGATGTTAAAAAATGCAAACTGTTAAAACTAAAGCACAAAGGAATACACAGTGAAAGGACATTGAATACAGACCCAGCACGCTTGACCGAAAAAGAATTTCTTGAAAGCAAGCTGTACCCATTCTTCTCAGGACAGGGGTTTAAAAGTTCAAGCAAAGTCTAATTCAACATGCATTTGAAAATAAAAAGGTGTCAGTTTAATTTCACTTTAAACTCCCTATTGCACATATATCTTCCTGAAAAGCAACAATTGCAACAAATGCATCAGATTGCAAACTGATTTCTATCTGCTGTAAAACTGTTCTAATAACAAAGAACAACTTGACACACCCATTAACGTTTCAAGACCATATACAATAAAGTGCCTGAATATCAAACCAGTATAAAAGAAAGCTAGAATCTGATTTAGAGACCAACATAGCAACCTATTGTGAGAAAAAAAAAGAATGGTGAGATTGTCTCCTCACTCCCAGACCAGAAATTATGCCTTGCTAATAAGGGGGCACAACAAAGGAACCCCATGGATTCTTCAGAAATATTGAATAAACAATAATTCTATGCAGTGCTTTTACATGCAATGATCTCCAAAAATGCCATGAGATAGACTGGTAGTCCCATGTCCCATTCTGAATATGATAAAACTATGGCACAGAGTAAAACCACTGCCCTAAGTCTCAAGTTTGCGAGGAACTGAGTAGATGCTGAAACTAAGATAGTCATCCTCTTAATCTTATACTTTAGCCAAAAAATTTCCCTGCTGCCCACAAAGAAGTCGCATTCTATAGGATTTTTAGGAAAGGTTATCCAACTGTGCTTAATCAAAAGAACTCGGGAGCAGGAGAAAAATAAATGTATGTACAACTCCCTGTTGTTGGGCCCTACATGAATTTTGGGTAAGTTTCTTGAAAGCAGTTCTCAGACCTCTCCTAAAAATGAAGGACTGACAGAAGAGCACTTTTGTTGTGGTCGACATGAGTGTGTGAGTACCATTATATCCAAATAATTGCTCCCTGTCTTGGTGTCCTTCCATCCTTCCAAGAGCGAGTGTTTTGTTGGTGTTGGTTTTTCTTAAGATTCTTATTCTGAATATTGGAAACAAACCAGAAATATCCCTGCAAACATATTTTTAGACTGATAGTATTACTTCCACAGAACATCTGCTCCATAAAGAAGGGAACCAAGGAAATGATCAGCAGTTTGCATGGGAAGGAGGAACAAAGGGCATCTACAGGGCCTGGTAGTGACAGCTGATACAACTGATCTAAGGGAACATGAGGAAAGCAGGGAGAGAGAAGGCTCTGTGCCTGGCAGAAAATGAGAAGGGAGTGCATCCAAGGTGTAAAGTAAGAGTGGCTGGCACAGGGGCCTATCACAGACCTCAAGCTCTGTGTGTCTTCATAGACTATGGTAGTAGTTCTAAGTTATAACAACAAAAGATCAAAAGCTTCACAATGGGTCTAACTGCCTGCTTTACTAGTTCTACTAACAGATAAAAACCTTGTTTTAAAACACTCTGAATATCTGGCAGTTTTCTTTGCTTCTCTCTGGTACATTTCCACTGTCTCCCAGCTCTCTTCACAACATCTTCTAGAAACATCTAAATTTTTTAACAACTCCCCCCACCCCCACTTTTTTTTTCTTTTCAGAGAAGGACAAAAAAGTCATCAAGTACTGCCTATGAGGCTAATTTTTAAGAATGACATTCATGCTTAGCTACACTTTTCAAAACATGCTCTACTTAATTTATTTTTCAGTCTGCTTTCCTAAACTGCTGATTAAAGATCAATTTATAAACAAGAGATTGTTCCCTCATTACTCATCTTGTTCTTCTGCCCATTTCTGGTAATAATACAGCTTTTAATAGTTGTATAGGGATTTCAGAAGATAAAAGATGAACAATTAATTGGGAAGGGTCAGTGGAAAAAGAGGATCAGAAATCCAGAAGCATTTCAGATAGAATGATAGCTATAAAAAGGTGATTTTCCGACCTTTCTTCCATTTAAATAAAGCCTTAGCAAAGATTTTTATTTTCTTTTACAAGCTAAAGCTAAATCCCCCCATTCAAAATTCAGGTGCTGATTCAATCCCACATCAATGGGAGACCAAAATAGGTGACATGTTAATCTAATAATAAGATTATGTTGATTGAACATGTATAAAACATGGTTACCAGTAACAGCTTTCCCTAGATGAGGAGTGTAGATGGCTAATCCTATCCACGTACA
Source organism: Apus apus (assembly GCF_020740795.1). Classification (NCBI taxonomy): domain Eukaryota; kingdom Metazoa; phylum Chordata; class Aves; order Apodiformes; family Apodidae; genus Apus; species Apus apus. Next base: position 145,907,048 of record NC_067282.1, on the reverse strand, counting down.
GAAATCCTCCCTCCTGCCAGGTGTTGACAGGACTTCCTAAGGAGTAGCTACAACACTATGTCACCCTCTCTGTTCTAAAGATGGAAAATATCTGTAGCTAGTTCTTTTATCTTCTGAAAGAAACACTATCTGTAGAAGAGGGCCAGAGAACACAGGCAACCTCTTCCTAAGACCTAGGTGCACACAGAAAAATTAAGTAGTTCACTGTTTTCTAGCAGGACAAGTAGATCTTGCCCGAGAGGAGTGAATGGATAAAACGAAGCCAGCTTTAGACACATGACCCAATATGCCCTATCCTGCAGGACCAGGATCATCCTGATTCTGCTCTGCTAAATCTTTGACACAGTTCTGTAACAGTCAATGCTAATTTAAACTGGGTTTATGGCAGTTCCACTCTCCCTTCTGACCTGAGCAGTAGAGCAATGACCTGCCTGTTGTGCCACACTGGCACTATCTGCCTCTGAGGCAAGATGGCTCAAGGAGCTGACCTACCAAATGCTGTCTCAGGCTGGTGGGCAAGGAGAGTTTTCTAACCAGTTTTTGAAGAGCTGCTTTGTTGGTGGTAGGAGAAATCCACTCAACTGTGCAGCATGGGCTTGTGCAACTGGAGAGCATCTTCCAGCGCAAGGGTGAAGAGCTGGGCCACGGCTGCTCCAAATTAGATCACCTACGAAACCAGCCACATAGTTAGCAATCTGGGATGTGGAAATACACATTTTTATTCATTGCAAGACAGACATTTGATGTGCTTTTTACCAAGCAGAAGTTTGGATATTTGCTTTGACTGGTAACAAAGACATTCCTTTCCAAAAGATGGATAGTATTTTAAAATCTACACTTCTTGCAGAGCCCTTTCAAGTTAGTTGCTACAGTATTCTCTTACTTGATACATGAAAAGCAAGTGGAAACTATTTTGAATGCACACTTTCAAGAAATCTGTACTAAAAAGATGATCAAGTAATTTCATGTTTGCTCCAAAAAATATATTCTAAGGACATATTCTGAGTGAATCTGCTGCCCCTGATTCCTGGAAGGATTTAAGATGTAGTTACCAATCTCTGCTCTCACAAATTTTAAGTTATCTGGGTTAATGAGGTTACTAAGGTATATATACAACACCTTAACTGTACACTCCTTATCCTGGGGTTGATGCCATGTTTCTCAGAAGAATTGTAAGGAGAAGGATGGATCAGGACCCACGCCAGGTTTGTCCACTGAAGTAGAGCGTAACTGACTTATCAAAGGGAAACACCAAATTCCAACACCTTGCCTGGATTACATTCACAGGCAGAAAAAAGTATGACAAAGAGGCAGTTTTCTGTTGAGTCTTGCACTGATCATCTAGTATGGATGCCATGGACTGGCCAAATAAAAAACTGGAAGATACACTGATGTGGATAGTTAGCATCCTCAGAAGACTACACAGCAACATTTATAAGTATGTGGTCCTTCTCAAAGGTACCAAGGCAGATTTTGTTTCTATACTGAGATGCAGGGAAGTAAAAAAAAAAGAAGGAATTTCACACAGTGTATTCTTGTCCTCCAGAAAAGCCTGGGATCCTACAGGCATGTTTTCAGGACTGACAGGTACCTGTTTTTAAACTAAATAGCTGAGTTGCATCTTTGAGAACACTGACCAAAATCTATAGATGTATTTAGGCATCTTCATCCTACCTAGGTTCCCAAATCTCACTGAAGCAACAATTACAAACTCCAGAAGTTACAAGTCTAAATGCCTTTATGTCAGATAAAGTTAATGATCCACAAAAAATGTTTAGCGAGAAGCTAAGATCACATCATGGTCATGGACCCCATACTGTGCTCAATGTGTGAGAACAGGTGACACAGGAAGAATTCTAATGCACTGACCATACAGTGGAACATGTGGCCAAATGTATCTAAGGATTGCAGCACTTCTTCCCCCATAATTGTAGTTCCTATAGCAAGGGTGAACAATCTTAACAAAAAGGAGCACAACCCTACTCTAAGGAATAGCTTGGTTGAACTGATCTGGCAGACCTGAAAAAGAGCAAGCCTTGGCAGAGCAGTGATGATTCTGCACTCTCTGTAACTCCCTGTGTGGTTACACCTTTTCTGCCTGGGATGGTGCATTTCTAGATTCTACAAGAGACCCAGCAGCCACATCTTGCTCTTACCGAGATGGGCATTGCAGCCTGTATGGAATATCATATCCCAAAGCTTAAGAAGCATTCCTCCTCACTGTCTAGAATTTAAAAAAAAATAAGAAGGGAAAAAACCCCCCACTTAAATCCTGTTTTTGTTTTAAGATATGCCAAAATGAGATGAAACTACCATAAAGATGGAAAACATATTTTTTAAAACAGTAACAACTTTTGTCCTCCATAACTATTTCCATAGAGATAGATTTTAACAGCTGAATTTTCTTGACTACCAAAAATGAGAAAAGTTAGTTTCCAAACTGTTCCAACAGAAAAAGTCAAAAAGACCATTAGAATCCAGCCAGAAAATGTAGAAAATTGTCTACATCTCTTCAAGCTCTCTAACTCAGCCTCCTGTTTTAAAAGGCTTAGTTGCCAGACAGCAACAAAATAAAACCTTTTTTGAATTCCTGATCTATTTCAAAAACCTACTGCTAGCAACATGTGACCTTCACTGTAAGTATGTGAAAAAGAAGCCAGTAAGAACACTCCTGGCCCTTGAAGTCCTAACAAGAGCAGCAACAGCTTGTTTCTGATGCAGAAGAACCTGCAAAAATTAATAGCTTGGCAGTTTAAAACCAAGAAACCTACATAATGAATTTCAGAATATGCAAGAACATAGCCAATAACGTTATCGTTTTTATATCTGACACAGAAGATTGATATAACCTGAACTACTACTCTGATTCACCTGTTCCAGAGGAATGCTCCAGAGAAAAAAACAACAATCTTTAAAGTGAGCTGAAAAGATCTTGATAAGGTACCTAGCTTTCTCCATTAGATATCTAGTCTAACTGATTCAATTTGAGTCAAACTAGCAGTTTTTATATGGAAGTGAAAAATAACAATTCCTCATTGAACAGAAGTACATTCAGTGTTATCTTTACAATATTAAAATAATTAAAAGCTGTAATCTCAACAGAATTCAGAGTATAATACTGATTTCCATGAAAATAACTGCTTTTTCAAATCCTCTTTTCCTATTTTGGGTGTTAACAGCCTTTTCTCCTTGAAGTATTTGGTTATGCTTGAGATTTAAAAATGTTTTTCTAATTTTGAAATCTTTGCTAATTGCAGGACACAGTGACCATTACCAGCAATCTTGCAGTTCAGCAAAAACAGAGATTGAGAATTTCTTCTATGCTGCATTGTAATAGGACATTTTAAGACAGTATAAACTATAACGGGTCAGAGTATTTAGGCAAAAATAAATAAAAAAGCCCCTTGCCACCACTCCTCTGTAGGGAGAGACATTCTCTAAACAGCACTAATTTAACCTTCAGCTTTCAAAGTAAGAGTCACATGTCACTAAGATCTTTCTTTGGATTCTGTGTTGTATCTGCTCACTTCTGCTGACCATGAGAATTTTTGACTGGACTGGGCTCAGCCTTGAAGCTAAGTTTATTTTTCCAGTTGTTTCCCACATATAAGTATCTTTACTGAGGAATCTAAACCCTATTACACAAATATAATGACCTCAACTGAAGTAAAAAAAACAAAACAAAAAACAACCACCAAACCACCACAGCTTGAGTAACTACTTCCAATCAGTAAACTAGGCAAAAATGACACCCAATGACCTTAAGAGAATTTTTGCTTGTTTTGAAGTGACTTTTCCATTTCTCTAATGTAACCTTATTTTCTTGTGCCAGCTGTTCCCAGGGCATTCCTTACCAACACACACTGTGCTCAGGACATTCAATGCCCAGTGTTAGGAAGAGAGTCTCCATTCCCTCAGTAAACCTTAAAGATATAGCTGGTAGGAACTGAGAACGTACGCACGTGTTGCACCAACAGGAACACACCAGCACACAGACACACAGGCACATGCTTTCACATTGCTTTTCAGTGTACTGGAAACCCACCGTATCCCCCTGCTTGGATGGGTGTTTTTGGAGAAGCACAAGCATAGAGACTAAAATCCTCTGTCTGGAAGCCAGCCCGGTTTAATGAGGGCTCAGATGCACTGCGGTGAATTTTTGGCAATGACCGGGCCAGGAGCTCAATGGAGGCAAGAATCTAAAAAAAAGTAAAAAATAAGTGATCAAATCTGTTGTTCTGAAGTTGTGGCACTCTCTTAAAACCAAAGCCAGAACATCAATTAACTACAGAAAAAAATGTATATACAAATTTAAACAGAAACTTTGAAAAATAAACTACTGAATTGCACTCTGATGTCTATATCCTCAAAAAGCTGTAAGGACATTTTGGGAATAAACTGTCTCATATTCCCCTTTAAAAGAGCATATAAATATCCATCTGGAAGTATAACGTATATAGTTACCTTCTATCTGCCTCCTAGTTTATGCACTAGTAACTACACCTACCACCACTGCAAATAAACACAGCTTTAGCAGCGGTTTGCTTAACACCATTTACCAAAAAGCCAGCAGAGGGAGCTCGTTATTTTTCGTAAACGCCTTAGTTGCACTAAATAAAAAAAAGTAAGGTTCCAGCCAAGCTTTTAGAATTCAAACCTTTCTCAGCAGACATGATAAATCTAGTTTTGTGACAACACTATCAGTTTCCCCTCATAAAGTTTGGGGGAGAGCAAGGAGAGGTGTATAAAGATTTCTGAGAACTTACACAACAAATTTTAATTTGTGTGCCTAATTGTGATTATTAATTTCATTATCTCAGAGTTGCCAACACATAAACACAAGTAATTTTACTAGCTGCTATCTGAATTGAAAATAAGCATTTCTAACTAAACAGCACTAACCAGCTACTGAACCACTACTCTTAGGAAGTCACGTTATCCCACTAATAAAAAAATTCTTGAACTGGCCAATGATCTTTATTTTTAATATTTAAACTGTAAAGTCTACTCAATATTTCTCACCTGTGGAAAAAGGGGTCTCTCATCTCTTTTCTTTTTTAAGCATTCTGCCATTAGTCTCTTCATAGCTTTTGGACAGTTGCTCCGTACTTTGCTGAGGTCTGGAGATAAGTATCCTCGTCCCACCATAAAAATTATCTTTATTTGAGGGGAACAAAGATGAAAGGGGAAGAAGATGAGTCCATAAAACAAGCAGTAACAAAAGATGAACATTTTGCTAGACCATTTTAGTCCCAGAAGCAAGTTTTCTGCTCCCAGGAAACATTACCTGTTATTGAAATTACTAAGTTTCTTAGAGCAATACTTGATAACCTACTTAGTTCAGAGGAAAAAACTCACATTTTATTTTTTTCTCCGCCTCCTGAGAGAGATTTCTGTGGAACTTGAACACTAGTAAATGGTTGCCATTTTTAGCAATAACCATCTAAGGAAGGGTTCTTCGATGTCAAAAACTGTTCCCAAAAAAATGTTACATAAACAATAAACAACTCTGTGTCAGGAACAGAATGCCTAAAATAAAATATTCTGTTTTATATTATAAGTCAACAGCAAATTCACACTGAAAGGCATTTTTAGAAACAGATGGGCTTCAGATATTAAAACCCCCTACCTTTTGAGAATAAATTCCTTTACGCACTTTTCCACTACAAAAGCTTATTCTTGACATCTGACCATCTTCCCCTCCAAAACAAACAAACAAAAAAACCCCCAAAACTAAACCAACAAAACCTCAAAAGAAAAACTGCCTCTCCTCTGGAGGAGACAGACAGGCTTTGTATTTTGACAGTAATTACTTTAACATGGAACGCTTACATTTCACCTAAGGATAAAGCTTAAGCATAAAACAAAGTAAACTAATAGAAAGCAGGAAGGTCTAAATATGGTTATTGTTCTGTTAAACATATAAAAAAACCCATCAAACATCATCATGTCGAGCCAAGGTCAAATGCAATGTGGTTTGAGTAGTGCAGTCATGCTGACACGAAAAAAGCCCTTTCAAACTAGCTCATCAAAGACCCATTCATATTGCAGCAGATAATCACTACCTTTTCTGAATACTCTGAGAGTCCCAGCAGGTGTATCATACCTTATATTTAACGAAGTCTAACTAATTCATATCTTTACACTGGCAAAAAAGAAAAAGAAACAACAACAGAAAAGCCCCACATCTCAAGCAAGCTTTACATGTTATTTATACTAACATAGTTCTGGTCCTGTTTCAACTTTCTGATTCAGTCGCATCTGTGTTGGCATCAAGGAGTGTAGAACTTCCATATGGTTTCTTTAGAAATCCCCAAGTGCCAGAGCTATACTTCATAGTAAAGACTGGTCTACCCTATCCCTTACCTCTGCTGCAATGAGACTCACCATCATCAATAAGTTACTCTTTTCTAAATAATTACACTACTTGAGTTGAAACTATTAAAGTGTTGTTATTAATGTTACCAATACTATCTTTCCAAATAAAACAGGGATTAAACCTTTATTTTAACTAAGATAAAAGAATATCACTAAAACAACAGACTTAGTCTGTCTAGAAAAACCTCTTCTAGTGAGAGAAACACTCTGAGGTGAAACAAAAATGATGCTTTGCTCACTAAGGTTCTTACTTTTGTCATAGCAGCTGATGTAGATGCACCAACACAGTGGTATTTATGTCTTTTCAGACAACAGACCACCGAGACACTAGATCACATTTTATATGTTGGCTTCACTTGCAATTTAGAATTTGTTTCAGCACTCAGCTGTTAGCACACACAGCAAATGGGTTCATCTTTCAAATCTCAAAAAAACCACCAACCAACAATGCATGAACACTGCTTTTAGAAGGCTCTATCTATCTGGCCAGGAATCCAGACATTCCCCTTCTTTCAAAAGGCAAATAAAAATACTAAGTAAAAAAAAGGAGTCACTCCAAATTTGATGAATTGGGATTAAGAGTTCTGACAAATATGGAAGCAGCCTTATAAAATGGCATTCACAGATGAACGTTGCTATGGTTGCAATTCTCAAGTACTGACAGTGAAAAAACAAGGGATGCAGACACAGATACATAAATATATCACCACCCAGACATGAAATAGTTTACACCAAAGATCTTGATGCATAGATGCTATTTCCAGATTAGACAGAGGAATAATGAATCAGATATGCCTTCCCAAATGTGCCTATCCTGTGGTGATATATTACAGGCATGAGGTATCTTTGGACTTAAGGAATATTTGTTCACAATTAAATAATCTTCTTACAGGATCCATAATTCTGGAAAGTCACATACTCCATCAAGCAGGATTTGAGAAATGCTGATATCCTGAAATTCAATTAGATGGTGCATGCATTTCTTAAGACTGAAATGAATATAAAGCATTCAGCGAGATGATTGCTGTTCCATTCTGTCAGTCCTGTTGCTGAACTACTGCTCAATGCAAGGGGAAGCAGGGGGAGGAAAGAGGAATAACTGAACACATGGAGGATCATTTCACCTTTACAGAACTATTCTAAACTAGATTACTATTAACTAACCTGCTCTCTCCCTAATAAGTATCCTGGCAACCAGCTCAGAAGCTGAAAATCTATACTTGAAGTAAAAAAGAACAAAAAAATACCTCCAGAGAAGTAAATTGGTGCTATGTTGCTGAGGCAGATCTAGACGATGTAGAAACGTCATCTCGTAACATTAGAATCAGAAACACAAATCAAACACACAAAACAGCAGAATGTGCACCTCAGAAGGCTGAATCAATCTCCATTTCAGGCCACAGTTGACTCAAGTCAACCCCTTCCCTTACCTGGTCCCTGTTGTTGATGTTTGAGTATGGTAACTGTCCAGTCATCAGTTCATAAAGAACAATCCCAAACGCATACACGTCCGACTGAAAGCTATATGGGTTTTTATCTTGCATTCTAATAACTTCTGGTGCCTGTACCATGAAAGGAAAGAAGAAATTTTTATTTCACCATATCAGGCTGCACCTCACATACGAGGAACAAAACACAGACTTGTCCCGAGTGTAACAGCTGCAAGGCCTAATCTTGCCTTCAGATGTTACCAGGTCCTAATATAGAGTGTATGTTGACATGAATCTCAAAATCCATCGGTTCATTTTAGCTTAGTGATCCCTTTATTCATCTGCAACAGAACAAAATTACCTTGTCCAGGACAAGAAGCTATTTTGAAACTAGAATTATGACAACACTTAAAATAATACCAATAACAAAGCCTTCAGTTTTTTTTTCAGGGAGTAAAGGCAAGTTGTACAACCTCTTGAGAGTAACCATGTTTGAATCATTAAAAGAACATCTTGCTTTTGGCTGAGCTAGTTCCTCTGCTCCTTTGCACGATGTTTTCCATGGCTTTTCCTTCTCCTTAACCCTGGTTTAATCATATCCTTAGCCACTATTTTCAGCTTAAGCCACAGAATAAGGGATGAAGACACTAACACTTTTTTTTTTTTTGGCTGACCACTGGAAAACTCATGTTTAAAGAAAAGCATTCATTTAGTACTTCATATTACTGCTTATCTTTTCCAGCTTAAGACAGCTTGTACACAACTTTGGCCAAAGGCAATTAAATTTTTTGAAACAAACACACCACTTCTCCCTTGCTTACCATCCATAGAATAGATCCAGACAACTGTTCAAACTGATGGGATCCACTCCATCGTGATTTCACTGTAGCTAGACCAAAATCACCTATTTTTACTGTGAGGTCTTCATGAAGAAAAATATCTAAGGGGGAAATGTTAAGGGAAAACAAGCAAGCAGTACTGGTCTCATCCTACAAGAACAATAAACAGCAACAAATCAGCAATATAAGACACAACAGTTTTAACCATCCACCACTATTGAAGAAGGTTTTCATATAATACAGGTTCTTAGCAGCCTACATTGTGAATTATGGTACTTAAGGGTTACATCATTAATGACTGGGCTAGTGCTGAACAGACCATGGTCCAGGTGGTGTTCTTGAAATGCCAAGTACTTTATTGAAATGCCAAGTATGAGACAAGCTGAAAATAATCCATGAGTGAACCGGCATAATCTTTCACTAATTGCAGAAACCAAATGGTGCAAAAATCTTTTTGGGATACCAAAATGAAACTTGCTACATTATTGCAATCACATCACTAGACATGGTAAGTATTCCTTAAGTTGCTACTAGTGATATTACTACTTCTCAACAAAATTTCAATTCAGCAAATATCCAGGCACGAACAGCTTTTCACATCAGAAAGTCCATTTCTGGCAGAAAAAAGCCCACAAGACAAACTAAAAAACCACAACGACCCAGGAATGCTGTCACGTTCCACAGCCACATCTCTGGGAAAGGATACTATTACTCTTGAGGTCTCTGTGGATGATTGACTTGGCATGCAAATAACTGAAAAGGAACATCATAGATTAGGTGGATTAAATTATATTTCACTAATCAACAACTCAAAATTCACTGTATTGCTGAAACACAAACTCTGTAGATATTCAAACTGCACATATTATCAAGGTGGTAAAACTTTGGTTATCCATGACAGCTCCTGCAACAGTCAAAGGAAAAAACCCAACCCAAAATAAAATAAAGCTTACATTTCTAGCTCAAACCTGATGCTGCTGAAGAATGAAATAACAACTATGCACCAACTTCTGCTTTTCAGTTCTAACTCAATAAAATATTCTAACTAAAAAAAAATAAAGTAACTTCAGTAGTTTTTTACACATCATTCATTCAGTGCTGAGGGTTCTGTCTCCCAGCCTAAATGGTGACTGTCAAGACACTTTGCAGGCCAGTCACATCTTTAGGTAAGGTGTTTCTAAATTGCAGGAGCTAAATGTGCTTCCCAGTCAGTGTGTACTCAAGTATGCTGACTGCTGTTTAGCATGGGACTGGGAAAAAGATCCCCCGACTGCAGACTGGATAATAGATTGCAGGGAACACAGAGGAGAGTACTTGCCCCACAGCACAGATACAGCCTAAATTAGGCAGCTAGTCTCCCATGGCTCTTTGTTTAGTCAATTAGATTGGCACAAACCTGCTGGAAAAGCCCCAGTTTGTGTCTCTGCTTTGAATCATGCTCATAAAACAGCTCCTGCGTCTCCACTACCTACAGAGGGAGCCTGGGGAGACGAGCAGGCTAACAGAGGGCCGAGGCTGGTTGCTGCAAACACCTCCTACACCTCCTGACAGAAAATGTAATAGAGCACTTAGTAGAAAAATGGCACAATTAACTGCAATCATCACAGAGGTTTTCCTGCTGGAGGGCGATTTCTCTGATCTTACATCAGTGTTCTGATTTTGACACACAATATTAGGCTAGTTTTGTAAACTCTCACTCACTCAATTGCCCTCTATGGGAGTAAGGATTACTTACACTCCTTAGAACACAGTAGGTATGTTTTCTTCAAATGCTGAAATCTATTATTAAGAGAGCCACAATACTTAAAAGAAAAGGAGAAAAAAAAAATTATTTTTGCTAACAGGGCTGCCTGCCTTCTGCACTGTCTTACAGGATTCTGTTCTTTCTTTCACAGGGTGTTTCTTTTTAAACTATGTTTTACCTCCTACCATAAGACTATCTGCGCTCTGAAGATCATAAAGCCTGGAACAGAAATCTTTGCTCACAAGATTGCAAGTTTAACTACACTGTAATTACCTTTATTCTACTATCTAAGACTACATTTCCTTGATGATTCTCGTTTCCCTACATTCCAAAAACACGAAGTCTATCTCACTCATCAAAACAATGAACACTTCATCAAATAGTTTGAACACCAAGGCAGGAGCCTGGGGTTGGCAAAGTGAGCAGAGAGTTGGCCTTATTTGCCAATGTCAGTCAGAGCGTGAAGGGGATAAACAAACATTGCCCCGATATTCATTTGCAAACAGGTAACATGATACTTACTCCATGCCTTGTGCAGTCTGTCGTGCAATATCAATTAGCTTGATCATTTCAAATTTGGTCTCAATTATATGTAGATGGTGATATAAGCTGGACCCCTCACACCATTGTGTAACAATAGCCAACTGGGGTTTTGTTGAATAACCCATGAAAAGCAGGATATTCACATGTCGTGTTTTCCTGTTGAAAAAAAAAAAAAAAATTAGAAGGGAATCAGGCAGATCAGGAAATCAGAAAAAACCCAGGCAGGTCCATCACAGTCTAAATATGTATTTCTAAGCTGGAGTTGTTGGGTAAATCTCAACTTTTACTAAGAAAACATAACCTGTTGCTAGATTTAGTTTAATGACGAATTCCTGCAATTAGCCTTTTTAATCATAAGGACATGAAACAGCTATTCTGGGGTAAGCACTGTTTCCTCTTGCTCTTGCAAGTAACCCAGCACAGGACTGCTCAGAAGATGCTGTACCACTAGCTCCCCACGGGACAGCAAGGTTTTGCAGGCAGGTCTCCTTCTGTGTAATGTCAGTCCAGCTAGGAGATGTTGCTGCCCATAAGGAGGGCATCCAAAATGAAATTCCAGTCTCAGAGGTTTCCAGGAAGAACAATCCTTTTGTTCAGAAACCATCAACATACTTTCTTGAGAAGGATTCAGTTTTTCTTAGTGCTTTATTTGACAAGAATTTTGTACCCTCTATGGATCCAGCATACAAGAAAGGATTGAACCACGTATGGAGACTGTACCTCAGTAAGGTTACAATAGGAACTTGTTTCCAAACAGCACTGGGAGAGACTGGAGTTCACTACAGAGATCTGGCCAGATTAAATCAAACCTATTTCAAAGATGGAGCAACTCCAGGCAGAAAAACTTCACAACAAACAATGCAGAGAGGATTATCTCAGTAGATAGCCCAGTAAATTCAAGGCCTGAAATAATCTGCTGATACACTATGAGATCTGAAAGGTTCTTGTCACCCTCCATGAATAGCCAATCACATTTTATTGTCATCAAATGGACATGAAGAACTACATACCTTCAAACATATCAATGAAATATTACAGACATGAAGCACCTAAGAATTCTGAAGTGTTTCCTGGCTTTCCCAGGGGCTCAGAAAAAAATAGAGGCAACCTGCTTCCAACACAGCTCAGTCCTGAAGGCAGTCAGCTCACTGCTGATGAAACTTGATGGACCAAGCATAAAACCTGTGGTAGCCTCTTCTTAAATCTATGCTGCTGCTGCACATGGCAGAACTCTTACGTTTTTTATATTAAAAAAACAATGTGGGAGCCTAAAATGTGAAGCCCTTTGTCCTCTCAGCAATGCAGACTAGGGCAGTTCTGAGTGACTGTGCCTTTTTCAAGTTCAAGGATTTGTCAGGTGAGGCTGAGAGTAACTGCTGAGTGAATAAAAAATAAGCAGTTTCTGGCACATCCTACCTCAAAGCTGTGAAAGTAATGATGAATCTTAATGGCAAAGGCACAACTACAGGTAGATCTGGCTTGTCTGGGTTAAAGAATAGGACAAGTGCCTATTTACTGTATGTGCTGAAATGATCAACAACAGGGAAAGGCTGGACTCCAGGGTATGGGACTCCCAGCAGAAATCTTGACGAGGTATGAGATAGAAGATTTTTTTATTTCATAAAGTTCTTCCAAGCAGGTATGTCAAAAATATGCAGAGATATCCGAAGTAGAATACCCCAGAAAGCCTCTGCTTCCACACCTATGGGCTTAGAGTTTTCAGAACTAACATTTCCTAGGGGAGAAGGCTGATCACCCACTTTTCGTTGTGTAGCTTACTGGGGATGCTACTCCAGCACAGGCACCCAGCTCAATACATCAGTTTTCCAGAGGCAAAAAATCCCATTCTTTCTATTTGGTTTCCTAAAACAGAATTATCCTTGAGACTTCTCAAGCCTGTACTTGGCTGCTAATGGTCTTCCCTAATAAATATTCTATTGTATGGTATTGATGGATCCTCTTTTAAGTACTGTATCCAAGACAAATACTCTGAAAAATTACAGCCAGTAGACATAATGAAATAAAGAAGTTACTTCATGAGAAATACACTTAAAAAAAGCCTGAAAGAGAAGACAATGCTGCTGAACAGAAACTATTAAACAATGGATACTATGGGTAGTGCTCTAGCTCAAAACCAACCATTAGTCTTGCTCTCCTTCAATCTCAAAAGGTGGATGAGAGATAAAAAAAAGCCTACAGTTCACACTCAGGCATGACTGTGCCCTGGGCGCAGTACAATAGCACAGACCAGTCCTGTCTCAAGTGTTTAGACATAAATATATATCCAGGACGTAGCTGTACAGAAAAAAACACACAGAGGAAGGAAGAACTAGCAGTGGATAAAAGAAATATTGAAAAATGGCAAGTTATATTTTCTGCTTAAAGTATCATCTTGGAGGAGTAAGACCAGTATGTTCTAACGGAAATCTAAAATTCTAGTATTAATGAAGCATAAATCTACACACATTTTTTTACATTGTTAAAAATATTCTTACCTGAGCACTCCTACTTCATTTTTGAAAGCCTGTAACTGTTGAGGTGTGGGTGCTGTAACGTTCAACATTTTCACTGCCACGTCACCTTTAAAACAGCAATTTTTAATAAGTGCCATTGATACATATTTTACTATTGAGAAAATGCTATAGAGAGCATCAGAAATACTGAGATGCCCTATATTCTAGCTACAATATTAAAATAAGTAAATAGTCTGGAAAATGTATAAACACTATTATTATTTTACTCTGAGAAATCCTAGCCAAGTCAAAGCTTTCCAAATACACACTTGAAATCTTCATTCATCAAGATGGATACTTCAGCTTTTCTAGTAATTATGTTTCATCTTTACCCTAACAATTACCCTATTCATAAAAACATGCAAGAGCTGAGTTTCTAAGCAGTTTCAAGTTCTGACATTAAGTATTTAGCACACTACTTATTAATTTAAAAGTTAAATTTAAGACTCTTAAATGGACTCGCCCCAATATGTCCATATGTCTCTTGTATGAGGAGCCCAGAACTGGACCCAGGACTCCAGGTGTGACCTCACCAGTGCTGAGGTGAAGGATCACTTCCCTTAACCTCGTGGTTGCCTAATGAAGTGCTTTGCCTAATGAAGCCCAGGATATCATTAGCCATCTTTGCAGCATGGGGACACTAGTGACTCATGGTCAACCTGGTGTTCTCCAGAATCCCCAAGAGCTTTCTGTGAATCTGCTTCGCAGCTGGGTGACCTCCAGCAGGCAATGTTACTTGCTTAAGAATAACTGTTTGCCATGACAGCTACATACCATGCCACTTTCCTTTGTAGACTGTTCCAAATGATCCAGATCCTATCCTTTGTCCAACTGTGATCTGTCCATCTGGTATCTCCCAATCATCACTTGAATCCCGTCGACCAAGGGTTTTCTTTATAGGTATGCATAAACAATAAAAAGGAAGAAAGCAAGCCCATTAATGTCTGTGAAACATTCAAGTCCTAAAAATAATTTAAGTCCTAAAAGTCCTTTCAGCTATTGCTTTTGACTTCAAGTCAGCCACAAAACCATATCACACAGGTATACTAAATAATTTCCTGGCATGAAATGTCTGCCACAGGTTCCCAGCAGTGTTAAAACCAGTAAACATTAAGAAACTCTTACCAAAAAGAGTGTATAATTTATTTGTTGATTCTTACTCAATTAGAACGGTATTTTTTTAATTTAAATGAGTGCAGACATTTTTAGGTCTAATTACATTTCAGAATCACTAGAGAACTTTCAAAGTTCATGAATCACACAGGATACGTGAAGCTGTTATTTGAAGGGAAAAAGGAATTGCAATATGAAGCACACCAAAACCTACAGGTGCAATGCAGTGAAAGTGAGTATAGTACATTCTTTAAATTATTTATATCAGTCCCACCATTTCAGTATTATTTATTGGTTTAAAGTCCTAGATCGTTACCATACTTATCTCCAAAATCATTCAGAAGGTTCCAATGAAAGTAAAGTGAGAGGAACACGGTCTTGTAGTATTTCTACACTATAAATATACCACGCTACAAATGAAAATAGCTGATCTTTTCCTTACCATTCTGTTTCTGTCTTCTGAGGATGAGGATGATTTCCTTTCCCGCTGGGGTCCTGGTGACTTCTGTAACGCTTTCACATTGGTGAGTGACCCAGGCAAAGAGGCGGGAGGCGTTGCAGACAAACCCGCAGTTGAACCTAAATTTTAGAAACAGGATAATTTTATCTGTAAGAAGCCAGCTTACAAGAATGTATTGATGTTAGGTGCAAGAATTGCGTCTTAAGATGCAGTATCTCCAAACATCAATGTATATGTTAAGAGGGAACAAGCATATACTAGGAATATTGTCTTAATATTAGATTAGTGCTCAAGTCTTAGATTTCAGGAAGAGACAGACCTAGAGGAAAAATCCCTGTGTACCAGATAGCCCCAGTCTCTTGTTGATGAGCTATCAGAAAGACAATGCCTCTTTAAATAGAAAAAAACCCCCAACAAACTATTTTTTAATTCCACCAGTTTCTTTGAAAAGTAGTAGCATTTTAGTTAGCAGCAGCTACCTCTCAGATTTCTTGTAGCTAGCCTTTTAGAGACCCAATAAATAGCTGAAATACTGTACTTTGGAATCAGAATAGACTAAATGCAAAAAACTGGCATTTTTTTCTAGTTGAGTCTCCAAGTGCCACCTGAAAACCATTTGGCTGTTTTAAAGCTATCTCTTAGCAGAGAGTTCTTATTTAAAAATAAGTATTAGACTGCAGAAAGGATTAAAAAAGAACAAGTACTTTAGTTAGATATTTGAAGTATATTCTATTAAATACAGAAAGAACAGTACATCTGTAGCCTACATGTTATCTAAACAAATCTATGCAGGAAAATGTTACTAACAGAGCAGTGTTTCAGAGCCCCAGTGGCTCTTTACAAATAGAGCACTGCTTTTTAAAATACACCATAATTATTCGTAACAAGGTTATGCTGACCCTCCTAATGCAAAGGACATAAAATAGGGTCAACTGTTAATTAAATTCATGCCGCTCCGCTAAACAATGTATGTCACTGTACAAAACCTCCAGCATTCCAATGCTTTCTCTCACTTCTGTGCTCTGGGAAGTGGTTGAAGACCACACTCCTCCTCATATTCCTTCAGAAACCCCCTTCTTACAAAACATTGTCTCTTAATGACAACTTGAGTTAAAAAAATGACTTTGTGACTTTTAAAGCTGTTGCTTAAGTTCAGTCACTCAGTGTGTGCCAATTTATCAGACTATATATATCCATCACTGCCTGTCCTCACTGAGCTAAAATACATACACTGAGAAGTGGAAGCCCAAAATAATGACATACCAACATAAAAAATGGGACATAGCATCCTAAACTTTGTTGTGCTAACACGTGCTAAAGCAACAATGATGATACATACTGGGCATCCTAACTACATTTACAAGCAGCTGGGAGCCAGTGACCTGTGGCCAGTGGCCTGTTATGGTCACCATAGTGTCATACATTTATTGTCTGTCTGAAATCACAAATACATGGAATTAAATGTATGATGCTCCCAGAACACAAGCAATTTTCCAAAAGTTTACTGGGCTACAGACTTTCTCTGTAAAATCAAAGCACTACTAGAGTGCGTTTTCTTTAGAGACAACTCTCCTGTTTAATACCATGATATAGAATATTCAATACCATGATATAATGAAATGTAATACCATGATATAGAAGCACTAGCACAATATTCACCCTTCACCGAAAATGCTTACAGCACATGGTAGGACATTATAGTTGGTCTGTTCATGACAATACCAGGCCTGTTTTCCAAGTTATTAGAGTAGAATAGTTCAGATAATGTTGGACTTAAGTCATTAGCTTGGACTCTGAAGCTGTACGTAACGTATTCCATTCAGTAGCCAGTTTGCTTGCTGGGGACACCTGTCTTCTTACAAAGACTTCTGGAAGTACTTTACAATTTCGTAAGGTCAACTGCCCTTGATATGTTCTGAAACAAGAGTCTTTGAAACAGCCAAGACGGTAGCATTTGAAAACCACACTACATGCACTGAATTACCCATTTCTACATATATACGTATAGACAAAAATATTTACATTTCATGCTATTACTCAATAGTTGGTTTCTCCAGCATATAAAATCCCACAGAGTTTTTTTGGGATTTGTGCAATACAACAGATCCATTGACAGCTTTAGGCCTGGATTACCCCCAGAGTCAATGACGTGAAAATAGAAGAGTCTTACTTATTCACATGGCACAGGACACAAACAAATACTGTTTCATTGGGAATTTACTAACTAAATAAGAACTCCATGGTCTAAGCCATTGAGGGCCCCAATGTGGTATTGGCAACACATTTTCAAA
Organism: Apus apus; assembly: GCF_020740795.1. Lineage (NCBI taxonomy): Eukaryota > Metazoa > Chordata > Aves > Apodiformes > Apodidae > Apus > Apus apus. The sequence continues at coordinate 145,889,737 of NC_067282.1, read as the reverse complement.
ATTAAGTATCTTTTGAAAGCTGACATGACACATCACTTGAAAAGCTTGAGACCTAACAAGATATCAATGGAAATGTTTGTAATTCACATTTGATTTCCTACATTCCTTTTCAAAACAGAGAATAATAAATATAGGAAACTCTTAAAGCACTGAACTGACTTAAACTGAACAGTCAAGGAAATTCTAAGTTGAGGACATCACTTTGTCTTTAAAATCATAGCAGTGCAATTCAAGGACCTTTGCTTAAAAAAAACTATGTTAAGGTCCACATAAAACCATCAACTATGAAATTCCTTGCCTTTGAAGCTTTAAGTCAGACTTTATATATAGTAATTTTCAAGCGTGTACAGGTGAAAGTGAGTATGTGTGAAAAGCACATTCAAAGCATTCCAGCCAGGCTAAGCAAAAAACAGAGGTGTTCTGATAAACTCACACACTTACATACACACGGTGTGAGGGTGAGGCACAAACAGCATCTGTGGTTTTACTTATTTTGTTTGGGTGAAAACAAGAAAGAAGAGCCCAACTACCTCTGAACACTGGGCCAGGCTCAAAATCAAACACTATTTCACTGGGGACAGAATGAAGGAGGGGACTGGGAGTCCGGGATTGGTATTTCCGAAGACAGCGCATCAGCTGGTTCAAAGGGGCTGTTAGAGAGAAAGAGACGGGCAGGCAGAGACAGAAAGACAGACACATAGAAGAAATGAAAGAAGTCATGGGAAATAACTAGGATGCTTTGACTCCTATTCATAGATTGCTTCGGTACTTTGAAGGGAAAAAAAAATTAATCAATTACTAATAACACTGTTTCAGGACTGGGAATAGCCAATTGTTTTCAGATGCCAAGCAGACAGTTTATGACCAAAAGTTAAAACCAACATGATAGCACAACATTTAAATGCTGGACAAAATGGGCAAAACTGTGGAGTGCCACACCTATCAACACATACAAAAATAGCTAAAACTGGTAGCTTTAAATTAGTAGGATTGCAGGAGTAAAGGAAGCTTCTGTTTAAAAAGCATTCTATTGCTGGCATAAGAAAAAAACAGCTCCATCAAACACAATGCAGAAGGAAGGTACCATCCTACCAACTACCAGATTTATGATAGCCCACAGTACAAAACCCTCAGGATCAGGAGAGACTGTACCAAGGTAATATCGACTTCACTTACAGTGGAAGCATGATATAATTAGTAGGAGATTACTGTGTTAATGACTTGGAGTTTGAAAAACTGCCATATGCCTGCTCTACTTATTATTTTTTTATTTCTATATTATGATTATATTCATAGAAATACATACAGCAGATAAGAAGCCCTCTCAGGACCTTGACAGCGAGTGGTAGGAAGTGACTTAACAGGCCCGTGCATCACATGAAGAAAAATAAATATTTTAGCACTAGTTCTGACTTAATTGTGATTTAGGGCTGCATGTTACTGAAGGAAACATAAAAAGACTTGGCTTTCACTTAAGGTCCTAATAACCTGGTTCCAAGAGTAGCACAGGCATGCAGTACAGCAAAGCAGCATCTTCAGCAGGGGCAGAGGGGGAGAAGAACTGGAGGATTTCATGCTGCTTTAGGATGCAGCAGTTCATATGGAGGGTCTACCATGTTGATGGTTTTCAATGAAAACCCCTGTTGTCTCCATGGTTAGAAAGGTAACAACAGGCATAAAAATCTCTGAGAGTTGGGAAGTTGTAGCATATCTGTATGCAGCCATGTGAGTGAACGAGTGTGTGTGTAAGAGCAAAAAAGTGATGGTGCAAGATAATTTTAAAACTAAAAAAAACTATATATACACCACTTCAAAACTTTTTCTCCTTCTGTCTCCCCCACTCCCAGAATGACCAGCAAATGGCTCAAACCTTTGTCAGACAAATATTAAGTTCACGGGCAAGCAAATGCAAATTCATTTTTTGTTCTAGTCATATTTTCCTTTGTGCCTGTGTTTTGTACAAGGAAGTAGAACAAAGGGAAGGGACAAAGCACTTGTGTAATTAAATATAGCACAGTAGCTAGGTTGAACACTACTTACCTCCCTCTCCTCGTAAACCCTGGTCTCTAATCAAGTCCTATAAATTAAAAAAACAAAAAGTGCTTAATTTAGCTATTATCATTTACATTCCAGAAACAAATGAGATTGATCAAATTGAGACTCCATGCCTTCCTATGTTGTCCGTGAAATAAAAGTGATTTCCTACCCTGGCTTATTGTAGTGGCAACTCCAACAACTACTATAACAACTACTAAACTTTTGAAGATTAGTTGCTTTAAAGCAGTACTCTCAGCAGTCAGTGAAACGTCCTCCTCCCAAAATAGATGATGACATGGAAGTATTGATTTAAATACACAGTTGGCCAAAATGCACGAGGAAATATTGAACCAAAAGTTCTAGTTACAGTGTTTGCAGCACAAATAATTTGAACTGTCATATCAGAAGCTGGGACACCAATTTCCTGTGCTGAGGTACACCAGACAAATGAGCTCTGCTTCGTTTTCTCTTGTAACGAAGCACCTCATTTGCATAGCCAGGCACACTCTGCTCTTCTCAGAAATTACTAACTGCGAAAGGTTCCCTTCACTTGCAGTAACTGTGAACTGGAAGTATGTTTTACAACAATATCCAGACTAAAAGCAAACTAAGGCTTTTCTAAAGAGAAGTAGAAAATTCTAGCTGTTTCCCTCTGTATGCCCATTTTCATCATCAAGCTTTTCTTTTTCTTTTTTTCCCTTCTTCTTTTGGTTACACCATTATTTTATTGCTTTATACACCTGCCCTGCTGCTGAACACACGGGTCCCGCTTCTCAGCTGCCATGTACCATACACAAATATCTATGCGGGCACACTCTTTAATATTCAACTAAAATTCCACTGATCACTCAGCTCGTATGCAAAACAAATTTTGTGCCTCAGTGTCCAGGCAGACTTCAAGACTGCTCGTCTGAAAAATGACTAACTTCTAGAGAGCAGTCTTTAGGGTAAAATACAAGCTGTGTATGTTGGCAAAATTAAAAAGAGGTTGTTGTGACTGTCGTTTTGAAAGGGCCTTGCTGGCCTTATACAGACCATTATTATTATGATTCAGCATTCAGAAATTTCAAAAATGTGGAAAAACAAGTTAAGTGTAGCAGTTCCTGAGCATTCCAAAAGAATGTTCAGAACAACATATACTGAGCTCTTGAAATCCTAAGAACATTCAGTAAATCTGAATTCAGTTTACTGCAATAATTTAACTTTCCTTGGTACCAGAAATACTACTTGAATTACAAATACTAAAAAATCCCTGTCTTGCATATAATGAAATATGCTTAAGATATATAATGGTTTGCAGGAGTGGCTAGTGGCTTTCATATTCTTAACACTGGGGTACAGCTAGCAGCACCAGCCTCGGGACTAATGACAAAAAAAGAAAAAGTAGTGGTCATTAGTGGTAGAATGTTTCTTCACCAAAGAGAGCACAGGACTGTCAAAAGGCAGTTTCTGCTTTTGGAGAATGGGTTATTTGCATTCTTACAGCTCTCAACTGCAAAAATGTCTTGCGTGGGTACTATGGAGGTTCTGAAAGACCACCAGCTTAGAAACACAGCACTCATGTGAACACATGATAAATTTAACATACTGATATTTGTAAGGTAAACATCAAATCTGCTATTCCTGATCCAAACGTTATTAATACTTACATCAATATTGACTGGCTCAATTGTATTGATGTGAACATTGGGAGCTGAAGAGGATCGGTCGCGTTGCCCAAATTGATTCCGATGATCTTCATCTGCTGGTCGGAGGGGCTGTGGGATTGGAATGGATTTTGAAGGAGAAGTACTAGGGAGAATTGGTGGTCTGAGAAACAAAGTCAAGGAAAAAGAGGATTTAGGTCTACAAATGGCTTCAAATACTGCATAGTGGGTGTGGTAAGTCCTTTTCAACTACAATAATACAAAAAAACCTGATCTAAAGGCCTGCATGAAAACAATTTATAATGAACAATCTCTACTCCCCTATGATCAAGTGCAACAACTCCCTGCTGCACAAACTACCTAATTACATGGCTGTGAAATGTTATGAGTTAAAACAAAACCCTCTAACATATCATACCAAACTCATCATAATAAAACCCTGATCTGAAAAATTAATTTAGACAAAGAAGCACTGCAGCTAGCAAGGTACTCTGCAGTTTCCTCACTTCAGGGTTAATGCATGACACTCTTTTTAATGGCAAGCCACTGAGAACTAAAAACGCTTAACACCTCACATCAACATTACTGTCAGAAAATGTCACAAAACAAATTGTGTGCCTGGAATTATTACTGAATTATTACTGAGAATTACATACTGGTAAGTCAACATAAATAATACTATGGACAATAAGAGACAAATTAATGTTACTAAAAATAAACATATCACCTCTTAACCTCAACCTTTAAGAAATAACTTCCAATAGTGGAACACTTCAAATGTTATTTAGAGTGCTACAGTTAGGCAATGCAACAGAGCTAACTTGAAAGATAAGCATTCAGACTATACAGGCAAGTTTTCTGAAGAAGTGCAAATGCTGCCAGTTGTAAACATAAAGTCTTTAATTTATAGTATCATGAATCACATTTTATAAACAAAATATTTAAACACTTCCTTTTTCATTCCTAAGGAAACAGAACGTAACAACTTTAGTTATCCATTTAATTTGTTCAAGTACAAAAAAACCTGACATTTATCTCTTACTCAAGTCAAGATCAGTCACTGTTAAATCTAATGATTCAATCTAATGGATTTAAGGCAAAAGGTCAATGAGAAACATTTGCCACCTTTGTAAAATAAAACTTTATATTGATATGTGTGTGATAGCTGATGACAAGGTTTTTAGAATGTACAGAAAAGACAACTCCTAAGAGAGGAGTAGTCTTCCAGCCCTTCAGTTACTCATAGGTTAGTTACCATGCCCACATGGCAACACCCAGAGGGAGAAACTTCAGAAATAAACCATACAGTAGCACACAGCAGCAACGGATCTTGGTGCTGCCTCCTGTGACTGAACACTCCTCAGCCTCTCCAAAGATCTTTAGGGGCAACTAACATTTTCAACAGCATCTCCTGACCTTTTTTTTTTTCCGAAACAGGTCTGCTTTAATGACTATTACCCTACCTTTCATTGAAGAGTTTATACAGCTTGGTACCAGAACTCCGTGGTATCTGTACCTTAAGTACCTGCTACCTTTTCCTTCCTGGCCACCAGTCTCACCCCTGAGAATGGCCAAACGGATCACTTCTGAATGAATCCAAATAAAAGCCTAATAAGTACTGTAATAAAGTACTTAGAATATATTTCAGAAGTTGGGTGGGGGAAGAATAAATAGGGGGGATTACCCTTGCTTAACTTAAAAAAAATTAGTTACCTATTGTCACATGACAGAATATAAACATTGAAAAGATACTGCGAAGCAATGAACTGAAACTACTACTCATCAAATCTCTGAGAAAGGGTCTTGAGTAGCCCAGCATTTCAGAAGATGTTCAGAATTTGAGAAACATGTTTAAAATGCAGCTGATATACATCAGCTGAAGTTCTCATTTATTGCTAAACAAGTGCCTTCAGGTAAAATAGTTTCTGCTGTATATGAAGTTTTGAACTCCTGAATGTTTTTGTAAGGAAGTCATGCAACTAGAACCAACATCAGGAAATGGGACACCGCACAAATTCAAGTGCAGGACTTGGCTGACATTCTAAGGTACTGTATTTTCATGTTAAGGCAAGAGTGTAAGATGCTCCACAGAAAGACTTCAGAAGAAAAACCTAAAAAAATGTCTCAGCCAGGCCAGTACTGTCACTGCTGAGATAGTTAACTCCTGCTCAAACTTTCTGAGAGTTCACAGTAACAATGAAATTAAGGGAAATGTGTAACAACAAACATCAGACCCTTGCACGAGGAGTGACTGTGAGACAGCGTTTCAGCTCTGCCACACAATGAGAACAGAAGAATCAGATTTTCTGTGATGTTAAGATGAGAGAGAAAACCAAAATTGCAGAAATATGGTTTCAATTACATCCTCCTTTGAGTCATAAATGGTCATCTGCTAAGGGAATCTGCAAATACTTCTGTATTTCTGGTCACAGGTCATCATGTTGCTAGCACAGATAGCATGCTATAGTCATATAATGTTTGAAAACAATTTGAACAGTTTTTTCTACTCATTAAATTCTAACTGGGGGAATTTGAGACCTTTAGGAAACAATTACAGGCTGACAACTCTCATTTTTAGAGTCTGTAACTATTGTTGGGAGGATGTCTGGGCTTTAGACACTAAAGAATCCAGAGATGGAAATTTCATAAGCAGTTAGTCATGTGCTCCACCTATACAATCAGATTTTCATTAGTGGGTGTCCCTGGAACGCTTACAAAAAGGTAGGTTCTTTTTACTAAACGGGGATTTTGCTTGAAGAAAGCAACCAGCAAAGAGAAATACACAAGCAGTTTGCTAGCCAAGATGACCTACTGAGATCACAAGCTCAGAAGTGATTACCACCAGCCTCTGCCTGTGTGCAGCTGAAGTTTTATCTTGATCTGCATCAAGACCTTGATCTACAGAAAACACATCACCACAAAGAATGCAGCAATCCTCTTAGCTACCAAAAGCCTGTGTTTGCAGCATTGCTAAATTTTAATTACTCCTGGAGGGTAGAAGGGGCACTGGAGCAAAAAGGAGCAGCCACCATCAGTTGGAAAGGGTGACACTGTCTATTTTGAATGAGTTACAAAACTAGTTCTGTAGGCTATGCAAATACAGTGCCAACAAACATAGTGACAAAAAAACAAACCAAGACCAACCAAAACAAAACAACCAAACTCAAAAACCCCCCAAAAGAACAAGAGGACCAGAACACTACTGCTGCAAAGAACCATTTACTGTGGCACATGTGTAACAGGCTGGGGCTTAAAGGAGAAGCAGTTTTAATACCAGGATCTGAGCTTCTGTTGCTCCTGTGGCCTTTGTGAGCAGTTAACAGCCAACCTGTTGGCTAGAGGAGACCTTCTACAAGTAAGATCAATATTCTCACAGAGAGGTTATACCACCTCATCTTGCAAACTTTCTTGCAGCCTCTTAGATGTGGACATTCCTTTAAGACACAATTCTTGCCTTCCCAGGCAACAAGCTCATAGAGCTGTCAAATCTCAATTTAAGATGTTATAACCTTTTCTGGCTATAAAACAGAACACGCTTTTTCCTTGGAACATGTATTTGGAATAAGCACCTTGCTCTTTCCCTCTTTATCAAGACAAAACAGAAAGAGGTTTTGTCAGGGGACAAGAGTAATTGCAGACCAATGTAGATTTTTACCCTTTGTCTATCACAGAGAGTACCAGTGTCACAACAGATTTATGATTCCACAAATTTAGGTCCATGGAAAGAGGAGATAAGTCAGAAAAGCACCATGCATGCTAAATTACATACTAACAGTTTTATAAAATCATAAAGTACCTCCACTCGATCTTAGAACTTGCAATGATACAAATTAGTTCACTTTACATACATAGAAGAAAATTTTAATAGAATTTCCTCAATTTCCTTAACTCACCAATGTGATGTTATATATATTTAAGAGCTGGTCTAATCAGGAAAGATTTTTCATAAAAAAGGTTGGTTTGGGCTTCAAGATTTTGTTTGCTTGGATTTTTATTTTGCTGTAATTAGGCAAATACTTAAATTGAAAAGACACATTCACCTACTTCAGTTACATGGTGTGTGCCACTTCCCTTTTTAAATGACAGCATCTCTATTGGACTGATTCTTCCCCCCCCTCTCAGCCTGAGGAAGTGCATCTCTGTTTAACTACAGTGCTCAGATAGTACACCCTATTCACCTAGTAGAGTGCAAGCTCATACCCAAGCCAAACCTACTGTAAGCTAAAATGGTGGGGTTTTTTTTGTTCATTTACACGGGAGTAGGACTGGCTTTGTTTTTTGTTACTGCTGTTAATGAAGAACAAAGTGCACTTCAGTTTTGAAGCAGTTTCTAAAGACTGCTAAGGGGAAACTGTAAATTTTGGAGGTCAAACGTTCTAATTTAATCATTGTGCTACTCTATAGATATTGTAAGAAAATAAAAAAAGTATATTTTTCTCTCCTCACCACTGCAAATTGGAAATGGTAACAATGACCACAAATCAAATGCTGATTTGCAGAAAGGAATAGCAGAAGTTAGTAACTACAAGCTAGAGAACACTCTTGTAACAGCCAGTGAAGATTAAAAGCATCATGGAACAGATCTGTAATGGTTCTAACCTTTTCATGGATTAGTGCAGGCTTCCATTCCATGATAACTTGTTTTCATCCATTTTGACTTGTGAAAAACAACTGCCAGGATTATCATAACAGTATGCATTTATACTGGCCTTTGGGTCCAGATCAAAGCTTTCCTAAAATTTCTAATAGCTTCATATATCAGAAGCTATCAAGAGAACCCACACAGCTATCATCAGTCCTCCAAATCAGGTTTCAGCTCACTAACATGTTTTTGCAAATAAAGTTTTGGGGAGCAAGAGGTTTCCCCCACCTGTTGTACATATCAAATACGACTTTTCTAAAGATCCTGTCAGGCCTTTTCTGCTCAGCAAGAATGCATATCAAGTTTGATATTGTAGGAAATTTGCTAACATTTATGTGGTGCCAAAATCTTAAGGGGAAATGTTCATAATTGTTTTATGTGATAAAACACAAAGCTTTTGCTTAAACACCTGGGGGGATCTAAATGGTGGTGTAGTACTACATACAATATTTTAAGACAGTGTCTTTGTTTGCTTGGCCTTCCAGATGCTTTTCTAGACATTTAAATATCTTCAGCTGAGGCAGAATAAGTGAACATTTGGAAGACAGAAAGGAAATCAGAGGTGTTTAATCACAGGCTGGAGCCTCCTCTAAGGCAGGGACTGGCAAGCTTCCAAGAATAGTTCAGCAGACAGTCCCCCTTTCTTCCTCAAATGTAGAAGATCAAGCATGTTGGGAAATGTTTTTCAAAGATTCAAGATGTCGTCAACCTGCTTATTAGCTGTGTTCTTCCTCAAGCAAAGCACATGCTTTCAGCTTCTAGGAGTCCAACCTGCCCCTGTCCTACTCCAAGTCTGCACATGTGCCCCCTTGCCACCCACTCCACAGGTTACTGACCCTGCCATACTATCTGTCTCGTGAGTTTGCTGAGATTTGCCCAACAGCACAACATCTGAGGGAACAGATGGAAGTTGGAAAAGACAACTTTGGAATATTTTTAATAGCTAATCTCTCCTCTTGTCATCTGTTAGATCCAGGGAATCGGGTTCACAGAAATTCTGTGTTCACATTTTCCAAGCAAAGATACAGAGGAAACTTTACAATAGTGCAATTAATGAAATGAATACAATGTATTATATACAGTTTGTGTACTTCAATTTTATTACAAATGGCTATTATTAGGGAGACCTACACTTTTAAAAATTATTTCCAGTTAAGTGCAGACTATAACTAAAATGACGGCTTTGGCACAATGGGATAGGGCAAACTGAAAGAACTGAAATGGAACAAATAACCTAACGTGGCATGACATTTTTATAAGGGGTTCAGAAATGTGCAGGTGGGACTATCAGTGCTCCCTTGTTTTGGGCTGCAATGTCTGGAGGGACTGCCTATGGCTTACAGGTGGAAGAATAAAAGGCTACAGGACTGGATTGCTGTAGGATGTTACACATAGCTGAGTGAAACAAAGTTCTCCAGCATGTTGCAGCTTCTATATAATGATGTCCAATGGTCTTTTCCTTCATGTCTCTTTCCAACTTCTTCATTTGATCCCTTCCTTGACAATTTCTCAGCATGTCACACAGGCCTTTGCTCTTGAGCTTGTCTTGCAACACAAACTCTTCCTTTCTGTGGGCACTTTGCTTGCTGCTGGAATCCCTTCACAAGGCTAAAGATGAAGATGAGTTTGCCTTCTCTTTCCTCAGGTTTACCAAACGATTAGTAACATCCCTTCCTCTCTGGGCTGTGCCATGCAAGATGCTAGGAGGACAGAGAAATCAAAAGAGCAATTATTAAACTAATAAGGGTTAATGAAGTGCCAGTTCCTCGTGTTTTCAATCCCATTGCCCGAATCTCAAATTTCAATCCCTTACTTTCTTCCCAGACAAGATAACAAGTATCAGATAATTTTCTTCTACTCAACAGCTGAACTGTTGTCCCCTATTGTAGCAGTGCCCTTTAACAAAACTGTGGGTAAGCATATGTTTTTATAGAAAAGGCTGACTTAATTTTTGTTTTTACTTAAAAAAAATATATTAAAAAGTAGAAAGCTATAAACCTTTTACAGGTCCTACCACCATAAACATTTACAGAAGCAATACTTAGGAAAAGCTTCTTAACTTCAGCGGGCAAGTATATTTAAATATTAACATTTTTATACATGTGAAGTTAAAAACATTAAAGCATTAATCAGCTTCGGCCTCAGTTCTTCCCTTCAGTTTTTACTTCACAAAACTAAGACTGCCTGAAGTAGTGCAGGTACCAATTAAGATAATCCATCCTGTTGTATCCTCATGAACCAGTAAGAAAGTACAAATGTGAGGCAGAAGCAACTGAAAAGTAGGAAAACTTAGCATATACCAGTATTAGGATTGGGGCTATATAGTGCCTTTGGCATTCACAGGCACTTAGCACAGTTGGTATAAACAAGCTTCTTCACAGATTAATAGCTCTAGCCTGGTTATAATTTCAGCTGTACCATGGGAAAGGCAGAGCCTGATTAGCTTGGAGAACCACAGAAACAGCCTTATCCACAATTAGCTGCACTAACAATATCCACAGAATATAAAGGTAACATCCAGTAGCTGGAAGAGACACTTCTAAATTGACTTGAAACTGCACAAATTAGTACAAATAAGAACATCAGGTCTCTTTGAACTTACCAAATTAGGTTCCCTCTGCAGGACTATCATCTGTTTTCCTGGGAGGCATCATATTAATCTTTCATAAAACAGTCTTGACTGTCCAGGGAATTTCTCTTCTAGTTAAGAGTCCATAGGTGCCTCCGTAGCTTCCAGTTGTGTTTCTGCTTTAGTTTGGGCACAAAGCTCACTATTCCAAGAGAGACACTCTGCCAAATTCAGTTTGCCTCCACGTAGCACTCATGTTCTAGGAACGTTTTTCTGAAGGCTTTTGTATTTGGTGCTCTTAATAAACCTGCATCAGGTTTCTTGACTTCGATACACATCCTTGAGTTACTCTTTCCTTGAGTTTTGTTGAACTGCCTAGTGCTGGCTGGTGTCAGTAAACTCTGAGCTACTGAGAACAAAATCTAAATACGATCACTTATCTCTTCAACAGAGAGAGGGTCCAGAATCTTTGTTGGAAATACAAAGAATGGAGGCTGTGGTCAGTTTTAGAAATCTTATTTTACAAAACCTGGATCTGTAGCAGATACTGCTGATATATCACAACATCGAAACAGAAGGAAAAGAGCTAGTCTGGAGGATACTAAAGCAATACATATGTGGAAAAGGCACTAAAGCAGTATTGTGAACTGGGAAATGGCATCTGCTCACACCTATCTCATAGTGGTGTGACTTAGTCTGAAACAGAGGTGGGTCACTTCAAAGAAAATAAACTGTAGTTTCATAAACCAAACTAAAAGAATTTCTAAGTATATAGTTTTGGGTCGTGCTAATTTTAAGTATAAAATCTTTCCAGTTTAGACCAGGTCTAAGCTACCATGCAGAAGAAATCAGTTTAACAGGTAAAGCCCCGATTCTACAGACACTTATGTACATGTTTAATTTAGGTTCAGTACTAATTTATATAATTAATGTGAATGAAAACATTCACTTCTTTAAAGTTAAGTACTGGTGAATATATTTGCAAGACAAGCCAGATTACAAAAAAATGTAGAGAGTTGCAAATCAGTATTTTTGAGTGTTTCTAAGCATACAGCACTGAAATGTTATGTTAATAAACAGCAGGAATAAGGTCATACCCAACAGAATCTGAGGGGGGCACTGAGGGGTACGATCCAGATGCTGGGGTGGTCTCTCCTAAGGAGGCCTCCTCCTGCGGTATGGGGTGATGTTCAAAGAACTTGGAGACAAACAGCAAACTGTGAGGCAAGAACAAAACAAAAACAACCTAACTTGTGTTTTGAAGCTCCTGGGTTTTGCACAACACCCAAAGATTGAAAAATAATAATAATAAAAAAATCAACAAAAAACCAAACCCTCACTGATCAAATTCTAAATTTTAAAATAGACTACAACTAGCACATTAATCTTCAAGATTTGTTAAAAAATTATTTACTTGGCAAAGGGTCATAAGATCATGCCTTAAACATACCTTTCTGGACATTTTAAAAAAAAATCTTTTAGTTGAAATTGCAAACATCTGGCTTCTCAAGAATGCACAATTTATACATATCGGTTGAGCATATGAACTTACTTTAGTGTTTGCACTGATGCAATGCCAAAAACCAAATCAATAGAACTATGCTATCCATAAGCCCTGAGCACAAACTTTCAAGGTGCTCAAGGAAACAGACACAAATATCAACATAAGCAGAAATTAAACCTATTTGCGAAGTAAAAACTAGCATTTTAACAGCCATTGATACCAATACAGAACACAACCAACTTACACTAGATCCTTAACTGACATAGAATACTTCAACAAATAGATCAATAATTAAATTCAAGAACACACGACTGCTTGTTCCTTACTTAGACAACAAAAATCACTAATAGATTTATTTTCAGTCACTGTAAAACCAGCTGCAATTTCACCTTATCAAACTAGTGTCTCAACATTTTTTTCAGGTTGAAGAGAATAAGCCCTCATCTAAACCCACATCTAAGCATTCAAGGGCCCTAGTCATCACGTAATAAAGAACCAGTTTTGACTAAGAATAACAACTGTGAACAACGAGAAGCCTGTCTGATACAGTCAAGTGCTCAACCACCCCATTCATGCTTCAAAGAAAGCATTTCATGGTCCAGCAAAAAAAATATGAACTGGTTGTCTGAGGAAGAACAGAGAGAATAAGAATTAAGCAGTCTCACAAGAACAGTTGAATGCCTACATTTTTTTCCTCTGACTTCCTGAATTACAGATTTAACGTAAGAAATCACGGACAGATGTAAGCTTAATAAAAGGCTCAACTTGAAAAGCAGTTGTGATTACTTACTCAAGTTGGTCATAATTAACACACATCAGTGGCACTTCTGTACTACAGCGCTGGTGGAATTTGTAGCCACACGTCTGGCACCGGAATCCCTGGAAAAGCAGCTTTCGACAAAAGTCGCAGAACGCTAACGTGAAGAATGTTTTTCGTACCTACATTGTCAAAAATAAAAAGAATTAAGAGTTCTTCTGTAAGCCTAAGACAGGTTATTTGCTTTTACCTCCCTCAAATACAAGCCTCTTTCTTGATGCTGGAGGTACAGTTTTGCATATCAAACAGGTTTCCACAAAAGACTGTCTCCTTTTTGAAACAGTCTTCCTGCATTCAAATTTTCTTTTATTGTAATTAATCTGTTTATTGGAATTAATGCTTCACTTCATTAGCAGCAAGAAAAACAGCAACAAATCTGAAGCAAAACACTGCACTATTACCACACTAGAGACATACACTCAGAATTTAATTGGAGACAACCTGTAATAACAAAAGCTGCTGCTGAAACATTGTATAATCTTCTAATTTTTTTTCCAGGAACCAAACGACATTTTCATCCAACAATAACAGGACTGGTAACACATATATGGCTTCTATGTATAGTTACATACATAGTTACAACTTAGAATATTGAAATTCAGAAAAATTTACAATTGCCAAAGAGTGAACATATATTATTTCCATATAACAGGGAGGGAAACAGTTTGGTTTCAATTTAAAGTTTAGCAATACTTGGCATACAACCACATTCTAGTTTTAACACTACATGTAATAATCAAAATTTTAGAAGGATATTAAGAAAATGAAAAGCCTACCAGCCTTTCACCTAATAGCCATAGCCAAACTAGCTTGTTAGAGTAAAATAGTTTAAGCAGCTTGCCAATAGATTTTTAAGTTATTTTTTAAAAATAAAAGGTATTTCTTCTCAATGTGACAAACATTATTTCCAGGATTTTGTATGTAGCTGGAACTGTTTAGATGGATGCTGTTTAGCAGCTTCATTTACTTGGTGCCTTATCAGGTCAAAACATATTTGTGCACTAGCATCACTGATGATGTCAGCACCACTCTGGGAATAGTTAGTTCATTAGTTAATTGTTGCTGCAGAGCCAGCAAGGAGGCCCAGAATACATCTTATAGATACAGCAATACAAAAATAGTAGATTATTATTACAGCTCTGCAATGCAGTGCTGATTTAACCCCTCTACATTTATAGATTTCAGAGGGTATATTCCATCCAAATGTGAAAGTTTTAATGGTGCTCAAGTACTCTAACATTACTTATTTTAATTACGAATCTAACTCACTTAAGCTACTGTGATTAAAAACTTCTTTTGCAACTCCCACCACATCCCACAGATATAAAATAGTATTCAAAGTTGCTAATTTGAATTTGACAGTACAAAGATAATTTAACTCTACTCAACATTTCTTAAAAAACAGTACTTACAAAATTGTGTGTTGTGAGTGGCACATTCTCCAAGACTTCCACATGCAACTCCTCTCCTGTGAGCCAGGAAATGTCAGTGTCCCACCCAATTGGCTTCTTCTCTCTAAAGTGTAAATAAGGCTTTAATTAGCACCAGCACACAGGTCCTTGTAGGTCTTCTGCAGAAGATGTGAGATCATGTAAGAAGTTGCACCATGGCAGTTTGCTACCCAGTCTCTTACTGCAGGAAACTTAAAAGACATTAAGCTCAGCACATTCCAAGGAAAACACACCTTCCCTGGACAAACTGCATGAACAAAATGCACTTTTTTCAATCAGCTAAAGTATTAGCAATTTCTTTGGTTCCAAGGTGACAAATACCTTTCTGATCAAAGTTCTTGTGAAAGTACCCGTTCCACAAGAGTTCCAAAGAGATGGCTAATTTTGATGCACTAAAGATAATTTACAAACTTGTTAGGGATGGAAACTCAGTCCTCCCTCCCCCCAGAACTCTATATTAAGAACGCACTATACCAAGTCAAATAAACAACAAAAAAAAAAAAGTTATGAAACCTATTTAATACTTGTTTGGCTAGCACTGACATGAGTTCAGTTAATGAGTGTTTTACCAGTAGTCCATAAGCTCATATTACAAAAACCATCACACACAAACCATACCCATCTTGTATTCTGTAAACAGCACAGCATTCTGGAATAAGACCTCTCATCATCAGAGCTTTCTTTAAGCTGTCTCGGACTGTTACCCCGCACCTTGCTGGAACCTAGAGGTCAAATATAAAATAAATTAATTAAAACAAGTTCCAACTTATTCCCCCAAACTGATGCAAACATCTTAAAACTCTGAAATGCTATACCCCACTTTTCACAATGCTTTAGAGAAAGCCAGGTAAGAGTTTTTAAATATCTTTTTTTGACTGTGGAAAATTTTGTTGGTGAATCATGTACAAGCAATCTAGCTCAGAAAGAACAAGCCCTACATTTCTATTAACGTTTGGAATGAAATTTTGACCCAACTCTATAAATGACTTTGACTATTTAAATCTTAAAAAAGTGGAAAGACAGCACACAGATCGCTAATAAATACATACATGTATAAAAAGTTCAGACCAAGCTGCAAAATTAAGTGAGGCAACATGCCAAGTGGAACTTAAATGAAAGAATTAACTTGGACTGCACTAAAAAAACCACATTATGTAAAATGTATACATTTTATTTTCTATTTCTAAAATAGAAGCATGGAAACAAGAAAAAAACCCCACAATCATCTGAGTTGGGCAATCTCCTCTCATTTTAACCTGTATTTACAACTCTATAGACACCTCCTGTTCGAAAAATTAACTTCTCTCTTCTGTTTCAGTATTTGAAAAGTTTAAATATCTAGAAGATGGGGATAATGGCAAAGCACACTTAAACAAGTCAAAGAACTGCAAACTATACAAAGTACAGATACTTTCCTTGCTTCTGCTCTATTCTAGCTGTAGACATATCTTACAGGAATAAGTACATCATCTCCAGGTGTACCTGTGATTTAACAGTGTATAGTGTCAAGCTATAAAAACAGAACAATATATAATCTGGTGATTAAGTGTAGTTAAGGTGTTGCGTATCACCCACTTACTATTTCTAGAATTAAATAATAAAAACATGTAACACTTAAGTTGGTATAAACACTAGGACATCTATAATCACAGACAGCACCCCAAACATGAAGCAAAAGAAAAAAAACACAGACTTAACTTTAACCAAAAAAGTCTGTCTGAACACCTGAGGCTCAATTCCTGCTTGCTAGTGGCCTAAGCCAGAGCCCTTGGTAGCCAAAAGTGGTGTCTTAATCAGCTTCAGCCAGCTTTGGACTGGAGCCTAGTTTTTGCTCCTTGCACTTAAATTTCCATGGGTATTTAGAAGCCCTATGTCCTACTTAAGGATGACAGTGAAAAGTAGCAGTCTATTTCAGGTAGCTTTGTGAACACTTGAGGTTACACTATATATTGCATTTCTAGAACTCAAACATATGCTCTCTCAGAAGAGAGAAATTAAAGAAATATTTTGCTTCACAGTCTTCCTCCCACTAATATGAAAGTGCTTCTTACAGGATAATTTTGCATTGTATCTGGTCAACATGTAAACATTTAATAAAAGAGAATTTCTACTAGTTCCTTGGAAAAAACATCCTCTGGCATACTGCTTTACCATCTTTATATTAATCCTTAAGTGACTTTGTTTTGCACATTCCATTACTTCTTAATGCACCTCCTTATTAGTCTAAGTAACAACTTCCCATCCTAGAAGCTAAAACTGTGGCTTTCAATCACATGTCATTTGTCCAGCAAAAAACCTCCTTTGCTGTTACTAATACCTGTCGCTGATATTAAAAGAGAGAGCCTGGGAGCACATACTATCGTCAATGTTGTCAACAACTTTCCATTGTAAAGCTCAGCCCTCTGTTGCTCAAGTCTTTATTAAACTAATTGTTCACACTGAAAGCAGCTGTTCACAGAATTGCTCTGCAATCTGTAACCCCTGCTCCCGACCCCTGGCAACATGGTGAGCATAACCAATGCCATTTTATGAGGCAAGCAGCCATTCTCTGTGAGCAAATGGGTCACACATTCGTTGTCTTTCCCTCATTATCAGGCCCTGAAGGTCCTACAAACTAAGTAGACAAACCACACAGATTTCTTCTTCCTCTCCCCACCACCTTCAAGGTTCCTAGGCGCCAGGCTGATTACTCCTTTTCTTTTTGCTCTTGAAGGTCACAGGCACCAGGGGCCAGCAGGTGGTAGTGACAGCCCCATTACAGAACAGGGACATGTAATCAGCACCCAGAGCACTGTCTGTAAGATCAAACAGTTACCAGTCCTAAGGGGGAGGGAACCTGGAGTGGAGCTGCTGCGGGACAGTGAGAGCTCAAACCAGGACAGAGACGCAGGGTCTGCCGTGGCCAGGGACACGCCTCCAACATCCTCTGCCTTCTCCCAGGATTGAAGGAGTGACTTGTACCCTTTTATATGAATTTCTGGTCCAGATTGTGATTGTTATATTGATACAGCAAACTATGTATTAAAGATTTGACCCGAGCTGCAGAGGGTCTAGGTGATTAGAAGTTATCAGCTAAATTGTACTATATATTTTCTGTTATACTACTTACAAATTGTACCATATTGATTCTGCTTGTAGAAATCCTGTGCCATTCTAATAATAAGTTCTGTGCTACACTAATCATAATATCCTATTAAGAAAATAAAGCTTTAATTGTAACTACAATTTAGTGCCATCATCATTCTGCTAAGGATCTCTCTGTCCGTCCCCTCAGTGTCGGGTGACAAGACCTCCCTACCTCCAGCATATATTTACAACAACAGAGTAAATGTTTTCAAGAATTTGACTAAAATCTCTGAGGAACTCAGAAGTGTGTTTCAACCTCCAACACACATCAGGTCCAATTATGAGCCATTTCAATGGAGCAAACAAGTGTGCTTCAGCTCACAGCTGTATCTCCTCTAAGCACAGCTCCCATTGGCTTGAGGTAGAGCCCCCACAGCCATTTCAGGTCTACCCTTCCAGCAACCTCAGTTACTTCACCACTGATACTCACAGTGGAAGATGACATTCAAATATTGAGAAGCTGACTGATTGCAGGGGAAAAAGGGGAATTAAGAGAGACAGGAAAGTGGTTGGACAGGAAAAAGGAGAAATGGGAAAGGCAGGATACCAGGGAAAGCTTCTGTATCCTGGGGGAGGCCATTGCCATCAGCAGGTTGGTAGGAAACAACCAAGCAGGACAGAGGATAGACAGACCGAAGAGCTCAATGAGGCAGAGAGCAGGAAAACAAAGATACGATGAACTACCACACAGAGGAGAACTGCTTGAAACAGCTGGGGAGGCACATTCTGAACAGAAAGTTATGCTGCAACTGGAAGAAAAGATGGCTCATTTTGGACAAGGAGCACAAGGGGGAAGGGCCTGCCTAAGAGAGACGTTAGAACTGCACATAGAGGGGGGAAAAGGTTCTAGCTTAGGCAGAAAACTTCAAGTCAGTAAGTATGAAAAGAAACCAGGGTAGTAAAATCTAGATCTGAGTGAGGGAGTGGAACAAGACAAGAAGGAAGAGCCAAGCAGTGGAAAAGTGGCTAACATTAAAGACAAAGATGAAAAAAGGAAGGAGTCTTGTGCTCAATAGAAGACATCTTCTTCCTCCAGCACTGATCCTCCATAAAGGGCAACAACATCCTCCAGTATCTTGTGAAGTCAAAATCTGCATCGGGAACCATCAAGTTCCAACTCTGTTAATGAATTACACTGGTGTAAACAATGACACTTCAGATGATTTTAAACTTATTTTTCTTTTTAATTTTGCTCAAAACAAGGCCTATGAAGTTACAGACTTCCTTTTAAGAGATCAATAAAGTCAGAAAGGAACACTCTCAGAACTTGTGAAGTATCAGAATGAAGGTTGCCTACAGCAATGCAAGTGCAACAGGACTACAAAAAAATGTGCGTGAAGTATCTTGTTCACCAATAATTTACTATCCCTCAGAATTGCTTCCCCAAGTCTCCTTCATTAAAATCCCAGCCATATTTATGCAACTTGCCATTAGAAACACGGATAGAACATTTGTTCTCTTCACTGCCATTTGCAACAAGATCCAGCTAAAAAACAGGGAACTGTTTGGATTGCTTTCAAAAATCACCAGGATCCTGAATCAGCATCATATTTAGAACATTCTCTTACAGAACTCTTGAGCAGAAAAACAGAAGGCTAAATTAAAAGAATGAAATACTAGAATAATCTCTGTAGTATTGATTAATCATTTTCCCAGACTGGTACAGTATGGTCTATCACCATCTGCTCATGCAGCCCTTCAGCCCCCTCCTTTAGTACTTACCAGCACCTGCTGTAAAGCAGAAATGTCACCCTGCAAAGCATTTCCTCTAAAACCTTTCCTTCCCCCAAATCGTGGAAAAGTTAAAGAAAAATCCCACTCCAAGAAAGTGGTTTGGAAAGCGACTCAATCTTAAGAAAAAAAAAAAGAAAACAATGTTTTTTTCCCCAGCTAACAGACAGAATCCCTGAAGCAGGAGTTCCAGAATAGCTTCCTACTCACCCCCAGCTGGAGGGAGGACATGTGGCCCCACACCCCAGGAGCGGAGGGAGCATAAGCCCCAGCACGGAGCAGCCCCTTGTTCCACTGAGCCAGCAGGCTGCCTGCCAGGAGCCAGCTCCAGCACAGCAGGCAGGCAGGCACCAAAGTGGGCTTATCAATTCCATCAAGAGTTTTGACAGAATCCCCACAGAGCATTTCAACTGAATCATATCAGCATTTTTTGACAAAATTGGTTCCCCATGAGAAAATTTCTGATCTACTCCAAAACATGCACTGTTATGACTGTAATCCAGTAAACTGAACAATTTTTGCATTTTATTGAAACAAAGAACGCTCAGCAAAATCATGGAGCAGATCTTCCTGAAGGCTCTGCTAAGGCACATGAAAAATGTGCAGGTAGTTGGTGGCAACTAACATGGCCTTACCAAGGGCAAATCTTGCCTGACAAATTTGGTGGCCTTTCACAATGGGGTCACAGTGTTGGAGGACAAGGGGAGAAGAACTGACGTCATCTACATGGACTCGTGCAAAGTGTTTGACGCCATCCCACGCAACATCCTGGTCTCTAAATTGAAAAGATAAGGATTTGTTGGATGGACCACCCAGTGGGTAAGAAATTGGCTGGCAACACTCAAAGAGTAGCGGTCAACAGCTCAATGTCCAAATGGAGACCAGAGATAAGTGGCGTTCCTCAAGAGTCAGTACTGGGAAGAGAGCTGTTCAACATCTTTGTCAGCAACAGGAACAGTGGAACTCAGTGCACCCTCAGCAAGTCTGCTGACAACACCGAGCTGTGTGGTGTTGTCAACACACTGGAGGGGAGGGAGATCATCCAGGGAGGACCCTGACAGGCTTGAGAGGTGGGCCTATGCCAACCTCATGAAGTTCAATAAGGCCAAGCGAAAGGCCCTGCACCTGTGTCAGGACAATCCCAAGCACAGTTACAGTCTGGGTGGATAATGGATTGAAAACAACCCCAAGGAAAATACTTAGGGGTACTGGTTGATGAGAAGCTCAACATGAACAGGAAATGCACACTTGCACCCCAAAAAGCAAACCATGTCCTGGGCTGCATCAAAAGAAGCATGGCTGGCAGGTCAAGGGAGGTGATTCTTCCCCTTTACTCAGCTCTTGTGAGACCCCACCTGGAGTACTATGTCCAGCTCTGGAGCCCCCAACACAAGGAGGACATGGAGCTCTTGAAGAGAGTCTAGAAAAGAGCCACAAAGATGATTAGAGGGCTGGAGGACCTCCCCTATGCAAACAGGCTGAGAGAATTGAGCTTGTTCAGCCTAGAGAAAAGAAGGCTCCGGGGAGACCTTAGAGCAGCCTTCCAGTACCTGAAGAGATGACAGAAAAGCTGGGGAGGGACTTTTTACAAGGGCTTGTAGTGATAGGATGAGGACTAAGGGCTTTAAGTTGGAAGAGGGTAGATTTAGGTTAGACATTAGGAAGAAATTCTTCACTATGAGAGTGGTGAGACATTGAAACATGTTGTCCGGGAAAGCTGTGGATGCCCCCTCCCTGGAAGTGTTCAAGGACAGATCGGATGCGAGTCTGAGCAATTTGGTCAAGTTGCCCTGCCCACGGCAGGGGGTTTGGAATTAGATAATTTTTAAGGTCCCACACCAACCATTCTATGATTCCGTGAATATTATTTCAAACCCATTTTGTCCATGTCCATCCATTATCTTTTGATCCCTCTGTTTTGTTACTAAGTGAATCTAAATATGTTCCACAGCAGTTACCACCTAGAAATTAATGCTACTGGTAAGGGAATCTGATTACAAATTCTACTTGCTAAGGGTCTTACAGACCTAAGATTTGTAGATCAGAAAAGGTTTAGGTTTTTAATTCAGCAATTTTCAAAATTGAAGAGCATGAAAGAGTATGGGCTATACAATGCAGAAGCTGCCAACAGAGATGTGTTCAGTGCTTGCCTTCATAATATACCAGAGAAAGTAATTGTGCATCTTAAGCTGGGAAAGCAGTGATTCAGGAAGACACCAAAACACATGCTCAGCTTTGCAAATGTGAAGTCCCAAGGAAAAGAATGAAAGATGAGACAGATTAAACAGATTTATAGAACTCATTTTTTTACTCATGTAAATTATTTCTGTGGACAGTAAGTATTCATAACATTATTGATACATACTTACTACTGCAGCCACAAGCATTTAAGCAATACATAATAAATAATTTATTTCTATAAATCAGGTCATTCCCAAATCTGTAAGAAATTTAGGGCTACATCCTTAAATAACTCTTACATCACTTACCTAACACCAGAGCAGAAACTGGCATACTCTCAGCAAGTTAAAAATGCTTCCTTACACCAGTGCAGTTTCCAATATTTTACAGCAACAAAGAGGATTGAAGAGACTGAGAAGCACTTAAAAAAAATCAATGTAAAGGTATTCTCTGAAAGTTGAGAGGCTGGACAGCTCCAAGTATCTAATATTACACTTCTAAAACCTAGTTAGCTGGTTTCATTTTTTCTTCAGGCTAGCTCACTTCAGCCAAGTGTTATGCATGTAGGCACTTAAGGTATGTACAACATACCTTAGAGTTTCAGAAATATTTCTGAACAGAGTACTGGGTACAACAGCAAGAATATTCCAAGTAGTATGGATTTTGAAATATCACTTCAAAGTACTGATTTACTTAACACACACACCTTGAAAGACCCCACTTTTTTCCCCCTGGTGTCTTTATGACCAAAAAATGCCAGCAATATGCTCACAAAATTCCATGTGTTGGGAGACAAATGAACTAAGCTATCTTTTTGCTGAAGTTTTGCCTTCTGATACGTTAGGTTTCCTTGTAACAATCCAAACATGAGATCCACATTTAGTTTCTCATCTAAGTATGAAGGACACATGTTTAACCAAAGTAGTCAGTCACTTTTACAGCACTAACAGGTAAAATTAACTCTTCTGTTGCAAAGAGGACATAAGATGATAATGAACACCCCAGCCTCTATAAAATGAAAAACGTGGCTTTCAGGTACAACTGTTCTGGATTTCATGAAGCTCTAAACAACTTCCAGGAGAAAGCAGCATTTAGGAATATATGTTCTTGATGGAGCATATTAGTTAAGACAAATGGGAGACAGCTCCATTGCATTGAATCTTGTTTCCAAGGAAAGCTGAACTGAATTTACCCATTTTACAATCCCAAAAATGCATCCCATTTAACTTGCAAAGGCATGGGTTACCAGCGTCCACTCACAACTCCAACACAATTAAGGGGTACTCATCTGTGGAATGGACCGATTTATGTCAAGATTTGCTCGAGTGGCACCACTAAACCACAGGGGATCAAAGCTGCCTAGTCAATAGCAGCCTCCACACTACAATTTTTTTCAAGCTTTTGAGGGACAGCTCTCAAATTGTGTCAAATGTAGATCATTTGTAAGATGACAGTAGGCAGTGGGATCACCATCTTAACATTTTAGTTAGGGTGACAAAAAAGTCAGCTGGCTGCTTTCCAAACCAAAATTCAAACACACTAGAAATTTAAGTTAGAAAATAGTGTAAAAAAAATCTTTCTAATGGGTCAGACCCAGAGTCCATTTGCATAGTATCCTGTCTCAGATATCACACTCCAAATGCTTTGAAGGGAGGGGGACAAGAAACTACCACAGAAAGAGCTAGAATTCACGACCCTCTTCAAGCTGTTGCAACTGCTCCTAAAAATAAATCTCCAGGTAGTATGCACATTCTCTGCAAGTAATAAAGCTTTGGTTGGTTAGTTTACTTAAACAACACAAGAAGCCATAAATTTAAGTATAACTTACTAGACATGGGATTACAATATCTCTTCCAATTATTTTCAGATTTGTGACTTGCATTCCACTTCATCAAGTGCCTGCCTAGCACATCATGAGATAAAGAAAATACACTCAAAACAATAGTTTCTTCTATCATTCTTTGCTTTCTACAGATTTTCCATCTCTTAAGGTAAGAAATCACTAAGATCTCCTTTCTGGAGGAATACTCTTAAAAAGCGGTGATCAGTTCTGCATGAGGCATTCCACATCACAGGTCATTGATTTTATAATGGCAAGTTTTCAGTTTCGCTTGACTTTGCAATATAAGACTGTGTGTCAATAAAACTGAAGTAGATGAAATTGTTCTCCTCTCAACACTTTCTACTTCGAATTTATCCAACACTGAGTTTAGCCTGCATGGTGGTTAACACCAGCAGGTAGATGAGCACCACCCAGCTGCTTGATCACTCCCTCCTCACACGGATGGGAAAGAGAATTGGAAGGACAGAAGCACGAAAACTCCTAGATCGAGATAAAGACTATTTAATAAGTGAAGGAAACAATAAAGGAAAAAAAATCTCTAATTATGCAGAAGGAATAACTCACCACCAGCAGACTGATGCCCAGCCAGTCCCCAAGCAATAGCAACTTCGGAAAAACTCCCCTCCATTTTATTGCAGGGGTTGATGCTACATGGCATGGAACACCTTTGATCAATCGGGGTCAGATGTTCCCCCTTCTCAGCCTTCTCGCTGGGAGAAGAAGAGGGAAACAGGGAAGGCCTTGCTCCTGTGCAAGCACTGTTCAGCAATAGCTAACACACTGCTGTCTTACCAGCACTGTTTTGGTCACCAGCCTAAAATACAACACTCTATGGGTACTGCAAAGAAAATTAACCCCACTCAATCCAGACCCCAGGACAGTCTGCTGTAGCACTGCTGCTCACTGTGCTTCACTAAACTCCTCCCAAGGACACATTCTTCAGGCTTTCCTAGATGTGAAGGACTTACTCATGATAGCTGTAAAGTCTATTTAATGGGACAACTCCTGTGATGTAATAACATTTTGTTTGCTTATTTACAGTCTAAAAAAGGTCCTCCACGGTTGACTTTTTCCCAACGAAAACTAGTAATTTAGTCTCAGATTTGATTTTGCCTTACAGCAACAGGACATGTAGGCCAACAGCACTCCCTGACAATCCAACTATTAAAAAAAAAACTAGTAAAGTTTACTTGAAAGTAAGCTGCCATTTACTTAATTCTATCAGTCTATTCACATGGTGCATAAAACTCCAAAACATTCAGATACATTCAGCAAACATGGACTGGCACAGGCTAAAAATAAACTCCATTTCTGCTGAAATTTTAATTGGTTTTGATTAGAAAAACCTAATCATGTTAAACAAGGTATGTAATTAAAAGGAAGAAACTAGTTCATTCAGCTGCCTCAACATCCTTTCTCTGAATTTTCCGTATACTTGACAGGTGAAACTGGTAGGACAGCTTGAACACCTATAGAAAGCCAGTCCTTACTACTTGGTAAGCTTGAGGCACAAAGTCACAGCATAAACTCCTGAAAGTAAGACACAAATCTTAAGTCAAAAGAATTACATCAAGTAGCTGATTTAACAGAACATTTGAAGGAGCCCAGTTGTGCATGCACAATGAATTAATCTATGCTAAGAATTTAGGTAGGGTAAAAATATCTGATTCTTCCAGTCTTCATGACTGCAGAAAGACCACATGATTGCTTGTCTAATTAAAAGGCAGATGTACTAATTAACAAAGGTATGACAAGAGTGAGAAACCTGAAATAAGAGTTGGCCTCGTGCACAGCATTCACAATCCTGTTTAGTTTCTGTACATCTTAAAAATACAAATTCTCCCTTTAAAAGACTCAGTCTCACATTTGCATTTGGAAAACCCTGATGAACTTTCTAATACATATAGACCTATGGCACTTATATGAAGCATACCAACAGGTAATAAAGTGGAGAAGAACTTCACTGGCCCAAATGTATGCTGAGTTTTTATACAAATGACCTCTAACTACACTTAAAATTAAAAAGGGCAAAATGAACAATAACCAAAAGCCACACAAACTTCTATATTTGAATACAGAAGAAAGGCAAACTTTTTTTTTACCCAAGTCTTACTTGGGGAAGCTGCCAAGGAATCTCTTCCAGCCAAGTGCTTACAGTGTGGGAAGAAACAGTCTGAAAGCAACTGAGCAATTCTGAATGCTGGTATGCTGGAGCTTGGAAAGGTAGGGAGAAAATAGTGTTTAGGTGTAAGAAATGACGGGCAGTTGAAAGACATCTGGTGGTGATTATTTTAGCTCTTTACCTGTATGTAACCTGTTGCTGTCTGCTGCATACTGCTAGCTTCCAGAGGAAATGTTTGCTTCATGTTCTCTCACAATCTTGGTGGAGTTGTGATAAGTCACAGCAGTTCTGCTCAGTGAGTTTGTAGGGTGTCCTTTCTCACAGCACCAGCACCTGCTCTCTGTGAGCATTAACAAGGTGTGGCTTTGGTAGTTTTGAATTTCATTTCTGCCTGTAGTGGTCTGAGTAGTGGCAGTGAAACTAGGAGGAGAGAGAAGAGTAGCAGATGCTGTTCCTACTTTGGGAAAGCTTAGCCTTCAAGTACTTCAGGTCTCTGCAGATCCTGGAGAGAATCAAATTGCGTGTTTTCACCCACTTCTCATTCAAGACTATCTCCTTCCACCAAAACTAAGTCTCGGTGCCTAACAATCTCTCAGACTTCTAGCAGCCAGCTCAAAGGCAGAATTCTTACCTCTCTCTCCCATCCAAAAGCTTTCCCTTAATTAGCAGTTTTGCTACTATGCACCCCACAGCAATTTAGATTTGTAACACAAACAAGCTTCAAACTATTTTCCCCTAAATTCTTCCACACACAGTTTGAATAAGCCTTGTCAATTTGTTCTCCAAAACAACTGACCATCTCCAGTAGACTTTTTTTCCATCTTGTATGCTTATTATTTCAACATCCTTCTCTTAACAAAACAAACCCACCCGCAAAGATTCATCCTGGTCACATCTACGCAGAATGCTTCTGTAAAGGACATTTAACTTGCCAGTTGAACCATGTCACTGAGGAAAGAGGAAGTATATGTATTTCAGACATTTATCTCTCTGTATTATAGGGGGATAAACATTTTTCCCCCAGAGAATAGCAAACAATCTGTTGGTTTTTTTTTCTAGGAGGTTGTTCAGAGAAGAAAGCTTCTCTTCATCCCTTCCCAGGCTGACTGCAGAGGAAAACAATCTTTCTGACACTACTTATTAATTGATTCCCTTCCAACTAACCAAGCCAGCTACTTGGTTTTGCTTCCAACAGAAGTTACATTCTAATGCTGCTGCTGCTGGTTGCATCAATATGCTGACTTCAGCTGCTAATTGATAAGCAGCAGCAGGCTCTACCACATACTGGCTATGCTTTCAAGGAAGCACCTTCACAGCTTTTCTTACATCAGGAAAAACCTTGTCCAACATTGCTTTACCATGACACATACAATGAAGCCTGGCCATCAGCTACACTACCTAGGGCACCAAAATCACTTACACTGCTCAGCGTGGTCTCATTTCTTTATACTCCATCCATTTCCTCATGTTCTAATTGGAGCCAACTCAAACAGATGTATTTGTTAGATCCCACATACAAACAATACTACTAATAAACAAAAAATGTAGACAACTCTCAAGTAACAAGACTAGTAAAAAATGTAAGCATCTCCCCCTGTCCCCATTTCCTGCATTTTTTACAGCCCTAAACAAATAGCAAAAAGCTGCTGTAGTACTTGGGACTGCTTCAGAGTATGATCAAAGATAAATAAGGATTGGTTCTCCATTACCAACTTAATTCCAGTCACTTTACTTAATTTTAAGAACTGTCATTGCATTCCCAGTTAAAAGTAAACAAAGACTACCTAGTGTCTGACAAGATTTCTCCCCTCCTGAACTCGCATACGTGGTTGGAGGTAGAGACTGTAAATACTATTGTGATATTAAAAGATTTCTTCCGGAAGCAAGTATTATTTGAAAAGAGTTAGGGTTGAGTTTGGGGGCACCTTGTTGCAACACCACAACTTGGAGCATCTCTCCTTTTTCAGCTACATACTTGATTGTTGGACACAGTAATACATTCCGTGTTACTTTAACAGCCATACGGAATGGGGACCTGGGCAGGGGCAGGCCCTAGTGGCAGGAACCATGTACTTTCACAAAGAATTTCCTTCCTCCTTCAACCCACCTCTCATCTGAAGCTATCCTATATACCTGAAAACTCTAAACTACTGTCATGGCTTTGTAAGCAAATGGCCTAGTTCATGGGCACAAGTGAGACACAACAGGTCTGTTTTTAAAGCCAAAGGTAATGAAGGAAGTCCAAGATAAAAGCAGCACTTCTCTATCCATTGAGAGAATGAAGTCTAATACAGCAACTAATCTCAATATTCACTAAAGAATACTTGGTGAAGCCTGTCATCTGACTACTTGCAGTTAAAACTGCACCATAAGCTGCAATTTCTTTTGAACTGGGTTTGCTTCTGGAACTTGTTTAGTTTTCATGACTGGAAATAGAGTAACTACATTAAGAGATGCCATATGACAAATTCCTGAGTATCTCAGTCACGTGAACACTACTTCAATTTTCAGAGAAATGAACTTCAGCTCCAAGGCCAATACCCTAACACTCAGAGATCCTTTAAGCACCACTTCCCAGCCCTAAAACAGAGATAATTTACTAGGTCTATTAAAAAAAAAAATAAAAATTCAACGTAGTAACGTAACTAGATTCAACCAATGAATAAAACTGCAGTAAAAGTAAGTCAGCTCTCTCCCTGAACCAAAGCTGAACCATGAATTCCCAGTGTCTGCTGACTAGGCCTGAGCATGTATCTACAATTGCTTATTCAGAATAACATTTCCAACCAAAATCATGTCTCTCCTACCAAAATGGGAGTTGGATCTCCACCTTGTATACAGCATATGAAGCAGAATCCTGCCAACTTGAGCTTCCAGAGATCCCATACGTGTAGCTCATGCCTCCCAGCATCTGCAGGGCACCTGTCCCTTTGTCTAAGTGCATCTACAGAGACATACCAGATGTGAGACTAAAGGGACTTGCACCTTCCCTCCAGTACTTGCCAGTCTCCTACTCTTTGTCAGTACCACTTTTTAAAATTATTATTTTTTTATTACAACAGAACAAGACTACAGATTTTCCTGAATCTCTAATCTTAGTGTCCCACATTTAGCAAGCTGGAAACAAGCTGCAGGGCTACACTAATAAGGCAAACGAGTCTTTAGACTCCAGTAAAGAGCTTGATACAGGAGCAACAGCCTCTCCCTGGCTACACCCAAGTTACAACACATTTCCCTCCAGAAGCCAGGAAAGAACATCTAGATTCAGTGCTGGAAAAAAACTCCTACTGCCCAGCTGCCAGTCACTGAGTACTACTGCTAAATGCTACTATTCCTTCATGAAGAGGGAAGCAGGTTCTCAGGCCAGACAGTTAACTCTTAGTCAAGACATGGCAAGAGACAAGCTGGCACTCCTGAACTTAATCTCTGGTTAAATCTGCAAGCTCTTAATAAGCATGACTGATACGGCAGAATTGCAACATTCACCAAAAACCCAAAGCTTAGGGATAAAAGTGAAAAGAACTACTAGTCCAGGAAAGCAGTCTCACACGTTTTTGAGCATAACAAGCTGATCTGTTGCTGTTACTTAAGAACTTAATCTTATCTTTATCAATATCTTTAACAATATAATCAACATAATTAACAATAATATCTTTAACAATCAAGCAAAACTTAAAGAAAAACATCAGGTGAAAACAACTGCCTTTTAATCTGCTGTTCCTCCTATAAGTCTTACAATCTCTTCTGTTCGGTGGGGTGGAAGGAGGGAGGAATGGAAGGAAAGTGGCAGGGGAAGAGAGAAAACGTTCTCAATGCTCAGCACTACTAAGTTTATGTTTTCTTGGCTTTGCCAGCAACTCAGTTTCCACAAGCAGTCACCGCCCAGTGACAGCTAATACCTGACCAAATGCTATGAAAACCACAGGTTTTGCACAGACACTGACTGTGCTAGCCATTCATTTCCCACTTTCCCTGGAACCGCAGCACCCCTAAGTGAGAAGTGCTCTTAATTGCCTCACAAAACAGAGCCTAGACTATGGTTTGTCAGTGACTTAATTTATCACAGTTTAGTAGTGTATTATTCTAAAGCACATATTAAGGCTCTTGAATTTAGCAGCTCTTAAAAGACAAAAAAAAAATCCCACATGTCACAGACAACTAAATAGCCAGCAAAAAGTCAGCTCTTATTCCATGACTGCAGGAATCACTATAATACTGTCAAAACTGATAAACACTCGTTTTTGACCAACTTGCAGGCAACAATTCCTGCCCATCCTAACAGCAACTATGACCGTCTCCTAGCCAATTGTCTACACAGGGCCCGACAGCATCAAGGTCTCAATAAGAAACACTCACTACAGTGAGTGGGGAAGAACAGAAAAAAACCCAAACCTAAGAGATTCTGCACAGCTTTTCTTAGCTGCAGGAGGCTTGTATTTGCTCCAAAGTATTTTGCTTGTATCTTTGACATCAAAACCACCTTCCCCAATAACTTCAACTAATCAATAATTTTGTATCATTCAAAAGCAGTGCTTCCTGCCCTATTCTAATAATTGTAAAACGGTAGATTACTATTTATCCAATAAAACTGATTTGAAAAAAAATATGAGGCATCTTTGGTATCTTGAGGTATCTTTGTTGTTAAAAAAAACTCCTGAAAGTTTTGTATTCTGTATTATTGCTATAATGGACATCTTGGTTAATCCTATAGAAAACATTAAATGTATCAAAACAACTGAATGTGGCAGAGCACAAACAGTGATCGTGCCACCTCTCTGACCTCTACACAGGTACATTTTCCACTCCTAGTTTGCATACAGAGGAAGAGATTACAAGTATGTGAATAGAAACTGACTCACCACAGTCCTTTGCTTGTTGGGCAGGAAGACTCTAACAATAGGCTTCTGTGGAGACTTAGGGTTATTCCGTGACATATCAGCAGGGTTCTGATAAACCGAAAGGGATGAAGGTGCTACAGAGAGGCTAGAGGAGGATGATGATGCAACTGTGTCTGTTGAAGCTGAGCTGGAGACAGAGAAATCTGTTCCATTTCCCATTGATTCCAATAACTGCTGTTCTCTCTGCTGTAGAGCATCTAGTTTGCTGGTGTATTCTTCATAGGCCTGCGAAAGAAGAGCAGCTGTTTTAATGCTGTAGTGGCCTCAGACAGAAACAGAAATCTAAATTCAGACTGAACACAAAACAAAATGCATTCTAAACTAATTTAAATTTCCCAGGAATATGAACAAAATGGTCTGGTCAATTTTTTCAATAGGACACAAAGAAGAAATGGCTTCCGATTCATTAAGTTAAACTTTCTGAACCAACAACTAACTTTTAATAGATTAAACAAACAAGTGGATCAAAGAAATCATTAGTCACAGTTTCAAAGCACCTGCACTAAACACTCTAAATCAAAACTACTTTAAAGAAGACAGAAATCTTCAACAAATGTTGTCAGCTGCCTTGTCAAATTACTGTGTAACAGCTAGATTCATAATTCTGTTGGAAAGACAGCTAAGTACATCTAATGCAATAATTAAGAGAAAGCTGAAATCTGTTTTTTTACAATCTGTATCTGGCAACTCACCTAGCTCATTGTTCACCATCCTTCATCTCTGGCACTATCCTTTCATACCAGATAGTAGAAGAAAACCCCTTTATTTCAGTTAGAACACAACTAAGTTTGCCCTGTTATAATATCATCCATAAACAAGTAAAAGTGATCCTTTGAAAGAATTTTTTAATATTGGCATGAGATTAATGTGATTCTTCCACCAAGTTTATGTAAAACCTCACTACACACTGACCAAGTTTCTTAAACAAAAAAAAATGCTCATTAAATGTAGCCAAGTTAAACATTATTCCCAAGTTTTATAATGCAAACGCATATTCTGTATATATTTTTATTTTCCACCAACGTTGTCTTTGTAACAAGAAAATGTTCATCTGTACCCAAGTATTAGAACTACTTCTTCGGCTTACATGCAGAGGGACCTTGACAGGCTCAAGATGGGCTCGTGCAAACTGCATGAAGTTCAACAAGGCCAAGGGCAAGGTTTTGCACCTGGGTCAAGGGAATCCCATGCACAAACACAGGTTGGAAGGAGTAAGGATTGTAGACAGCCTAGAGGAGAAGGACCTGGGGGTAGTGGTGGACCAGAAGTTTAACATGAGCCGTCAACGTGCACCTGCAGTCCAAAAAGCCAACCATATCCTGGGCTGCATTAAAAGAAGCATAGCCAGCCAGTCGAGAGAGGTGATTCTCCCTTTCTACTCAGCTACAGAGACCCCACTGGAGTACTGTGTCCAGTTCTGGAGTCCCCAACATAAGAAGGACAGAGAACTCCTCAAGCATGTCCAGAGAAGAGCCACAAAGATGATCAGAAGGCTGGAGCCCCTCCTTTACGAAGACAAGCTGAGGAAGTTGGCATTGCTCAGCTTAGAGAAGAGGAAGAATTGTGGTGACCTTACAGCAACTTTCCAATATCTGAAGGAAGCCTACAAGAAAGCTGGGGTAGGGCTTTTTACACAGGTGTATAGTGAGAGGACAAGGGGCAGTCAACTGAAGCTTAAAGAGGAGAGATTCAGGTTGGACACTAGGAAAAAATTATTTCCTGTGAGGGTGGTGAGATGCTGGAACAGGTTGTCCAGGGAGGTTGTGGATGCCCCAGCTCTGGAGGTCTTCAAGACCAGGTTGGATGGGGCCTTGAGCAACCTGATCTAGTGGGAGGTGTCCCTGCCCATGCAGGGGGATTAGAACTAGATGATCTTTAACAGCCCTTCCAAACCAAACCATTTTATGATTCTATGAGCATAAGAAGGACATGGAGCTCTTGGAGAGAGTCTGGAGGAGGGCCACAAAGACTATCAGAGGGCTGGAGGACCTCCCCTATGCAAAAAGGCTGAGAAAATTGGGCTTGTTCAGCCTGGAGAAAAGAAGGCTCCAGGGAGACCTTAGAGCAGCCTTCCAGTACCTGAAGAGATGACAGAAAAGCTGGGGAGGGACTTTTTACAAGGGCTTGCAGTAATAGGATGAGGAGTAAGGGCTTTAAGTTGGAAGAGGGTAAATTTAGGTTAGACATTAGGAAGAAATTCTTCACTATGAGAGTGGTGAGACACTGGACAAGGTTGCCCAGGGAAGTTGTGGCTGCCCACTCCCTGGAAGTGTTCAAGACCAGGCTGGATGGAGCTCTGAGCAACCTGATCTAGTGTGAGGTGTCCCTGCCCAAGCATTGGGGTTGGAACTAGATGATCTTTAAGGCTCCTTCCAACCCAAATCATTATTTGATTCCATTAAATTAGTACAGAGTATCTTCAAAAATCCTTAAAGGAACATGTGTTTCACACTACATAAACATGCCAGTGTCAACCAAGGATGTGTTAGACCTTTACAGACAGGAACAAAGATCTTACAAACCTAACATCTCAGCAGTGGGAAACAGAATTTTCTACTTAGCACTCTTGGAAGACCAAGACCTGTGCCAAGCTGCACAGATTTTCAACATTATAAAGGATATACATGATAGAGAAATATACTGTTTTTTTTTTTTAAATTTGCTTTCCACAAGTTTTGTGTGCATAACGTTGTTAATTTAAGATATAGAAGTGACCTGACTAAAAAGTCTGCAGTGTCTACATATGGAAAAGAAAAATTGAAGTTGATAGAAAAAATAACCAGTATTCAGTAGTGTTGTCACAAATACTACATTTCACTACGAATTTATTTCTCTGGATTATACATGCAGATTCATCTAATCCAGGCTGGTTTTGTCAAATAAATAGTGATTGGCCTTTCCCTTTTTATTAAAGTTTAGCATCCGCCAGGATGGCCCCATGTTCAAAAACTGTCATCATGTCCACATTGTTAAAAAAGAGAAGAATTTGTCAGTGAGGACTAAGAAAGAAAAAGCATTTAAAGAATGGTGGTGAACATCACAATTTCAAATTCCAAATTTTATGTGTTCCATTTTAAGTAAATGGACATAATTGCAGGAAACAAAGAACTTAGTACTATTTCTTTAAAAAAATGGAAGGTGTCTAGTTTTTCCATGAATAGACCCCAAACTTGGAGACTTAAAACCAAAACATTGTCACTCTAGCCAAGTTCTACCATCAAAAGTAATTTGAAAGGCTACCCAACTATAAATAATGGCATTTTTTTGGCTGTACAGTAACATAAGTGTCTCTCTTACTTCCAGAATCAACTTTTCATGTAAATTCCAGTAAAAGTTCCATGTGTCATGAATTATTTTCAGTAAACAAAAAATAAGAATCATAAACTGTTACCATTTCACCAATACTTTCCTAAATACTGACTTCCTTCTCTCATGAACATTGCAAAATATTATTTGAACACATGCAACATTACATTGCTTCCGGATACTTGCAGGCTTAGTTCCTTCACAAGATTACACACATCTTTCAAAATACTCAATCCTACAATGTTTACAGTGGCAGCTTAATCTGTCAGTAATGCAAACCTAAAGTCAAATGATTTATCTTAAGAGAATAAACAATAAGCATGGAAAGTTAGGAACTGCTGCTGGCTTTGGGTTATAAACCATTAAAATCTGCACGAAAAGCTCTCTTATTTTTATGGAGAGAAAAGCTCACAAGTATTTTACTGTTACTTAATGTCATAGGCAGAAGATCCCATAATAAAACACAACGGAATAGGAAATAAATCAGTAGATTTGAAATACATTTTTCTCTTAAAAAAAAATATTTTTATAGAGAAGGAGCAACAGTACTTGCAGCAGAAGCAGAATAGCTACAATAAAATCTTATTTTCACAAAAATTAAGAACTTTGGCGAGACATCAGTGATAGCTGATGACTAGCATCCATAGATCTTACACAGCCAATAGCACCAAGTCAAAACCTAGAATTATTCCATGGAGTTAAACTGAAAGAGTATTACAACAGCAAAGCTGACCTATAGCAAGTATTTCTAGTTAAAAGAAAGATTACGCTGCAGAGTTGGCCCATCTACAACAGAGACATGCAGCAGCATGCTCATATTAGCAGACAGGCATCAGCAGCTACACAAACCTTCAAGTTAGTCAAGGCCCTCTGGGTCAACTGTGAGCTTGATTTCTAACTTTTTAAAAAAAAACAAACAAAAATATCTAAATTAAATTTGTACAGCATGTACAGCACAAAAAAGATTGAGCTAAACATGAAAGCAATTAACTAAAATAAAGATTTTAAAGGAATTTCAGAAGGAAAAGTGTATGAAATCTGGAATGACATCTGGAATGACATCTATTCAGTTTATGTATTTGCATTCAGAAGCAAGTAACAACCTACAAGAAAATAATCTTGTTTTCAAGCTTGGTATAGAATCAGAGGAAAAAAAAAAAAAAAAGGTTGGAAGGTACGCCTGGAAGTCATCTAGTTCAAATACTTGTTTAACACAGCTAATTTTTAAGTTTAATCAAGTTGCTCAGGGCCTTGCCAAAGCAAGTTCTTAAAGTCTTGTAGGATGGAGACTCCACAACCTCTTTCAGGGCTCAAAAACTACTCTCCTGACAAAGACATTTATCTTGTGAAATTCACTTCATGCTATACGTGATGTTGCCCCTTCTCCTTTTGATGTGCACATCTGAAAAGTGCCTAGGCCTTTCTTTCGCTTGCAAGAGCCTGCAGATTTCTCCTCAGCTTTCTCCTCTCCATCCTAAATGCCTCTCCCAGTGCAGTCATGCAAGAAGTGAGGAGATGGGTCCCTCTTCATGCTGGCTATGTACTTGCTAAAGCAACCCAGTCTGCAGTTTGCTGCTGAGGGTGAGGGTGGGTTTCTGACAGCTCTGCTTGCTGCTCACCAGCCCTCCCTGGTACTTCTCCCGCTGAGCTGCTGCCCATCCAGCCACCGGCACCAACAGGCAGCAGCCACGTACGTCCCAGGTGCAAGACACTGCATTCATCTCTGCTGCTGTGCTGCTTCTTGTCATGAGGCTTCTGTTCCTCAGCTCCCTGCACTTGTTCATTAGTTGCCAAAAATAGATTGTCTTTAATAACGTATATTATCCTCAACAAATGTATTTGCTGCATCACCATAGGGCTCCCAATATAGTGCAAGTTTACAGTATTTCACAAAGTTAAACATGAATTTGAAAAGGTGACTCAGATTCAAATTAGCACATCTTGTCAATCTACACACAACTCTATGGCTATCTAAAATAGAACAAAAAGTTAATTTTAATTATATTGCATACCAGTAAATATAGTCTCACACATGTAAGAATACTCCTGAGGCTTCAACTAAGTAAAAGGCATCAAGGCCTGGTAAGCTGCCAAGCCCATCTAAAGCATAAGAAGTTGGCATGTTTATACACAATGTGTATACACAGCATAAGACAACTGCTGCTCAGGCAGGAGCAGCAGAGTTACAGTTACTTCTTAAATGTCACAATCTATTGACAAAATAAAAACTGACTTTGGAAGTCTACTGCATTTGCATGATGTTACACAGATGTGGGAACAGAGTTGACAAGATGTTGATCTGGGATTTTCTGAAAAATGTGTATTTCTGTGTTATATATATATTATATTTTAAATTGGCTTTCTTGGGCCATAACTAGGCTATACATTGTATCAATAACATCTAAGGAAACAAAAAGCAACAAATTAAGTATTTTTTAAAAAATTACTCTGGAACAAAACCAAGTGGCAAAACACAATTTACCCTTCTCCCTGCACCATACCACATCTTGTTAGAAACCCAGTCTAAACTGGGTTTCTGTCCAGCTGGTTTTACCATGCTGTCTCCCCTCCTCAACCTATTTTAGATAATATCCACACACTGCAAGACTCTTAAAAGCCTAAACCACAGTTTCCTGGTCTTCAAAACTGAGACTGTTTCTATTTAAAACATGTCTGACCTTTTAGGCTGTTGATCAAATGCAAATCCCACTAAGTTAAATGGCAGCTGAAGATAGACAGTAATGTACGTCAGGATTTCTTCATTTAGTAAGACTCCTAAATCTGTACTTAGTCTAACTTTAGACACTCCAGTTTTGGTTCAACATATTTGATCAGCACCTGTCAGGAGCCTTGTAAAAATTAACCTGAATTTCCCCAGAGCACCACAACGTTTCCCAGTGCCTGTACCGAGAGTCAGCATTTTCCTAGAATCCCACAACCTGAATCAACCAGAGATGCAGCACTAAGATCCACTTCAGACTGTATCTGCCTTTTGTTGCAATAAGCATACTTTAGACCAGCAAAGATGTAATCTTCTTTAATTAATTTGACCTCCTGCACAGATTTTTCAGATATACAGGAATAAGGAATTAAATACTCTCCAGAAACGGAGCTGCCTCTGAATAAAAATTCAGAGGAAGGTCTCTGAATAAAATAAGCTTAATAGCCCAAGAAAAGAGAAAACTAGGGGGGCAGGGGGGGAAAGAATAACCACAGCAGTTAAGGACAAACATAACTCTATCCTCATGATTTTCATTTCAAACTGCTTAAGAGTAAGAAAAAGGATGGTTCTGTCAAGATAATACTAGAAAGCTGACTGACTTTTGAAATTCATGCTGATGCCACTAAAATTCTGTCTGTGCATTAATATACTGTTTTATTTTGTGTGGAGTCTGAATAAAAAGAAAAAAGGCAACTTAATCTTGTACAGTTAACTGAAGTAACCTACGGGTCCAGGATTCAAATTCACACCACTCACAGAATTCTTTACATGTGAATGGCCTAATACTGTTCAATTAAGTTCTCACAGATTAAGTGTTGGAAGGTACTACTGTACACACAACTACAAGGTAATAAGGCTACAACACATTTTGAAAGTTTAAATACGTAAGGCCACTCTAACTAGTCATGAAGAGTCTACAAAAGCTAACAAATCTGATTAAGTAACTTAAGCACTATCTCTCCTTTCTAAGTTTGAGCTGAATGCTTTGGCCTGTCTGGATCTATTCAACCCATTTCAGTTCGTAAACACTATTTGTTGCCAATGAGAAGCTGAAGTGCACAGATCTTTATTCTCCCTTCCCTAGTTTAGGTTATCCTTTTCATCAGTATTTTGTTGGTAGAGACAAAAAAATTACTTATGGCCATGATAGAAAAACACACAACTGCATATTTTAACCACTTCTGATAACTGATTCCCAGCACCATAGTACTAGACTTCTCCGCAGTAAAGATTTCCAATATTTACAATGCTTACACAAACACTTAAGGAAAGGGTTTTTCCACAGTGAATAATAAACTGTGTATTTTGGGAAACAACACTTCAAGGATAGATACAACGCACTGAGAAATTATATGGGAAGGCAAAAATCATTGATGTTTTCAGCTGTGATACGGAGTGCTTCCAAAAAGTGTGGTAAAACCTATGGAGAAGCTCCTGAAGCCTCTTTTCCAGAAGAAAATAAAAATTCTATTAATGATACTTCTGTAACTACTGAGTTAAGCAATTATTTCCAATATTTGACAGTGATTTCCAGAGGTCTGCTAGACCTGAGGTGCATGTTCATAGACAAAGAACTGAAGAAGAACTAGGATCACCTAAAAAAGAATTTTAGCTACAAGCACTTTTCAGGTTTTAATACAGCTATTGTTTATTACCTTTATTATTTCTTCCAGTCAGAAAAAACAGAAGTTTTTACTGTAATCTTATTAGAGAACATTGATAAGACTCCTGAAGCTATTGCTAATTATAACAATTAGGAGAAAATTGTGTGGTTAATGACAAATGTTCTTTTCTTTCCTCTGTTCATTTTGTTGCCTACTGCTGTACCTTATACACACACTCAGAAGTCTCTCTACAGCTTTGGTCTCTTTCCTCAGCCCCTAATTTCCTGCCCTGAGAGGAGGGAGACAGGCTACCTGCTGCCTTCCAGCTTCACATTATATTTACCATTCCTAGGCAGCTGCAAACAAAGCAGCCTGCCCAGGCTTGCAGGCCCCACCATCTGTGCTCTCCAGCCACCTTTTTAAGACTGTCACCGAGGAATGATGGATCAAGGCAAGGAGATACCCCTGAATCCGAGTACCCCCCTTGCAGGAATAAATTGATGGTGAATTCAGCATAGCACAGGTCAGTCACTTTCAGTATTGCAAGAGATCCATTCCTCTTTCACAGTCAACTGATGAATCCTGAAATCGATGGTTGCAACAACAGCTGTCAGTTTTAAAGTTCTTTTGACATAAAACACATCAAATCCCCTCAGAATTAAAAAATAAAAAAGTTGTCTTCTTACTCTGACGAGCACAGAAACAAAAGCTTGTTACGTTCTATTTTCTTGAGCAACTGTAACTCAGGCAGAAATTCCTTTTTATTTTTAAATTAAGTGTATATTTTATAGTCAATGCAACAAATAATTTTACTACCTCATTCAAATGCTTGATTTTCAGAATTAATTTTCTTATTAAATTCTTCAGCTTTCCTATGCACTTTCTGCTCCTCCAACCCCTCCCTTTCCACTTTGAACTGAACTGCAATTTTGTCACCAGGTTCAACCACAACTTTACTTGACAGGTCTACAGAGGCAGCTCCAACACAGGCCAGGAGCCAGCCTGCTGGGTGCTCTAAGTTCTGTGAACATGAGCAGTTAGTAAGATGCATAAGAAATAAAGGATATGAAGCTAGACAGGAGTACAAAAGACCTGAACAAATCCTATTTTCCTGAAACTCCACCCAACAGAAGATGGACAGCTGTCAAGCTTTTCATAAGTATATAGAAAGCCATGGTTTCACAGAAAGCATTACAATAGCAAAGTAGATGTTTACAATAGTGAAAGGCAATATGAGTGAAAGCAAAAGTGTTCATTTGTAGGTACTTATCTAGCAATTAGTTTTAATTAATTCCAATTTTTGCTAAGAGAAGATGACAACATGCTTGCTGATAGCACTCAAAAGAGATGATCAAGAGGCACAATCTATAGAAGTCCATAAGAGTCACTCATATTTTATGGAAGATGCAAAGAGGTCAGAGTAGTGGAAAGAAACAAAGGGAAAGGTGATGCAGTCCAAAGCAACAGACTTGCAAAGTTACCCATTCAGATTCTTAGTAAAAGCATGGCAATATTGCACTCTATAGCAAGAAATGAGCAAAACAATCAAAATGTGAAAGTCAGAAGAGAATGGACAGAGTGTAAGTTACACTATCTTCCCGTTCAAGCACACTGGAGCTAGCACACAGACCACAGTGTAAAGACCTAGATTTAGCCTAGATGTGAAAGCCTGGGGGGAAAGAGGGGTCATGCACAGAAACCGGTGATGATGCTCAGGTACAGAAAGGAGCAACAGGCCCCATATCACACAGTGGGTCTGTACATTGGGAGATTGCTATTTCCAGCTAATGTCAGACAGATGAGCTATCTACTGAAGCACTTAAGCTACCCACATGTATTCTACACACTCTCCTTTTTATTTATACAAAAAGTATTGTATTTTCTTAGTTCTGCATTTCCTAGACGCAAACATATCCTTCCACACATTATCACACTATATTCAGAGCTTTTCACACAGAGCTTTGTCCTTTAGTGCTGCAACCAGGGCAGTTCTGTTTTTTTCCTGACAGGTGGAGGAATACAGAAAGTCAAAATAGTAGCTTTAGCAGATGAGATTCAGATAAATTGCTGCAACGTAGCTCTAACAATATAAAGCAACCCCTGTTCTCAACCAAGGCAAAAGCAGCCAAAGAGGTGAGAAATGCACAGAAAGGGAAATATACCAGACAACTGGTGGTGGGTTAAGGTGAAGAGTTAAGTGTAGACAGTAATCTTGCTTCTGACTGTACCAGGTACTCTGTAATGTGTTTCTTCTTTTTCTCTCACACTATAGTTCTACCACATGAAATCTACACACTGAACAAATTATAGGTTTGCAGCATTTAATCCTATTCACTTCAATCAATCAATCTGAAGATTATCTAATCTAAGATAATGACAATCCAAAGAGAAAGTTCCTTTCCCCTCTTACCCTCTTTTCTGGGTTCTTGGCTCACAGCTGCAAGCTCTTCCCTTTCTCTACACTTAAACACAGCTTTGGGGCTCACTGGACTTCACCATCACCATGTTTAATCTACTAACTGGATGGCAAACCAATCCAACATAACCAGAACATTTTCTTTCCAGGTAAACTGACTACAAGTGGCTCAGCCACTACTGCTGCTGCAAAGTACCTGAACAGAAGAAGCAGAAAGCAAGGCTTTTTATTTCAACAACAGTGGGCTCTTTCCACAGGACTTGCTATCTCACAGGAAAATTCAACTGAATAAGCAGAATCCCAGTCACTTCTACCTTCTTCCCAATGGCTTACTGCTCTCAAGTCACTACCAGCACTACTCGACACAAAGCACACTTCATGGTCCAGCAGAACTCGCTGCAGCAGAGGAACACCCTGCACCATCTTGCAGGGTTTCCCTACCCTGTTGAGCCAGAGGTGCAAGTTTGATGGTTCCATGTGCCACTGAGATGAAACTTGTAAATCTACTTTAAGCTTGTTTGTAGTCACCAACTATTTCAGACTTACCCTACTCTACACTCTATCTTAATAATTTCCTAGCACATACTTTCAACTGCCAATTCCCTCTTCTGTATTAATGAACCACAGAATAATCAAAAAGCTTTTGGTGTAGGGACCTCTATTTTAATTTAGATATGAGCAAATGACAAATGGCTGTAATGAACAAATTATTTCACTACCTGAAATTCTAACTTAGTACAGATTAAGCTCATTATTACTGTAATTTGATACACAACCTAACGAAACCAACATGCATGTGACAATATTAAATCCAGACATATGGAATGAACATGAAAGCAGACATATATTCATATACTATATTGAGTGGCTAAAATAGTAATTAGCACTCATTCAATGCTCCCATTTCATATTAGCAAGAAGTAAAACAGCTATAGAAGGCCTCACTGGACCTTAATTGTTAGACATTATGTCAACATTTGTATAATCAAGCTAGTGCCCTATTCTAACATCAAGAGAAAAGCTAGGGGTACCTCAAATAATGAGAATTTTACTTTTAATTACCCAGTGCCTTTAGGCAGCAATTACAATTAAAAAGACTACAAAAGAAATCTGGTTGATCTCCAGTTATTTCACTACTTGAGAGAACCAGAAAAAGGGTCTGAAGCAAGTGATAACCATTTAATTCCTAATAGATGCAACTTATGCATGCAGTCCTTTTTTACGCTCTTAACGGTCCTATGTCAGTGCAACTTTACAAATCTGGAGTGATGAAAGAATACAGAAATTTAATTTGTAGTTAGCTTACAAATGAAATACAGCTTAAAAATATTACTCCACCCTACAATTTTATGTATTCCTTTAAAAAGCTGCCATCTACTAATACAATTTTTGGATTCTACCGGATTATTTTTCAAAGAGAAAAAAAACAATTAAGTCAATCACCTGCTTTAAAGGCAATGTTAGTCTTCTGTTTTCACATGTATGCGTACATATTTGCTATTAACATCAGAGAATGCCTCTATCTGGAACACATGTACAATTTCCTTTCCTCCCCATCTTGCCCCAAAATAATGCTTTATATTTCAATTGCATCAACATAGCTATTAGTCCATGCCACTGATCTTCCCCAACTGAGGCACATCAGGACTTCCAAACAATTTTTTTCTCTCTCCAGGGGAAGAGTTAAGTTTCTAATACACAAAGATAATATTCTCTTTTACAACAGGCAGTTGCAGCTTTAACATAACATGCTTCACGTAAGATTAAGATAACACACCATTAGTCTAATCACTTTCATTTGAATGTAAACTTACCTCTAAATATATAGATGGTGGGTTATGCTCTCCTCCAAATTTGTCTAGCAGTGCCTCTATATGTTCTTGTGTTAATTTAATCATCTGTTTGATATTCCACACCTAAAACAGAAAAAAAATTTATAATGAAAAGGAGCCTAGAGAATCTGTCCTAAAACAAAATTACATTTTCTTTATATTTAATAACAGAAGTGCATAATAAAAGTATTCTAATGGTCAGTAAAACAGTGAACAAAGCTATCCTGTTCACCCACGGTCGTCAGTAAGACACAGCTTACTTCTTAGGTAAACAGAGAAAAATTAAATCTTGTTTTAAAATTCAGGAACCATTGAATAAACAACTTTTAAGAACAGTTTATTTTTCATGTTTATCAGGAACATATTAAATATTTCCTTGCAAGACTCTGCAATGCAATTTCTACACTATTACAATGTTTAGTGAAGAAGTTCTTCTGTCAGATCTTAAGTACTCTATGTAAACAGCAGTCACAAACCCTAGACCTAGTGTTCTATTTGCACGGGAATAGGATGTCTTTATCTTAAGGAGCACCTTCCATACTCTAACTTCTGTACTCTTGTCTACCCTGCAAGCTTTCTAACAGACCTCGGACATGATCGGAAAAAGATATCCACCTTTAGAGCACAGTGAAAACTTAAGGCACAGTACTGTGAAACAACTCAGGTTGTTCCTCACTCTTCACAACATCTTGAAAGAGTCAATTTTAGGACTTTGAGACTATTGTAGATGAACAGTATTATGAATCCTAATTTATACCTAAAAAGACAGTGAAATACAAATGCAAACATTTAAAGCAATAACACTACTGTGATTTAAGAAGCTACTTTAAGTCCTACCAAAGTCAGAAATTTCTAGCAAGGGAAAAGGGAGAAAAAGGAGAATCTCTTCTTCACAGGTATTACTATTCAGACTATTTATCCAGAAAAAAATATTACAGCAGAGTTCATAGATCCAGGATTGAAGAAATTAATATAATATCCACAGTGCTTCTTCCAAAGGGATTTTAAAGATTCCTGTTACATTTTTCAGTTTAACTGTTTCACAGATTACAATATATAAGGCCTCAAGACCAGGTCTGGATTTACAGGTTGTGAAAACCTACCTCTTTAAAACAAAGATGCAAATAACTTCATATTCTAAAGTAGACACAATTATAGGATCCAATCTGAATTAGATCAAAACCAAAGTTCCACTACAAAACTTGAGATGTTCACAAAGAAACAAACTCTAAAACATATAGAACTCACAGTTTGCACATCACCTTATTTACCCTTTATAATTCCAGACATCAGTTATTTGCCAGTGATTTCCTAAAGTAATCAAATAATTAATTCACCTCTAGCCCAAGTTTTAGAACAGATACCATAACAAAGATTTCACCAAGAAGCTACAGTCAAGGAAAACTAGTTACCTCAGGACCAAGCAACCCAAACTACAAAGAGTGAGGAGACACCAAACAGATTGTGCTACTCAAGTGCTCTTTATGCAAACTCCCCTGGGGTGACTGTGGAAGTCAGCTTGCTTCTCAATTTGCTATCAGTTTATCATGTTGAAGCTAGGACCCCTAACCAGCAGCAAAGAGAAGGACTTCTGTATTTTAGTAGTTTTTCCCAAGATAGCAAGAGCTAGTTGTACGTTTGGTGAAAACAAGCTCAAATCAACTCAAGTTCAATTAACCTATTGTCCTATCGTCTCCTTCCCTACCTTTGTGGGAGTGGATAGAGAGCATTATTGTCACTGATTTAATTACTAATCCTGAGTCAAACCATAACACCCATTCATGAGTATTGGATGTTTAGTTACTGTGTAACTAGTAACGTGCTGTTAACCTGGGTGTCTATAAAGAAATTTCTTAGCAAACTAAGAAATCATCTTTGGATTACCTTCAGAAACAGGTTTCATTAGTACTTAATGCAACTTCCATTTTTTGGTCATTCCGGCAATTCTACCCAAGTTTTCCTCAACATGTACTGTACCACAACCAGTATCAACAACTTACTAGACTTAAATGGCAATGTGAGAGGTGGGAAGGGAAGATGCTTCACTGACAAAGTAACCAAGAAACACAGAAGGACTGAGGTTGGAAGGGACAAGGCCATCTAGTCCAACCCCCTGCCCAAGTAGGTTGCCCAGGATCACGTCCAGA
This sequence comes from Apus apus, assembly GCF_020740795.1. NCBI lineage: Eukaryota > Metazoa > Chordata > Aves > Apodiformes > Apodidae > Apus > Apus apus. The sequence goes on along the minus strand of NC_067282.1, from coordinate 145,845,143 downwards.
TGGATTTTGAGTATCTCCAAGGATGAAGACTGCACAGCCTCCCTGTGCAACCTGTGCCAGTGCTTGGTCACCCTCACATGGAAAAAAGTGCTGCCTCATGTTTAGAGAGAATGTCCTATGTTTCAGTTTGTGCCAGCTGTCTCCGGTCCTATCACTGGGTACCACCGGAAAGAGCCTCACTCCATCTTACTTTCACTCGCCCTTAATCATCTTTGTGACCTTTCACTGGAGTCTGTACAGTACGTCCATATCTCTGTTGTATTGAGGATCTCATTTCTGGGCATAGCACTCCAGTTGTGGCCTCACCAGTGCTGAGTAAAATGAACCTCTGTCAGATGAGCTTCCAAATACTTTTTTTGAAGATTGATAATGAATAACTTCCTTGCTCATGTGTTATTTTCTATTTTGTGCTGAAACCACAACACTGCTTCTCTCTTCTCTTACAGTGAAGATATAGAATAACAAATACAACTGAGCAACAGCAGTATACACAATAGAAGAATCCTATTTAGGAGATGCTGGCAAGAGAATCAAACAGCCTCTTATCACAGCAGAAATCTTCCTGCTAAGTTAATACCATGACAAGAGCAAAACCTTTTACTAATGAAGAAAACAAAATCATTTTAAACTTATTGTCAGCTGCTAGGCTATGGCAAAAATGTCTTCAACTGAAGAAGTTGAAGACAAGGTCTACTGGAAGACAACATTGCTCAGAAGAGCTGAAAATGGTGCCCTGAATTTCCTACTAAACATCTGAGTACTAAACTGAGAGTCTTAACAGAAGTAAATCTTACAGGAAAACTTAATATGGATTTCTATCTTCTCTGAAAGGCTATTCACATAGTTTAAAGTATGCTGAAGGCAGAAGGAAATTTATCTAAGTCAACCATAGCAACAAATCATTACTTGTTGCTCACAGAAATGGAAAACCTATTTCATGTGCTATATTCATCAAAAGTCTTCTGATAAGCTGAAAAAACTTCCTCAAATCTAGTGTTGACTAGCATATTCTATCCCTAATCAAGTAGGCACAAGAACACATATGCCATGGCAAATTTCCAAGCTTCACAATATCCCTTTAAGTAGCAACTTCTACTTATTTTTACTTACAGAAAACATACCATCTGTCTTCCCATACCAGTGAATATACTTATACTCAGTTTTTTTGCGGTCCAGAGCAACCCTTAACTAGCTAGCTCCTTGAGGATCAAACTTGCATGTTCAGATAAGTTGTCTCGGCTAAGTTTGCATCACATGCACCAGCCCAGCCTCACAGACTCTCAGCAAAGACACACCCCCATCATCTCTATGGAAAAAAATCAGAACCACTAGGTTCTTAAGACTTAAAACCCTTGAGTTCAGTAGCACTCAGATATGTATGGGCTTCTACCAACATTCCAAATAAAACAGAAATGTACAAAAACTGCCTAGGATTTTAGTAAGCATCTCATTTCCTATAAGCAGGTACATTCCAGGACAGCAACAAAGAACTATCTAACAATGGAGACAGGAAAAACATGACATACAGAGCCCTTCTAGCAATCTGGACCAAAGAGCTTGTTCCTAGACAACAGAATAAAACCAAGTTTTTCAAGCTAAATGCATACACACTAATACCATTCCGTCCTTGAGATCTGACAGTAATCCCTTTATTCATGCTTTAGTAACGGTTTCTCTAGAAGTAAAAGAAAACTGCTGGTCTGGAAGTAAAATAAAACCTATTTTTTGTTACTCTTATGACCACTCCACTACACTTACGAAACTTCACACCTGTAGGAAACCATAAAGTCACAACTGCCAAGTATCTTACAGAAATACAAAACCTGGCGATAGCCTAGGAGGCAGTTGCTAGAAATATGAATGTATTCTGAAGTAAATGCACCTAGTACTGTCCACATGCAAATCCAGGCCCTTCCCATAGGAAGCAGCATATTTACATGAGACAGAGTTTCATTGTAGTTCTACAAAAAAAATAATGAACCCTTTACAGCTTGGATAACTTCGTAATTTTTCCAAAGAACCCACCACAAATAAATGTTTCTGTCTTATCTATTAGCATTAGGTTAAAGTTATTCTCTGTTATGAGAAATTACATCTGATTCTCCTTTCAGGGCTTCTGACACAAGGAAGCTGACGCAGGCTAACATGGACACAGACAGCCAGAAGACTGGAAATATTCCAGATATACTGGGATATATCAACTTGTATTTGCCTATTGTGGATAACCGTGCATTAATTTTGCAAATAAGCACTCCCTTGCAATGTAATAAAGATGATGACCTATTTTGATCCAGAGGCAAGACAGATACAGAAGAAGCCTAAATCCATTCTATTCAGGGAAGACTATGGCTCCACAAATTTAAGGCTATAAGCCACTCAGTTTTTACTTCATATTATTGCATCTCTCATTTATAAACAAACCATCAGTTGCAACTAAGAAAAACCTAATGTCTTTCCTTTGTTTAATTCTAAAAGCAAATTGAATTGCTCATCATTCAGCTCTACTTAAAACCGAATAGCTTTCAGTCTGTCAGGCCTCTGCCTCTTAAATTGCCTCTTCTTTCACAAAAAGAATTCAGACTTCAAACGTTCCTTACTTCTTCTAAGTGTTCAAAAAGACTTTTTTTAATACAATAATAAATTGTAAAGAATAAAGCTCAATAAAGTCTACTCTTGTAACACAACCAAGCAGTTCTCTGTAAGAACAAAGTCACCAGGAGCCTCAGGCAGCAGCTGCTTTGCAGCTTACACCAACCTAGAAGGTGGCTGAAATTATCATATTGTCATTGGCTTTGTACACTTGCAACCTTCCTCACTCTCTCTTCAGAACTTAAACCTTTGGCTGAGCGATTTCAGTGTGCTAAACAAGTAGAAAATAGTTTTCTTCATCAAGGTTAGTTTTCTGCCAATCTAGTGTGCTGAAACAGCTTGGCAAAGGACAGAGTTTTGCACCAGCTGGTGCATAGTGTCACTTTTCTCTACAGCCCAGTTTGATGGATGCTAATATGAAGCAGCAGCCCTCTAGTTTTTGTTTTCAATTCTCTTTCATTCCCCCACTTTTTCCATCACCTGCCATCTTTGCTACTTGATGCTAAGTAGAATTTGCCTCCAAGCTCTAAAAAAAAGGATAAATTAACAAATGTATTTTACCACAGCAGAAGAGTAGAGTGTGAAAAATAAGAACTGCCCGTATCCTTAATTTAAATCACTAACCACTAGTTGCACGGCTTTCTTTGATCTAAGCAAGTCTTTAATTCCACATTCCTTGAGGCTTTTGTGTTGCGTTACTAGTAGTCCTTTTTATTCACTTTGGTACTAATTCACTAGTCATGAGGATCACACATAGATCAAGTTCCAGTACAATTCACTGTATTTACATTTATTAATTTAATATCTTCTCCCTAGACTGTGACAGGTTTAAAAAAGGTGTAAAGTAACCTATCCAGATTTCCTAACTAACTTAAGAATGCAATTTCGCTTTAGAGAGATCACCACCAGAGATTCTCAACAAGTGTTAAATCTATACAGCAATGATGTTGAAAAGAAAATGGTCATGCACACACCAGATTATTTCTGCGCACACCTCAATCTGAAGACAAGTCATATTTGTGATGGAAAGCAAGCAGTCCACCAGCTAATTACAATAATTGCGTGTAAGAAGCAAATACTAGTTGAGAACAGCTCTTACACAGCTTGGGTCACGTTAATTAAAACAACAAAACAAATAAACTCAGTCTCAGCTGAGCTACAGAACTTATTCTACTCTCTCCGTGACAGAGCTGACAATTAATTAAGACTATCCAGAAAAGATCATCAGCACCTATTTATAAGTTCATGTTACCATTCCATAAAATAATGTTATACACTTCGCAATATTCTACCACTAATCTATTACTACACTGTGCATATTTTGTACCAACTGGCTAGAAAATGTAAGACAGCTGGAATTGTTAGTCAAGCACAAATCTATTCTGTTTGTTCAGAAACAGCTGTGATCCAATAAAGTAACTAAGGTACCTCAAAGAGATCTCAAACCCTGAAACACAGCAAATGTACTTGTTTTTTTTATTTGTAAAAGACAAGTAATATGCTCCCAATCACAGAAAACAGTCACAAATAGAAACAGCCACAGAAACCACATTCTCCTAAATGGCATTCTATGTTCCACTCACTAGAATGCTGCCTTAGTAACCCTAGTGCCAATATGAAAAATGAAATAATTTAAAGGCATAGCTGGCTCCTTGCCACTCATTGTAGAGTTAGGAAAGCTAAAAAAAAAACCAAATACAAAAAAAAAACCAACAAAAAACCAACAGCTTCCATGGAAGGATGTTGCGAACAACCTTCTAGTTCAGAAAACTAAAAAAAAAAACAACAAATAATAATAAAAAAAACAATTAAAAAATATTTTTATTTCACTCAAACATCAGCTGATCAAATTGCGTAAGTATTTAGTACATAAAACATGCTGCAAGACTTATAATCTTATAACTACTGTAACTAGAGAGTGGAAAAAGTTACATTAATTTTCAACAATGTATGTCAGCTTAAAAAAGTCACAAGATACTTCATTAGCATTTACAAATTGTATTTTAGTAAAATTACAAGAATGCTTAAAGCAATCATTTCTGAAAGCTACTTCAGATGATGCTACAGGCTCACATTTAAATGTACATCACTTAGAACTAATTAGAATGTTTGATCTATTAAAATTTAATTAATAAATTTTAAAAACCAGTTCAAAGATTGAGGCACCAATATATAAACCAACAAAACACCTAAATACTACCAACTTCTTGAAGTCATAATGATGCATTTTATTTCATGTTCATTTTACAGTGCAAACACCCTTAGTGAATAACTAGTACGAGAGATAAAAAACTAGACACACTACTCAGACTTCAGAAGTGCCTATTTTCTCAAAGCAATCCCTTTATCTGAAATAAGGTTTATAAAAAACAAATGTAAAAGTTACCAAGTCTGTGCTCCAAGTAGCAGAAAATGTTGACTGAACACAATGCAACTGCATTTGCAAAGTATTTACAACTTATCAGTACATTTAACAATAGCTTTACTAATTACTATACTGTTTAAGGAGCCTTCCTACATAACAGATGAAGACACTAGAGATGACACCCCCTTTTTGTGGTAAAAAAAAAGTCCTAGTCAGTTATGCAACACATTTTTAAACAGTAAGTACATTTTGTTCATTAACAACCTTACTTGCTTGTCTCCTAAATGAACAATTTAATTGCCTTTTCATACAAAGTTTTGTGAGGATATACTGGGAGAACCCACAAAAATGTTTTACCCGATTAGAACCTTATAGAAATAGAATCTCCCTTAAGTGCCCAACACTATGATGTCCTGAATTCAATATCGATAGTGCAGACAAACTCCATTTTCAAAAGAGAACAGGTTCTGTTGTCTGGTCATTAATGTTCAGGTTGGTTGGGTGTCTTACAGTGGGATAATAGCTGGCAGCACTGCTGCCCAAAAACTCCTGCCTAAACTGACAGCACTTTCAAACAGCCGGAATCACTTTTTTTGCTATGGTCCATATTAATTAAATGTAACCATAAAAAAGAGAGGCACTGCTCCAGCTCCTTCAAAACACATAATTGCTAAAAAGGTGGAACAACAAGCCAAATACAGCAAGGAGCATAAACAGGAGAAGAAAAAGCATGTAATTCCACATGAAGCATCCTTGTTTAACTTTAGCCCTTGTCACAGAAATCTGTTGCATAAATACATATTTCATCGTTTTGGAAAGAAGCTGCACGCAGGAGTAAACATTAAGAAGATTCCATTGTACAACCAAAAAGCTCAAGAGCAACTGGAACACAACAGCTGCAGCAAAAAACCCCATATACTGCATACTGACTTCTGTATCCCGCACTAGCTATGAGAAAGTAGCTGTGTTCACACACAATGTGTGAACAGTTGAAAATGACGAAAACCATCTCACACCTCAGAAAACTAAATACTGTACTTACAACTCTCATGTGGTCAAAACTATTGGAAAAGTATACTTATTATACAAGAAGCTCATAGAGGACCTTCATGTTCCTGGCATATTGGCAAAAATATGGAATCATGTTTCTGAGACAGGGATGCTCAGAAGCAACCCTCAGAAACCAAGTAACACTGTTGCAATCTAACAAGGAAGCTCAGGACCATAAAGATCTAATGTATCAGGATCTAAACCTGGGAAGTCCAGCTAAGGTAGCCTCATCTGAACAAGACTTCAATGCAAATAAAAAAAAAAAAAAATGACCATTGCAGCTTCGTGGGACAGATGATCTTACCAAAAAAACCCAAACCAAACAAACAAAAAACCCAACACAACACAAAACAACAAAACAAAAAAAAGGGCAGAAGGTACTGAAATGCCACCATCTTACGACTACTCTTCCCTAACCACACTTCTCCCTACCTTGCAAGGGTTTTAAGAGTTCATCAGGTGTGTTGTGGAAGAGACGTAATTCACTAAGCTTGCAGAAAACTAACCCAGCAAAAGTGATGCACTTTCTTCAGCATTAGTGCGTTGAATTAACTTAGGATAGTACCTACGTGGGACTAAGTTGGCACAGGGAGCAGATCTGGCTGAGTGGCCGAACACAGGCACAGGGAACAGAGCAAAATCTCCCCTCTCAGTGGCAGAGCACCATTTGATTAACTTCAGTATAACTGCTGCGATGGGGAGCAACATCAACCTTTGGGGTCTACAGTTATGACAGAGCCTTTCTATTATATTGTAAACTGCACCATCCTTTGAAAGTGACTTGTTCAAACTGAAAATAAAACTTCTGTAAAACTTACTCTTAGCCAAAAAGTGTCCCCAAATAATCTGTAAACATTAAGTAGCTTCTATGTAAGGGTGGACTGGAAGAAAATTATGATTTCATGATCATTTGAAACATTGTTTTGTTTCCTTTGGAAGGACAAATAAAATTATACTTCCTACTAATTGGAATTTCCTTAAAAATCTTTCATGCAGTCAAGTTTTCTATAGATTCAATAATTAAACTGAACTACAGATTACAAGACAAGAAAGTGAAATAGTGGAGCTTTAAGGAATTTTTTTCTGTTTCAGTTTGTTTAAAAAAATTAGCTACCATCAAAAGATATCTCCATTTTAATAAAAAAATCTCATTTGGTCTACAGTAAATTAACTACATGCAACATAAGAATTCACTTCCCTGGCTAAAACCAAGCGTCAAGAAGGATATTAATACAACATACTTAAAAATATGACTTGAATTTAACAACAACTAAGAACAGTAAGAGCATTAGCAGCATAAATGATCAAAAAACCCGCAGTACTGAACACTTTGTATCCAACTAGTTTGTGGATATCCAGAGACAAGAAACAAGTCTCCAGAGACATCAGAACTTTTCAGAAGAAGCTACTATTCTATTAAGCAAGCTCTATGTAATAGAACAAGCTACCACAGGACAGAACCATTAACCCTATTGCCTTTTGGGAAAAACCTCGTAAGCTGAAATCTCTTTAATAATCCCCACTAAACACAAGTATTTTGAGGTTATGCTCTAATGTTCAACCTACCTCACCACAAATAAATCACAAAAAGCCTAAGGAAAAAATACAAGAGGTTATCAAAGTCATAGTCTTTTCTACACCTGGATCAACTTCTCCCTATCACTCCTGACATATATTTGCCTGCGGACGTAACAGAATCCTTTAAAGGACATATATATAAGTTAAGAAAGTGTATTTTCATGCTTCACTATACTTAGCCATAAAGAAAAAGGTCCAATAGTGATGTGAAACCATCTCCTCTGCTATCATTTAAACTCACTGCTTCTGGTGGTAGTCACCACAAGCCTGGAGAACAAGTTATTTGCATTCCTCCTTTTATCAGATTTGACAACTTCCTTTTGTTTTCTAAAGAACCTCAGCTTTTTTCTGTCTTTCCTCAAAGCTCTGATCTTCTAGACTTCACAGAATCTTCGGCATTGCAAGAGACCTCTAGAGATCATCTAGTCCAACCCCTCCACCCCATAATAGCAGGATTGCCTAGGGCACATTACATGGGATCACATCCAGGCGGGTTTTGAGCATCTCCAGAGAAAGAGACTCAAAGATCTTCAGATCACCCGTATTATTCTTCTCAAATATCTCCTCACCTAGACCATGTACTTCTTAAAGCTGTGTCTCCTAGTCAGACACAGCATTTAGCTAGGGCCTTTCCCATGCTGTGCAAAATAATTATTTCACTTATCTTTGGAGATACACTCCTGCAGAACATTAACTGAATATGAAGCATCTTGTAGCTTAAGTTTAATTTGTCCTCACAATTAAATAGGATGTCATTCACAGACTATAAAGTTAGCTAAATCACTGAGCACAAATGCAATGAAACATAATTGAGATTTGACATAAAACGTATTCCCAAGGCTACAAAAGCAACAAATTTAAAAACTGCTTGTATTGTTTCAACTTTCCAAACAACTAGCATGTGTAATCATAAACTCTTCAGAGAAACAGAAATTTAAGAGGAAAGTTATTTTCATTCCTAACACCATCAGTTCCCCAAGTGTTATTTCAACAAAAACAACCTCAGGTTTTTTTGGTGACTCTATGTTACTTTATGAGAAGCCAGTATTTCAAAATAAGGTTAGAAGTGTCTTTTAATTATATGCATTTTATTCTTCTTCTATAATCTGTTTTGTAAGATTAAGGTTTCTAAATATACAACTAATATTTATGCAGGATAAATTCCAGCATTGCCTCTTAGAAAACTATCAACTGTCCAACAACTCAGGCCCTCACTTCACAACCCTCAAAGTAATTTTCATCTTCCAAAGAGCAGTTCAGGGCACAAAGCTCCGAGTACAGAAAATCCCATTTGAATTATTTAATATCGGTGTAAATAATCTCCAGCAACAAGAACAGAGCCTTTCCTCCCAGCTGTCACACACTTCTTACTGTATCAACAACCCTGTAATACTCTGAAAACCTTCCATCCAAACAATCTGTTGTCCCAAGAATTCATCCCGGGGAAGAAGCCAACCTACGTGCCTCTGGACGCCAGCACTCATTCTATGAGTGCTGGTGCTCCCAACATCAGCAACCAAACGGTGAGCAGAAGAGGAAAATTTCTGCTCTATTAACTTGCCCCTACCCTTTTCAAATCCTTACCCCTCCAAGAGGTACCTATGTCCTAACATACTGTATGAGCACATGGGTAACTACTCCTGATAATCTTGAATTGTAATATAGAAAGAAAAAAGCTTCAGCAATTATCATACTCTTATGTAATGACTTCATTATGAGAAGATGATTTTTAGTATCAGCAGTTAGGGTACTGAGGCAACTCCTAAAGCACTAAATTCATTATTTAATTAAAAACTAGATATGAGTCAAACAACATGGTTCTAAATTTGTTTTTTAAAACTCCAAGCTTTGAATTCGTAAGTGACATTGATGTAGCTGTACCCAGCAGAAAGCACTTGATTATTAACTTTTTGCAGAATACTCCAACTCCAACTTACAGGTTTGTGCAAGACTACTTCAAGGCCTGTAAGAGATTCTTATTGACCACCCCTCTTTTAAAACTAGAACTTGAGCACAGAACTGAAAGGTTTTCCTTCTGGAAATCAGGACTGCATTTCCTAAAAGACTACAGGGAACTAAAACCTTTCCAAGTATCTCCTCAAAATAAGTGATGTTATACTCCTTGACAGGCTCCCACAGCAAGGTTTCTTCTACAGTGTGGATATAGCTTGTCTTGAGGGACTGAAACAAAACACTAGAACATGTACTTACACTGGATTCATGAGTCAGTTAGAAGCACTTCAGTATTCTTCAGATTTATGTCACTTTGAATTTGCATTATGCTTTAGGTTGGCTGTTTTTTGTAATAAGGATAGCTTCCATTTTAACTGTACCAGCAATTTTTTGGCCTTGAACTTTATGAGAAGGTTTAGCTGAAGTCATAGGTTTACTTATACAGTAAACAAAGTTTAATTACTTACAACTTGAGGAGGAACCAGCTAAGAACAAAACCACAGGCTTCCTAACCATGAATACATGGACTCCTACTCGCAGTGTAGCAACCTCTCTGGTTGGTAGGTGTTAAAGATATCAGACTGCTTCTCCCTCATACAGGGATGTAATATACTGGGGGGGATGGAGGGAGGAGGGAAGTTACACTATACAATTCAGGATTTGGAGTAAAATCTAATGACAACACAGACTGAAACATTTTCTAAGTTCAAGTGACTTAGGACACTTTCACAAACACTTCTGTTGGTATGAAAACTGACTTAAAAAAAATAATTCTTGCCTCCTGCCACTGCTTTCTCCTTTCCTCTCTCTTAAACTGCAGTTTATTTACTCATCTCTCCTGTAGAGATACTACTGTTACTAGGGTCACAATGTAAAGCAGCTATTGAAATGATTCTGCAGAGATTTGGGTATTTTTATGGCAGAAATAACTGAGAAATTCAGTTCCATGCACAGTTGCACCAGCACAATCTACACATTAAAAGTCCATAAGAAGCTTTTTAACCTCATTTTACTGCTTGAAATAAAGCACTTGTTACACTCTAGTGTTTAGGTACTTAGGTTTGTCAACCAGTTGAGAGTTTCTGCTTATTCAGGCAAAGTTAAGACTGGACTTGCCTTACCCAAAGCATTTAATCACCCTGCTGGTTAGGTGTAAAATAATGCCTACCACCAAGTTTTACCTTCCCTCAGCAAGTAAGCCAGCAGCTCCATAAGATAAGGGAATCAATCTCACCTCTCAGCAGCATCGATAGAGGCAGACTCCTTCCCTGTTTCTCTTTTCTGGCCATCTACCCAGCATGAGCTCTAGTACTTGTCAAACTTCCCAACTCGTTAATTCTACTACAATCCACTATGCTATTAATAAGTAAAATGGGTGAAAGGACAAGCCTTCTTCTGGTGAGTTGGGACTCTAACCAGAGACCTCTGTGAGCTGATGACTGAAGCCAGGTCATTTTCCCTGCTGGAGGCTCTACCCCCAGGGCAGCGAGGAGCTTTTCTACCTTGTGGGCTCAGCACCTCACAAGGCCATGAGACTCCGCTCAGAAATAAGAGGTCCTGTACTGATTATATAGACACGATGGGGAAAGCCGAGCTGAAAATAATCCTCAGTAACTAGCACTTAGGAGAAGGCAGAGCTTCTGGCATCTGTATTTACCTCCAGAACAGACGTGATGCATGGCATTTGGCAATTCGTTCTGCCTGTGATGCCGACAGGATTTGAATCTGCCAAACACCTTGCGCTGTCACGGCACATTCTATTCCACCTTCTGAAAACGTTTCAGAAGCGTTAGCAACTCACACTTTAACCCTAGTAAAACAGGTAGTACCACTCGCTCTCCGTGGGATTGGGAAGTTAAGTAACGTGCCCCAAAACACAGGAAGTATGTAAGCGAGAGACAAACCAGAGGCTTGACATCCCCGACCCCCGCGCAGCGCCCCGGCCGTTAACGTTTCCTCAGACTCCCCGCGCAGAAACGGCCACCCAGGCCAACATCCACAAAAGGAACCGTACCCAACCCCGGTTTTAAAATATACTCGGAGCGTTTCAAAACCATAGGGGGGGGGGGGGGGGGTGGGGAACCGATTGCAACACCCCCCCGCAAAACCTCCGCCGGCCGTAGCCGTCAGGTAACAGCAGGAGCAACAGCAGGAGCGACAGCAGGGGCAGGGAGCCGGGCTTCCTGGCAGGCAGACCCCGGCCCGCCGCCCTTCCCCAGCCGCCGCCGGCGGGGAAAGCCTCAGCCCCCGCCCCCGCCGGTCGGAGGGTGGGCAGGGGTCGCCCCCCGAAGGGAGCGGGCCCGGCGCCGGGCGCTGCCCGCGGGCCCCGGGGGTGCGCGGCCAGGAGCGAGGCCGCGGCGAGGCGCGGGGCAGCCTCCCCGCCCCGGCACCGCATCGGCGGCTGCAGCCGGCGGCGCCCCCGCGCCGGAGCGGGGAGGAGGCCGGGGCCTCCCCCGAGCGGGGATCCCCGCCGCCGCCGGCCGCGCCCTGCCCCGCGGGGCGCCGCTGAGCCCCGCGCAGCCGCCCGCCCGGGCCCGCCGGGGCGCGGAGGGGCTGGGGGGCGCGACGGGCGGCTCGGGGCAGGTGGGCGCCGCAGCCGCGGTGTGGCCTCACCTCCTCCGGGATGGCCGGGTCGCCGCTGCCCCCCGCGTAGCAAGCGCCGAGCGCGGGCGGAGGCGGCTCGGGCTCCATGTCCCCGTTGAAGAGCGAGGCCCCCTCGGCGCTGCTGCCGCTGCTCAGCGCCGCCATCTTGGATCGCGGCGCCGGGGCGAGGGAGGGGGAGGGGGGGGGCCGCGTCCCGCCGCCGGGACGCCCCCAGCCGCGACCCGTAGTGGGAGGGAGGGGGGAGGGAAGGGGGAGGGGGGGGGGCGAGCGCAGCTCCCGGCCCGCTCCCAGCGGCCCGCGCCACCGGCACGTCACGCCCGGCCCGTGACGTCACCCAAGACCCGCCGCCGCCGCCACTGCGCATGGGCCGCCCGCCGCCGCCGGGAAACACCCTGACGTCACGCCGCGACCCCCCGTCGCCCTGGGAACTCGGACGGGGGCTGCGGCCCCGCCCCCTCCCGCCGCCCCGGCGCCCCCTGGCGGCGCGGGAGGGAAGGCAGGCGCGGGGCCGGCGGGGCCCGGGGGGCGGCTGAGGGCCCGGGGGGCGGCTTGGCGGGCGGGTCCCGGCACTGCCCGCCCCGCCGGGATGTGCCAGCAGCGGCTTCAGCCGCGGCCCGGGATGCCCCGCAGGCTGCGGGGGGGGATGAAGCCGGGACTCGGGCGCTGGCAGGGTTAAAGCGAGGGGGGTCTAGGCTTAAGCGTGTGCTGGAGCAGGGCGGGAGCGGCGGAGAGCCAGGGGAGCAGAGGGGCCGCCAGACCCTCCGGCGGGCGGACGTCGGTTGTCAGACAGGAGTGGTGCGGGTTGGAGGTACATCTTCATGATCATGCACCGCGCAACAGTGATGGGGACACTGCCAAAAATCACGTTTTTAGCTGGAAATGTTGTGCCTCGTCTAGTTAAAACTCAAATAATTGATTGCTAGAATTGACAAAACTACTTTATTATTATTATTATTATTATTATTTATTTCATTGATGGCATTTAGGCCTTGAGCTGGCACTAGCTGGTGCTTTATTTACACAGGCCTGGTCTTGAGTTCAGCAGAAATTGGGACCCCTTCCCTCCCGTCAATAACACCTCTCTCTTACCCTCTGGCCAGCTTTGTCCGATCTGGAGGTCTGGGAGCAGATCCCAGTTTCTGAATACGAGCATCCATCCTGTCCACACCTTCTCTGTATGATGGGAAGTGCACTAACTTCCCCAGCAGCCTTTCCAGGGAAAAACCTGGGCTCACACACGGGACCTGCCCTGGGCTTCGGTCCTCTGGTGCAAATGACAGAGGAACCGGGGTGGTGGGTAGGGTGCATTGAGAAATGACTTTCCCCCCAGCTCAGAAACGAGGAGGAGCCAGAGCCAGCAGCCAGTGCTGTGCTGCAAAGCCCAGCCCTACCACGTCCCCAGTGCCTCTGGCCATCTTCGCCCAAAGTGGTCCCATTTAAAGTAAAAAGAATGACCTATGTCATATCCCTGTGTGCCACAGCCCCTGCAATGCAGCTTACAAGCACAAAACATTCACTAAATCAGGTAGTTTAAGTTGCTTTCATGCTGAAAAGGTCTTTACAATAAATACCAAATTAGCAAGGGTGTTTTAATGCATAATGTAGCAGAACACGGGCAGGATTTTGGAGAAGGTAAAAGCTGTTCTAGCACAACCTGACACATTTTATGGTAGCCAATTAAAATACTACGTAGAAACATGCAAGTGCAAACACCCTTATCTTTGATTCACTTTGGTTGTGAATACACAACCCTACAACCTCTTAATGTAATAACACTGATGATAGATTTGAGTTTTATGTTTCACCTTTCACTTTAGGGCCACTGTGTCTACAATGGTTTCAAATTCAGTTTGATACTGGCAGTGCTGTAACTGGTAAATTAATGCAATGTCATTTACTCTATGGACACAGCAAAAAGATGATGGAGGCAGGGATAACAGACCCCATGGTACAGAGTGAAGGGACTTCGGGCATTAATTTTGCTGAGGGTCTTTCCTGGAGAGAGCTACTCAATGTTAAACACCTCCTGAACACAAATGAAAATATTTAAATTTATTTTATTATGTGACAAGCTACGCTTTCCTGAGGTAGAAGCCTATGTTTTCCTACAACTGGCGGCCTGCAGTGCAGTCAAGAAAAAGGCTGCACAAATATGTAAGAATCAAATGTTCAAACTAAGCAGTGCACCAAGTTTAGAAATTTTTCTCTAATAGGCGCTTTAATGAAGAGGATAATTACCAGCAATTCCTGCTATGCGATGGGAATGTGTAATGGTAGTGAAAAATGCACACAGACACTGGAAAATAGCACACATGCTGAGAGACTAAACGCTGGGACAAATTTCCCTGATCCTTGAATGAAAACGTGGCAGAGGTAATGTGAGGTGACTCTCCCAGCACACCACCTGTTGTGGAAAAGCCAACAGAGGAATATGGGTTAACTAACAGAGTAAGTCCACTTGTTTCAATGAAATTGGTACCAAGGGATAATTTAGTCTCAATGTACGGAACATAGTCATAGCCCTTGATTTATTCCCCAAGCAATTTATATCCAGGGCATAAATCTAGCAGTAGAATGAATAGGCTGCTATCAATCTGTAACCTGTAATACTGTTCCCACTGCTTTTAGTAATCTTACGTGCCTTTGTTCCTAAATTTCTAATTTTTTTCAGAAGATTTGCATCCACATAAAATATATTTGCTAGACCTTCTTATTACATTTGATGTACCACTTGAAGACTTGCAATTCTAAACCCTAATATTGACAACTGATGACCAGAACTGGTAACACAGCAGAATTACCATGAAATAAAAATGCAGCATTCCAACTAAAATAAAGAACATAATACTATTTAAAAATATAGATGTGTAGGAAAGAGACAGAAATCTACTATATATGCTATGCTTTCCCTTTGTTTAGGGGAATCCATACCTAGTGATAAATGGAATTTCCTACTACTTCACATGGTGGTAACTTTGGTTGCTCTGCTTAATCCCTCACGACGGCAGATAAACCATTAATAACTGTAATTATTTCTAGGTGATATGAAATCCTATCTGCTGATAATTGATGTCATCAATGGCTTTTACAGAGATGAGCTTTCATTATCACCGTAGGTCAAAATCAAATTTACAGCCTCAGTGGGAAAGGCTGGTTTCTGCCACCAAACCTGGAGGCCACTCAGGGCACTGGCTGGTTGATTCCTACAATGCAGCACAGCCAGTTTATCTGGTATTGCAGCAGATGATGCATACTTGTAAATACAAAACATGCCACGTCCCATCAAACTCTTAATTATACATTGGGTTTTGATCCTCTTCAGAATTTTTTTTTTTTCATTTAAATTCAGATCAGAAAAAAATTTCAGCTCTTAAAGACACTTCAGGAAGATTGCCCACTACCTGAACATTTGTCTGATCTAATCACCACCTGATCTTCCTGAGAACAATGTTTTAATGAGTCAGTAAAAAAATTTATATGGCTACCTGACAGCAACTGTCTCATTGTGAGCATTTGAACACATCCTTTCTGCCCCCCCCCCCCAAATAATTAATCTCAATGGGGCGCTCCAAAAGAGAGATAAGATGACATCTACTATTGGTCTCATTTATGATATTCTTTCAGTAGAAGAAAGTATGTAAAAAACCCCCAGCCTTCTAGTTTCTTAGTAAAAAAAAAATTAGAGAATTTGCATATTGGTATGATAGTAGAAACTGTTGGGGTTTTTTGAGTGGTGTGAAAATTCAACACGCCTTAAACTCTGGATGTCTAAAGTGCACTTAAATTTGTCCAAAACTGTTTATCCTTTTCACATGCTGAAAAGACAGTATTTGTCCCATGCCTTGTAGCATTTGCACTTGGCCCGTATACATTTGAAAATGACAGAATAAATTCTGCACCATAAGAAAAAAATTGCAGATCTTCTAAGGTAGGTTAACATATACCTGTTCCTCTCAAGTGCTGTAATATGAAGTGCAAGTGCACAGCTTCATCTAGGTATCTAAGGTAATGATACTGTTTATATATCAGATTAATCCTCAGTCTGAACAGCAGAAATGAAGATGTTGATGGAACACATACTAATGACAACAGTCATATTCCCTGTTATCTTGGTAAGAAAACGTGAAGCAGAACAAAAATTAGGCTCTTGTCCAGAGTTCAGTAATTTTCTGATTAGTAGTCACAGTAGCAAGGACTTAAAAAAATTACTTTTCTCTCCAGAAAAATAATGTTGAAGATATTTTTTGAGGAAAGAACCCAGATTTCTTTTTTTCTTTTTTTTTTTTTTTTTTCTCTTTAGCACCTTTATATAGGTGTATTATCTCATGGCTTTGAGCAACCTGATCTAGTGGGAGGTGTCCCTGCCCTTGCAGGGGGGTTGCAACTAGATGATCTTCAAGGTTTCTTCCAACTCAAACCATTGTATGATTCTGTGATCTTTTCATATTTCTAAGGATTGCTGTCTGTTCCAATGAGAGGCAATAGAGAAAGCACGGCACTTTTTTTTTTTTTTTTTTTTTTTAAAAGCATAATTTATTTAAAAAAAAAAAAAACAAACCAACAAACCAAACCCAAACCCAAACACTATTCCTGTACAGATCATATGTATTTTTTCTTTTGGTATCTTTCTGAGAACTTCTAGTTCAGAAGATTTACCATTCTGGGACACAGATGAAAATGAAATATTCATACCTGCAGTGAGAAATGAGGTAATACTCTGGTGGTGATTTGAACTTGGCAGCTGAACAATCATCCATCTATGTTTTCATTTGATGGAGACTTGGTAGCTCTTTGCCTTTGAGTTAAATGCACAAGCAGAAGTGATGAGGATGGGTGGAGACTTGGAGAAGGAAGGAGGCAGGGAAAGAAGAAGAAAATGTGAATCCACCTGGTTGTTAACTTATTTTTCATTCTACCATTAAAAGCAATGTCAATCTAACAAACTTTGAATATCTTTTTATATCTAAATAATAACATATTTTGGATTTTCTTGTAATGATATTGAAAATATTTACATAGTTTTAATTTGATTCAAGCATAATTTATTTTAGAGTCATTCTTTATGAAGCTGCTGCTCTTCCCTCTAGAAACTACAACCCAGACCTTCAGATAGTAAAAAGCAAAACATTTCCCTTTGGAGGCAATGTATGGGAGGCAGGGAGCAGGAAAGGTGATGGGACTGGGACATGGGAGTGACTTTGCATATAGGACTCTTCTGTAGCCTGCGCGTTGTTCAGCGTTGCGAGAACAAAATCGTGGGATCATAGAATGGTTTGGGTTGGAAGGGATCTTAAAGATCATCTAGTTTCAAACCCCTGCTTGGGCAGGGCTACCTCCTAGCAGATCAGGTTGCTCAGAGTCCCATCCAACCTGCCCTTGAACATTTCCAGGGAGGGAGCATCCACAGCTTCACTAGGCAGCCTGTTCCCGTGTCTCACCATCCTCACAGTGAAGGATCTCCTCCTAATGTCTAACATAAATCTCCCCTCTTACAGTTTTGATCCATCACCCCTTGCTACATGCCCTTGTAGAAAGTCCCTCCCCAGCTTTCCTGTTTCCTTCCTTGCCATAGTAGTGGCTGGGCAATGTATGTGCTGCATCACAGCGCTCTGCCTCTCCGCTGGCTTCCCGCCTGCACTCACGCACGAGTGTGAGAAGCTGAGAAAACTACAAGTTTTATTGAACAGTAGCATAAATCTGTGCATATAAGTGGCATGAATGTGGCACATAACGAACCATCAAGAGAGAACATGAGCCCTGAAACCACTATTTAGAGATCAGAAGCAGCAACCAGGGGAAAAGGAGGGGGAGGGATGGGACAGAGGATTAGATGGAGAGAGAAAATAGTGGAAGTAGTCAGTAGAGAAGAAGGTGCAGCTGTTCTACGAAATGAAAAGCAGATGAAAATAGGGAAATGAAGGAGTAAGGAGAATTGATTTTCCTGCCTGACATGCTTGACTGAAACCAGGAGCAAATCTCACATTTGACAGAATAAGTCATGACCTTCCTGTTACCTTAGCATCCCTCATCATTACTTTAACACATTCAGCTTGTTCGGATATGTGACTTCCGAGTCCCTTATGTTGGATAGTGATAAACTGATCAGCTTTAAGAACTAAGTAGTTTTAGATGCCTTGCATTATTATTCCACTGTGAACAATTGTATTTCATAACTCAAACCCATCCTGTTTAGGCACAAAAGCACTAACATGATTGAGTCAGTTGCAAGAAAGGGCAGGAAAGGATATCACCTCAAATAAATTATCTTGCCATTCAGAAAATTACTGTTCAATTATGCTCCAGTCTCAGGATTTTCCTTCATAATATCCAGGCTAGCTGAGCTTCCTCTGGCCTGAATACCTGCTGTAATTTGATTCTGCAGCACTTTACAGATGGGTTGGTAACTCTCTACATCTCTGATCTAATAACAGTTTAGGCAGCAACTGCACCTTTCAGTTTTTAGCCTCTTTACTGAGCAGAAAAAGTCCATTAGGGTTGGTATTGGCCTGGAGTAAGGAAACTTCAAGAGTCCAAAAAGGCTGAATTGATAACACAAATAAAATACAGAAACCACAGCTTTGACATGGAATAGAGATAATATGACCAATACTGTTATTTCAGGGCCATACCCCATGTTGCCGAAGTTTTAAGACTTACTGTTTATCAGTGATAGGTCAAATAGAATGGATAACCTTTAAAAATTAATGCTTATATTGTAATATACATACACACATATTCTGTTTTTAAACATGTGTCTTTTGCTGACAGAGTCAGTATCACAGTTCACAGCCCATCCTAGTCTTTTAATCCTTGCTACCACCAAGACAACACAAGCCCTACAGACATTTAGTGTCTCTTCAAGAGGCAAACTGCCTGCCAAACGTGGGAATTCAGACAGACTCCAAACCATGTTGTATATTCTCATCATTCCTGTTAATATGCACTTAGCCAAAGGCAACAGTTCTGGTGCAGAGATCAATGAATGGCCTCTCAATATTTTTAATGCCATGGATGGCTCGATGCTTGCAGTCATGCTAATGGCCCTTGAACACCGTTATTCCTTCTCTCTCTAGAAGACACATTTGTTTTGGTAAATGAGCACAATTTCTGTTGCCCCCCTCTAGGGGAATTCTGAAAGGCTCAAGCTTAGGTCCTAATTTTTTTTATTTTTTTTTTTAAGTGATTTGCATGCCTAGTCAATACCCTACTATCTGTCCTCAGAGGGCATTAATGTTTATTAATAAATTTGATGGTGATATAAGACAACTTCAGTTTGAAACTACAGAGACACATCACACTGTTGACTGTATTGGTGTCAGGTATTTGGCAAACATCGCAGGTGTAAAATGACTAGGTGTAAAAGCCATAAAGAGGCCGCAGTGTTACTTTCCAGTTGACAGTAATAACTCTGACATTCCCTAGCCTAATTAATACTTATTTATGCTGTTCATTCAAAAAGCATTTGTGAAGTCTAGAGCTTGTGAACAAAGCTTACTTGTACATCAGTTGCACCAAACAGACCCAAGACAGACAGCCAAGAAATAACACATGCTGCCTCACATGCAGCCAGTGTATCAATTGCCTCCCATCCCCTGAAACAAGAAATGTCATCTGTCTAGGTGGCATCTGCATTGCCTCATTCATGGGCTCCTTCCTGGTATAAAAGTGCCAGTTTGGGCAAGCCAGCTGAATACTGCTTCAAGTTGGAGTCTTTATTTAAGCGCTCCCAGGCCTACAACCAAAATGTAATACTATGTAATATCAGCTGAAACATCAGTCATGTACCTTCTACTTAAATAAAAAGCCAGCATAAACTGTTAAAAAAAAACTTTAAAACCCCCACGCTTTAAAATATCAGCTTAGAGAGAATTTAAAAAACCCCAAAACATATAATAAATTTATCTGTTACCTAGCCAGCTCAATACTGAATGCAATACCCTCACACCTTGTAGTTCATCTCTGTCACTGCCTGCTACTCTCCCAGAAACATTCTGAGAAGCAGTTTTTATGCTGCTTGTCACACAGGCTAGTTCACATACAAGTATAGAAATTAGAAATGTTGCACCTTGTCCATAATAGCTGCTGGTTGTCAGATAGCATCACCCAGATGTCAGGACAGCACACTTCAGCTGTACCTCTGCAATGGCTCAGTGGATGAGCCTTTCCTTAAGCCACCTGCAACTCACTTCTCTACAGGAACCAATGCATGGTACCCAGACAGCCTAATATGTACTCTCATCATCACTGAGTATCACTGGGGAAGCAGATATTGCATGCACAGATGTGACAGAGCCTCTGGAGAGATGCTGTCTGATCAGTCCTGTCCTGAGGAGACCACTATCAGTCAAAAGCTAAAGGGGGCTACAACCCTCTGTGCTGGCATAGGATTTACCAAGCCGGTATTCAGAGGTCTCATTCATACCAGCTGATGATACTCAATATTCACACCGACCACTTCTGTAGGTGCTTGAATCAGGAGCAGCATTTTAGACATCCACTTTTGAAAGCTGGGGACCAAGTCAACTTATTAACTTTTATCCAGCCAAGACTGTAGTGGAAACTGAGAAATGTGGTGCCTTTGCAAGCACGTATTTGCAGGAGCACACAATTGCATGTAGCAGTAGAATGGTTTTTAGACTACCTGCACCTCAGGTGGATTTTGCTTCTAATACCATTATAAGCCTATTTACTGAAAGAGCCCATAAAACAAACATCAGACCCACAGAAACAACAGCCAAAATGGGAGAGACCCTCTGAACTCCATGAAATATTTACACACAACTTTGTGAGTTCTGGGATGAAGTAAAGTACTTTCAAGCATAGACAGAAAACCTAATGGATATGAAAATCCTTTCTTAGCTCTTGGTGAGATTTGTTTTCATAGACCTAGCTATGATATGATACAATGTATGAGGTCATCCAGTTTGCCTTCTCCTGTTCCAGGACATAAGTGGTCTTAGTGCTGTGCTTTGTATAATACTTAGCTCAGACTAGCTTTGTCTGGCTCAGGCAACAGAAGCCAAACCCACTTCTTGGGAATATTCTCAGTTTTCTAAATATTTCACTTTGTGGAATTTTCCACAGTATTCCACCCAGAACAATTCAATGCAGTATGTATAAAGACACTTCAATGTCATGATCATTATCCTGTTGATTTTGTATTTATTCCTTTAGACAACCCTAAGCAGTTCCTCAGCCAGCATGGCAGTGATGTCCCTCTAATATCTGTCGACAGCTACGCTCAACACTTGGACACATTGTAGCTGTGCTTTACTGTGACTGAGCCTTCACAAGCAAATTCTTTCAGATGGTTTCATGTCTGTTCCTTCTGCTCTGTACTCAAGACATATAATTATTATACTTGAAGAAAAGCACAAGGAAAAGTAAGGAAGAGAAAGATGTGAAAAGACAAAAATGCCTTTCTTTATGCTAACCCAGCTGAGTAGGCACAGAAAGACCGATTCTAAGTATCTGACCTACACACATAATTTAAGTTTTAACTCTAGGATTTATGATAAGGGTATTGTTTTAATTTCTGCTTCCTCTTATAAGCCTAATAAAGCCTTTAAAAAAAATAATAATTATTAGAACCTTTGAGTTTTCCATTGTTGCTTGGAAAGTTTAGAAAAATAATGCTGACTGTAGATGTTAAACAGAAAGAGCTTCTGCTCTTACACACGTCAGTAACAAGAGGAGGAACAGACAATGTTCCCTTGAAGGACTTTGTTTCCAGGATCTAATCCCAAGGAATTGTACCAGAACCTTTAGAATCAAACCGTTTGTCACAGTTTGACTCAGGATCAGCAATTAAACCAATGACAACAGCTCTTGATCCCCTCCCTCTACCACTCAGGTAGGGAAAGGAGAGAGAGAATAAGGAGAGAGACTTCCAGATTGAAAACTAAACTAGACAGCTTTAATTAGATAGTGATGACAATAGAAAACATGCACAATTATATACAAATAGGTTCAGGAATGTGCAAAAGCCCTATCACCTCTCCTCCCCCACCCCTCCAGCAACTCTCACAGCATCTTCTGAGCTGTGAACAGTTCAGAAATGTCCCAGACCACTGTGGAGATAGTGGCAGAGCAGACAGGAGCTGAGGGAAGAGTTCTGAGGGTCAGTAACACATGGGCCTAGGGATGGATAGACAGAGTCCTTGCTGGACACCAGCTGTGGATGAAAGGGAAGAGGGACTTGACTTTTGTGATCTCTGAATTTATACCGTGTGACGTATAAATACAGATGGAATATTTTGGTTAGCCAATTTTGCTGTCTGTCTAGTCTCCTCCTCCCCGTGGGAGTGTTGTAGACGTGACTCTTCTGCTCCTTTAGCAAATCCAACAAGCAGAGGAAACTGTCCTTGATCTCTCAGCAATATCTATAAACATTCAAGGCTTATCAGTCCACCAGCTGGAAAACTTGCTGCTACTTTCAGCAAGTGTGCTGCTTAAAAGACAGTTCATTGAATGTAAAAAAATCAGTAAAATAAAAATTTGCTTCATCCTGGCTCAGACCAGGACACGGTTAAAGAGGAAAACAGCCTAAAGAAATCAGAGATTCTCATAGCACTTGTTTTCTTTGCATATTATCCTTTGTGCTTTAGAAGAAAGAAAAAACATGCAAAACAGTCTTTTCCTCATCAAAGCAGCCCTTCAGATTTGTAAAGCTTTTCCAAAACATATAGACTTTGTTGATTGCTGTTTTTTTAAATGATTCCCTTCAAACTCAAAGTGGTAGAGGAATATGTACACAGATGTCTCAAAAGTTTTAAAAAATGTTTACAGTTTAAGAAATACCTATGATTTTTAAATTTTTTTAACTTTCTGACCCAATCCAGATTTTTTCCAGCATCTGAAGTCTCTAGCATCTAAGCAGAAGAGTAAATTGCAGTAATGTACCACATTAAGTTAAACACGTTGTCAACTGTTGCGTGAAAGCAGCTTTCTGAAATGCAGAGGTACAGGTCCTCCCATAGCCAGACTAAGCTGTTCTTTACACAAAGTTCTCCTGGGGACAATTCTCATTCTAAAAGCAGATTATCCTCATGACATTATTCACTAAGTGACCATTATTCTAATTTTACTAATGAAGAAACACAGTAAAGACAGATAAAGCATTTGTCTAAAACGATACAGTAGCTCAGGTGCATTTTCCTGACCTATGTAAACTCAGTGCACTGCTTTGATAAGTAGAATTAACTCTTTTCACCTTAGGAGAAACTTTTTTCCAAGCTAATACTTCCCTGAGAAGAGCACATATATCTATACTTTAACACACTGGTACTTTTGCCAGAAAGCAGCACTGCTTTTCTTTTTTTTTCTTCCACCATTACAAAGTATGGTCATATATAAGTGAACTGTCTGCAGGACTTCCAATATTAACAGGTTCTAGCATTAACTGCATATATATGTGCATATATATGTATATAGGCTGTATACAACTGGGTCAGCCTGTTCACAAAACAACTTGTGTTTATCAGGGCAGTGTGCAGCAGCTACGACTATATTATATCAGAGTATAATTAAAGACAGGCATAGTTAAAGCACTGTAAAATAAGGAAACAGTGACATTTAATGAAGCTGTTCAGGACTGGGAACAGGTGAGGGTTTTGACTCTCAGGCAGTCCCTCAGAGATCAGCTAACCAGGTTTATTCTGATCAAGAATTAAAACATCCAGCTAAGCATCTTTGGCCAATGAATTGGCCAGTAACCACTGGCCAGGAAGGCAAATGGTATCCTGGGGTGCATTAAGAAGCGTGTGTCCAGCCAGCCAAGGGATGTTACCCTCCCCCTCTACTCTGCCCTAGTAAGACCACATCTGGAGTACTGTGTTCAGTTCTGGGCTCCCCAGTTCAAGATGGACAGGGATTTACTTGAAAGAGTCCAACAGAGGCTACAAAGATGATTAAGGGACTGGAACACCTGTCTAATGAGGAAAGGCTGAGAGACCTGGGGCTGTTCAGTCTAGAGAAGACTGAGAGGGGATCTTATCAATTAATGTAAGTATCTGAAGGGTGGGTGCCAAGAAGGAGGGGCCAATCTCATTTCAGTCATGCCCTGTGATAGGACAAAGGACAATGGACACAAACTAGAGCACAGAAGTTCCACCTCACCATGAGGAAAAAATTATTTACTGCAAGGGTTACAGAGCACTGGAACAGGCTGCCCAGAGAGGTTGTGGAGTCTCCTTCTCTGGAGACTTTCAAGACCCGTCTGGATGCATTTCTGTATAAACTGCCCTAGATCCTGTGGTGGTCCTGCTCTGGCACGGGTTTGGATTCAATGATCTCCAGAGGCCCCTTCCAACCCCTACTCTTCTGTGATTCTGTGATCTGCCAAGGACAGTCAGTTCATGCCCCCAGGAAAGGAGTGAATTTTGTAACAAAACACACAGAAGTTTGAATGGTGAGATGAATCAATGTAAGGGGAAAGCCCAAAATACAAATCCTATTGAACTGGATTGTACGTAAAATAGGTACACCACTACATCCATAGCTGCAAAAAGCATTTATAGCCATCCTTTTCTCTCAGAATGTGGCTGAACCTCTCCTTCTCCTCCCAAATGCACACACTGCATAAATACCTGGCATGCTGTTTTAGGATTGACTTCCAATTTGTCTAGATTCTGCCTCACAAAATGTGGTCATCTTCAGGCAATGTCTGTTCCTAAATTAAAGAATTCCTAAATGACAGAGCATGGGTTAGAAGGGAGGTAGGAAAGCATGTATTTCTATCCCAGCTATGGAGTGGAGAAAGCTATTTTCTGAAACAAAATAGTTACACTAATGCTCCCATCAAGCAATGGATTATCCCCATTCTAGGATAAACCCCAAAAATGGTTGAATCATTGTTATTTTATAGTGAAGTGTCAGGGGAGGAGAAACAGTCACTTTTAGGAAGACCTATATCTAGTGAATGAGTACTGCAGAAGAAAGATAATTTAAAAAAAAAAAACACCAGTCAAGGGAACCTCTCATGTACTTTTATTGCTGTTTAAAAAAGTTATAATTTTTTGCTCCATCCACTATTTCTGTAAACACTCCAAAGATGAAAATCAACAATTCAGTCCATTTGTTTCATGTCTGCTTACTTCACAGGCACTTGTATCAGTTCCTCTCCCTTCTTGGATATGCTGCAATAAGTATCTTCCTGAAGCACGTTCCCAGGGTGATGCTTTGATTCTAGAGCAGGTTTGCTCTGGCAAGTTGTAGACACAGGGGATCATTATACATGATTAGTCAAACAAGCCTTTCACTTTCCTGTTGATGACAGGGACTTCTCAAAACCCATAAATAGCTAAGTGGCTTGGAGCAGACAAGGAAGAACAGATACAATCCTCAAGCCTAATTATCAACTACTACACTGCTGAGTCCGTATCCATGTGTAGCGAGGTGGCACACTAAGCTACTGAGCACTGGTGGCATTCACTGCCCTCAGCAGGGGTCTGTAGATGCTCAGCCTTAAGCAGGCTAAACATGGATTCAGAAGCCTAAGCGATGGCCAATCGTGCTGTAGCACTGTTCTCTATATCCTATGTATACTCATAACCAGGTATCTCCACACACAGAATTTAAGGCCATGCATACTTTACTGGAGTAGAACCATAACTCACTTCTTGATGCACGCACACGGTCTCTCTTGTGTTTACACTGTCAAAGCTTTTACTGTGTCACAGGAACAACAAAGATGCTGTTATTTTTCCTCTTAAATTGCAGGGAAAATATTTACTGATCTTTGGTTCAATTTTGGAAGACACCAAGTGCTTGCCACCAAAGCTGTCATACCTACACTTAACCAGATGTCCATGGCTGCAACAGTTAATTCTAGTAGAGTTTCAGAACTGGTCTTTCTCTCCACTAAACAAAGCAACAGAGCAACCCCACCCCACCCACTCACAGCCAGAAACACAGCAGCAGCAACCTTCCTACTCAGGCAATTCCCTCTCCTACCTAGTACCTGGCTCCATCTGCTCTCTCCTTCCTGAAGAATAATTTGAGGGAACTAGATCACTTCCCCTCAGTTGCACACATATATCCCAGGAACCACGTACTTCTCAAGAGGGTCCATCACAGGCTTTGTAAATTGCAGTACCAGACAGGTCACAACCCATAAACAGCACACAGAACATCAAAATGCCACATCAGAGTTGAGCACAAGTTGCAAGTTACTAAAAGGTTTTTAATTTAGAATAAGAGAAATTTAGCACTACAGTACAGAGCAGATATGTATTTTACTAACTTCTATAGCATTTTGTTGACCATGGTAAGAACTCAGGCACTTCTTCCACAATACTGCAGATCTCCTAAAATCATCCTCTCTTAAGAGTTAGAAAACCAGGTAACACTCAGTAAGGATACTGAACAACTACACAGTTCACCAGAACACACTTAGTACAATCAACACCTCTTTAATAACCTTGCCATAGTACAGTTGTTGAGCTGTTCCCAACCTATGTGGATCCACCAATTTCAAGGATTGAACAGATCCCTTCAAACACATTTAAATTTGAACAAGCCTGGTTCCAAAATGTCAGTAGGTTAGCACTGCTCCTGACTTCAGAATGCCTCTCTCAAGAATACCCCAAGCTGACTGTACAGGTACTTTCTGCTCTGGTCACTCCACCTTTATAACAGCTTTCCTTTACTACCTCCAGGACGTTACTCTAAGCTTACATGGTCTGGAAACTAAAAAGATGCTGTTTCAGGCCACACACAGGCAAGATGCAGATGTGTTCACACAGAGCAGCACAGCTGCATTCTGTACCTTCTGTTCTGAGATGGAGACTGACAGGTAAGAATGGTAGATATATGCAGTTACTAATATTACCAACACTGGAGAAGCCAAGCAGTAAAGCCACAAACTGAATACCAGTAAAACTTCATCAGCTTATGAAGTACTTCCCACGTGTCATCGAAGAAATTAAAATATATTCAAAATCCTTTTATTACAGTAAATTTAAAATGATAATCAGTAAGGGGTCTCAAACTGGAAAACAATTTAAGCCCTCAAACTTCAGCCTCTTCTGTTGCAATATCTAAATATTCAGGGTACAACAAGAGTGCTGTGGGCAGACACTGGACCATGTCCAGTGCTAAATGCAGAACAATAGATTCTAAAAGCAACTTAAAAAAATTAACACTAAAGATACCTGAGGTTAAACTCACTATAACAGGCAAGATGAGAGGCAGCAGTAGAAGCAGGAAACTATTTTTTGTAGCCACATGAAAAACAATGTTCATCTTAATCCAACAAATTAAAACAGACAATGACAAACAATTTTCCAGATCAAGAAAAACTGAAACCACTACAAGTATTTCCAAGAAAAACACTGACCACTTCTTTTTATTAGTATAGCTTTTACTACTTAGGTAAGAGAGGGCTCTGACAAATGAATGCGCTACAATATACAGTATATTTAAACCACAGATATTAAAACCCAATAAAACCACAAAGATCTAAGTGCATTCCCAAGGTGGACTTCGGTATTTCACAGCATGTTTCCTGTGCCCCACATGCAGCTCACTTGCCAAGTCCTCTCCAGCTGGGAACAGAAAGGCTGGAGAACAGCTGCTCTCCAGCTCTTCCCAAGTAGTGAGTTATACTGTCCAAACGGCATTATTTCTTCTTGAGTGCTCTCTTTCCTTCACCCTTCTTTGGCTTTTCCTTCCCACGGAGCTTTTTCAATCGCCTCATCTCCTCCTTAAAGTCCTGATGCTCATCCCTAGATGGGGGAGGAAAGAAAGAAGTTTATGCTATTTCTCAGAATCCCTAGATGTGAAAGGTTCTTTGAATGCTATGATCATGGAAAAAAACCTCAAAACTGTTTTTAACAGTCAAGTCCATACTGAAACTCCTTGAAATGTATTCACTGTTATTGTTAGCAGCAATTTCAGACGGAATAACATGAAAGATTTCCTTTGGTACTTTGAGAACTAACAAGGTTGCCCTTTTCAGCAACAATTGGTGTCTGCATATATACATAGTTTCCATTGCATTTACTGATCCACTGTGTTTAAATGAGTGGTAAAATATAAAAATCAGCAAGAGACAAGAATGAGAATTCCCCTTCTCATCTAGCTCAGCAGTCTAGCAACAGCACATAATGTTTCCATGCTAGATAGTAAGTTCAGATCATTAGCTTCTAAGAAAACAGGGGCATGCTGAGAAGTAATTACAGTACATGACACTGCTCTCAGGTGACTTCAAGAATGAGTTATGAAGAAAGTGTCAGAGACTGGTAGAATCTTAATAGGAGAATAAACAAGGAAAGAGGATAAATGGGCTGGCAGATATAATGAATCCTCAATAATGTTCTAATAAATTCTATTTAATCTCTGCCACTGTATTTTTCAGTGCAAAGGTATTTTTCAAAAGTCACATCTGCATAGAATCTTAGAATCACTTAGGTTCATAAAGACCTCAAAGATCATGGAGTTCAACCATTAACCCTACTCTACCTAAAGTCCAGCACTAAGACACATTCCCAAGCGTCATGTCTAGACAACTTTTAAACACATACAGGGATGGTGACTCAACCACATCTCTGAGCAGCGTGTTCCAATGTCTGACAACCCTTTCAGTGAAAAAGTTATTCCTAATGTCTAGTCTAAGCCTCTCCTGGTGCAGCTTGAGGCCATTTCCGCTTGTTCTGTCACCACTTACTTGTGAAAAGAGGATCAGTGCCTACCTCTCTACAACATCCTTTCAGGTAGTTGTAGAGAGTGATGAGGTCTCCTCTAAGCCTCCTTTTCTTCAGACTAAGCAGCCCCAGTTCCCTCAGCTGGTCCTCGTAAGACTTCTTCTCAAGGCCCGTCACCAGCTTTGTTGCCCTTCTTTGGACATGCTCCAGCACGTCAATGTCTTTCTTGTACTTAGGTGCCCAAAACTGGACACAGTACTCAAGCTGTGGCCTCCGCAGTGCCAAGCACAGAGGGATGATCACCCCTCTGCTTCTGCTGGTCACACTACTTCTAACACAAGCCAGGATGCCATTGGCTTCTTGGCCAGCTGGGCACACCACTGGCTCTTATTCAGCCGCTTATCCATCAGAACCCCCAAGTCCTTTTCTGCCAGGCAACTTTCCAGCCACTCTTCCCCTAGCCTGTAGCATTGCATGGGGTTGTTGTGGTCCAAGTGCAGGACTTGGCACTTGTTTTGTTGAAGGTCATATAACTGACCACGGCCCATCAATCTAGTCTGTCCAAGTCTCTCTGTAGAGCCTCCCTACCCTCAGGCAGATCAACACTCACTCCAATTTGGTGTCATCTGCAAACTTACTGAGGGTACATTCCATCTCCTCAAGACTGTTGATAAAGATGTTAAAAAGAACATCCTAAGTGGCCTAAGACTGCTGCACTGCTATTTATAAACACAACTCTTTTAGAAAAGAAACAAAAAGCTTGTTAGTTATCATCAGGCCCTGTCAGTCTATGACTCTTCATTACATACTTCTGACCAGCAAACCTGATTCTCTACAAGCTCTCTGTAAACAAAGCAGCCAGGGAACGAAGCTGAGATTAGGAGGGGAAGGAGAAAAGTAAAGAACATGATCATGCCATTGAGGCTTTCTGAGTCAACAGCTATTGGCTGCCCACCTAAATCAAGAGCATCCTGGATGGAATCCTTAATGCGATACTAACAGTAGAAACTAATCAGGTTTGACTTTACAGGGTTAACAGCCTCATGTTTAAGGGTTTTCTTTAACGCTACCTGATTAGAGTCAGAGAATCGCACTTGTTTTCTGCTGGTGTTCTTCAGTAGTGCGGTTCTTCCTACTCAAGACTAGAGAAACTCATTCAGAAATTAAACAACTGGACTGGATGAAGACGGAATTAACAAGGCTACTAAAACAAAATTTAATTTAACTTATTTTAAAGGCTAAAAAGCCCCTCCATCCTAACACAGACTTCCCTTCTCTTTTAAATTTCACTTACTAGCTGCTGAATTTTTGAGGAATACATGGTAAGGCTGTCTCAGCACAATTTCTGTGTCAAGGTAACATCACATTTTTGTAGTATACTCATTTGCCATATTCAGAACTGCAGACCCATCTCTTCGCCTGAGAAAGCTCTCTTCCCTTTCCCACAAAGCCAAAACAAGAACTATTTCTTATATAACTCGTTGGCTATAACTACACCGAAATTCTTTCCCACAACAACTTCTAATGATGGTAAAATTACATAGCCAATACCAACTTATTTTACTCTCCTTGCCCTTGGTGCAACAATCAAGTTCATATTTCCATATGCACCATATTCTAAACTAAACCCTCTTCTATGTTCCTCTTTTCCTTGAAGGAAAAAAGTGCAACAAAACTCACACCCACCCCCTTCCCATCTCCAGTCCTGCTCCCACTCTGTAAGCACAGAGATTACCTGTAGAGACCAAAGTAACGGAGCTTTTTCATGAGGGCGTAGTAGGTGTTGTGAGGAGGATACCAGTCGTAGACCTCCTTCCTCTTGGCCAAAGGCTGCTCACTGAACAGCTTCACCACCTTCATAGATTTTGAGTCAGTTGGCCTGACAACTTCTCCGAATATTTGAGCACTCAGCCGGGCCATTCGAAGGGCATAACTGGAAACATTGGACATCTCCCAAGGAAGAGTGGGCACACATAGACACACGGACCCTCCTGCAAAAGGAAACACAAAAGAGCCACAACTCTAACATGACAGAGAATTACAAGGTATCCCAGAGTTAAGGTAAACAAAACAATTCATCGTACACTGATCACACTTGAAGTCATGCATTCTTTGCACAAAATGAGTCTAATTTTTAGTACACAACCTTGCATATAAAGAATATCTGCTCTACTTGAGGTACAATTAACAGCCCAACTAGGTCACTGCAGACAGCAATCCAGACTATAGAAGTATCTGCACTGAACCACAATTTACCACGGCTAGTTTATTAGCAGATGGAACTCAGCTTGCTTAAGGCTACCTTCACACTCCAGTCACAGGAACAATTACAGTGTGAAATCATGAAGCGGCTGGAGTGAGTCCAGAGGAGGCCCACGAAGATGACCTAAGGGCTGGAGCACCTCTGCTATGAAGACAGGCTTAGAGAGTTGGGGCTGTTTAGCCTGGAGAAGAGAAGGCTCTGGGGAGACCTTAGAGTGGCCTTCCAGTATCTGAAGGAGTCTACAGGAAAGCTGGGGAGGGGCTTTTTACAAGGGCTTGTAGTGAGAGGACAAGGGGTAATGGATCAAAACTGGAAGCAGGGAGATTCAGGTTAGACATTAGGAGGAAATTATTCACTAAGAGGGTGGTGAGATGCTGAAACAGGTTGCCCAGGGAAGCTGTGGATGCCCCCTCCCTGGAAGTGTTCAAGACCAGGCTGAATCGGGCTTTAAGCAAACTGATCTAGTGGGAGGTGTTCCTGCCCATGCAAGGGGTGTATCTAGATTATTTGTAAGGTCTCTTCCAACCCAAACCATTCTATGATTCTATGCCTCTGAGTTCTACACAAGCACAAGGTAAGACACCACTTAAACACACTGAGGGAGCAACTTGGAAGTTTTTTTTCATGAAAATTCCTCACCCTATTTAAAACACTATGAACATTGCTACAGTCCATCTAGTAAAAAAAAGTCTGTTAATTCTAAAAATAAACTAAATAAATAATGTTTCCCTATATAAATCACATAGATCTTTCCCATCTTGACTCCATTCCCTTGCTCATTTCCATCAGCTTTTTCTCTAATCTCTTTTCAGTCTCTCCTGATATCTGTTCATTTTAAGAGAGGAAAAAATCCTTTCCCTGTGCTAGATTCTTTTTTTCCAAGTAAATCCTACAACAGCAGCTTCCCATCCTTTCAGCTACCTCCCATGTAAAGACATCTACCTCTGCAACAAAAATGCTCTAAGGACAAAACCACTGTTATTAGGCCATCAGAGACAACATCCACACTCTCTTAAAGGAGTGTGGAGAAGGGTTTTCTCTCAGCTTTCCTACCCCTCTCCATTTTTTCTCCTCCTTTCATCTTTACTCCCTTTGCAGAATAGGGTCCCATAATCCTGTACTGAAGCCATATGCTGCTTGTACTGTGGCTTTTTTAATAAGTGATTACATAAGTCTCCAGAGAAATAAGCAGGATTCATTCAAGTGCACTACACTGACACTAAAGTTCTTGTTTTAAGAAATACTGCACAGCTGATTTCAGAAGATAAGCATAAAAAATTAAAGAACATGGAGTAACCAGCAGGACAGGGCCAAGTCCATTTCAGTATAAAAGGGAGCTTGTTTTAATAACAAACCTGAAGCATTCATAACCTCACTTACATACTTCTGCCCACTAGAGGACCTGATGTACAACTGCCTACTTTGATTTACTCCTGTTAGCAAAGCACTAGAAAGGAAGCAGGAAAAAAAAAATCAAGCACAAAAATAATACAAGTAATCTGAGTTAAAGAGAATAATGAAAAGATTAGCAAAAGGGAAGGCAAAGTGTGAGAGACGTGAAGTTAAGACAGCAGGCCTAGTGTGAGAAGATAGAAGCTGTTATATAATTGCAGAGTAGCACTTCAACATGAGCATCTATTATCAGGTATGATAACTAAGTCTTGCTAAATCATCCATTTTGGAACAGCCAGTCCCGATTCCTACATTCAGATATAAACAAAAAAATTGTCCCCCTCTTAATCACATCTTCACTGTGAAAACATCACCAGACTCAAACACAAAACTTGCTTGGTCTCTTCCAACTGTAGCCTTAAAATGAAAATACCTTTCACTCCTAAACAATGCAAACCTGTGGTCTGAGGGGCTTGCTTTTCACTTCAGAATTGCTAGGGAATCTAAACAGCCCAAGCCAAAGCTGGAGACCTCCCTTAATCTTTGCCAGTCTAAGAAGGTGTAAGAATTGAGGAAGTCAAAGGCTACAAACTCCCAAGTGCCAGAGCTGTCCAAAGCCTGTTTCAGGGCAACCTCCGGTCCTGCGAGATGCTACCAGAACAGGTCTTTTCTTGGCACTTACAGCAATGATATTTTCAGAATCAACTACTGGTAATTTAGCACACGAAAACCAAAAGCAAAACCGCCATCCAGGGCCGCTTCTTTACCTGCACCCCACCCCTTATTGCTACTCCAAGCCTTGCTTTCCCGTCTCGGGCTGGGATTTTCCTTCCCGACTGGCTAGCTTGCCTCAGGCCGCTTCCTTCTCACTTAGCAGGTGCCAGGAGAACTTTCCGTTTCCAGTCATGATTTGTCTACAACCACACGACGAGCACCAGGCTGCCCCAGGCCACCCCCCTACCCGAGGGGCACCCAGGCCGGGTACGGCCCCGTCCCTCCCGGCTCCGCGGGCCCGCTTCCCTCCAGGAGCCAACGCGTGCAAACCCACCCGGGGGCTGCAGCTGCCCCCCCGGGGGAACCGCGCCGAGGGCCCCTCCGCTAACGAGATCCGCGCCACCCGCCCGGCAGCCCGCCCCGGGGCCCGGCAGGCGAGGCCCGCTCGGCAGGACCCCCCAGGGCCTGCCCCAGGGCAGCCGCGTCGCCCCCGCCTAGCACGCAGCCCCGGGCCCCGTTCCCCACACAAGACCCCTCCGCCCCCACCCAGCGCCCCGGGCTGACCGGCGGGCGGAGCGCGGCGGCGGCGGCGGCAGCAGCGGGGCCGGGGCGCGGGGGGCAGCGATGGCGGCGGCGCAGGCGCAGTGGCTGCCCCGCCCAGGCGCCGCGCGGGTGACGTCACGCGCCGGGGCGGCCGTTGCGGGGCGGCCGTTGCGGGGCGGCCGTTGCGGGGCGGCCCCGCCAGGCCCCGCCTGCCCGAGCGCGGCCGCCTCCGCTTCCCCGGCCCTGCGCGACGCCCTGTGGCGGTGCCGGCAGGCGATGCGGCTCCCCTGGCCGCGCGTCGCGGCCGCTCGCCCCTGTGCCCCCAGCCTCGGGCCGGGGCTGCGGGCCGAGGGGCAGCCCTGGGGCGTGAGGCCGGGCTTGCCCGCCGCGGCCGCGTCGGCTCCTCCCGAGCCCGCTTGGCGTGAGCCTTCCCGGTGCTGGAGTTAGGGGAACTCGTAATCCGTGCCAGGAGGTGCTAAACCTGTGCAGACCTCTGAGGAAAGGACAACGATGCGATTACGTTTATACGCCAAACGCGTAATGCCGTCAAAGGATGAAACTGGGTTTGTCTGGCTGGATCTGTTTTTTCAGCGTTAAAGACGTTCTTGTTCCTCAGTCCTTCCTTGATTAATTTCCTGTTGACTTTCCCATGCTTCCCAGGAGCTGATCAGCCATGGCCTAGGCATCTCGGTCACCTCTCATGGCCTTTTTGAACATTGACATAATCTGTAATTTCCTCTATGTTCCGAGATTTATTACAATTAACATTCCATTTCTTTTGCTGGTTCTTCAAGGATTATTATACAAAAGTTCCCTAGATACCCTGATTTTAAAATGTTTGTTCTGGTCGATGTTGTTTTCCCTTATTACCCACTAATGGACTAGAAGGTATTTTTCTTTTTTTTTTTTTTTTAATAAAGTGCCTCTTCCTTAATCTTTCTAAGGAGGGAATAGAAGTTTTTACCATCTGTCACTTCTATGCTGTTTTGCTCTCTAAATACTCAAACACCTCAGCAGGGTTGTACTCCCCACAATACTGTCTGTAGTTGTGTCACTCATGCATTTTCTGTCATTTAAATTTTTTTTATACCTCAGAACACTTCTATGTTTTTGCCTTGCCACATTGTTCTAGACCACATTTTTAACCTCTGAGTGTTTCCTTCATCCTGCTGCTGAGCCAAGACTGTCCTTGGGCCAAAATTGTCTGTTTTGTTAATTATGCAATCATCTAGACTATGGAATAAGATAATAAGAACTCTCACTTACATTTTTGTCTGTATTTTTGAGTCGTATTTTTCTCATGATTTTGTCTTGATGGAGATAATCTTTCTGAAGTATCTCCCTGTGTGTAGGAGAGTCTTTCCCTGGTTGGGAATGTCCTTTTTTGCTTATTATAATCAAATCATGATCGCTGCCTCCCTAGCAACCACCACTTTCTTGTACCATGATTAAACTGTATAAACATTACGAGTTCCAAAATGCTTATTCCATATAGATTGGAATACCTCCTGTCATTGAAAATAAGTTTTAGAAACTATGGTGAGACACAGCTGCTGGCTATTTGGGGCTTTTTCCTCATACAACATCAAATTGAGCTCACTTTTTGTACATTGGAGGATTGAGCAGTTGGATTCTCTGTAGCCATCTCCACTCCATTTCGCCACTCTTCAACATGGTTCCTTGGGACAAGTTACTGTCTCTTCATCTCTAAAATAATGATGGCAGTTTAATATGTACTGCAACATTCCACTCCTTCAAATGTCTTTATTTGTTTAAAAGGATTGTGGCAAAATATTTTAGGTAAATCATTCTGCCCGTGTCAGTAGTTACACTGGTTTGATCTCATTTGTCCTCATCAGCGAAAATATCCAATAGTACTTGCATTTGTGAACCAAACTCATAAATTTGGCACATAGACCACTGAAAAACACCTTCCTGTTTCCCTCAGACTATTGAATTGCCTAAAACGGGACCCAATTATCATGGTTCTGGTTCCATTTCTGTTTTAGCCTGGTGTCTGATTGTCTAAAGTTACTCCCCTGAGTTTCAGACCAGCGACGTTTTGGGGATTAGACTGAGTAAGAATGATACTTGTTCCTGATCAGAACAGGAGGCAAACTGACTTGTTATTCTTAGTTTCACATCATGGCTCTGGATCACTGGGAAGGAGTCACAGTACAGAGAGACCCTGTGTTGTTGGCTACATTTTACAGACACACGTATGTGTAAGTGTGGACGTGAGGAGTTCCGGCATGGCTTTTTTGGTGTGATGGAAGCACACGTACAGGATCAGGTCTTCATTAGTTAATTTCTTCTGCAGCTTTTCCTTTAAAATCAGTTGCTTCTCCTGTCAGCCATGCAATGACAAGCAAATATTCAATCTGAGGCCAAGAATGAAGGAAAAATGTGCACTCACAGGAGTATTTTTGTTACTATGTCACTGTTATTACTGTTACTGCGTGATGTGCTTCGCTGTGGAGGACATTGTCCAAAGCACTCTCCCCGAGATGATGCCCCTCATGAGAACAGGTTAGACAGGCCAGGCACCTTTCTGGCTGCTGAGCAGTGCATCCCCGGGAATAATTACTGTCAGCAGTGTACGGGTGGCTGCACTCCTGTTTTAGTTACTAGTGCTTAACATTCAGGGTGATGGCTGAACTGCTGCTTAGGCTCCTCAGTGTTGTGCCTCTAGGCACAGAAGGTATTTCTTCATTTTTTTCCTTATCACTGTGGGGAGGTGACAGGAGTGGAAGACATGTATGTCCCACTCCTTTATCTGCCATGCTGCTGGTGCAGAATGATGGGTAGTTAGAGAGGTGAGGTGCACAAGAGCTAGACCTCCAGTTCCTGGAGCTGGTGGTATCTAGACTGCTATGTTATGCAAAGCCACCTGTCTAATCAGACCAACGCAATGCTATTTCTGTAGCACTGTAAGTGTGTGGAGCCTTTTGGACATCTAAAGCGAACGTCCCTACTCTGAGGTTTTCACAGTACAAATTAGACTTGACATGCTGAGGGGTGATAATAGCAGGGAATGGAAGGGGCTGACAACAGGAATGGGCTTGTGTCAAGCTGAAGTCTATGGACACGTTGTTAGATCCTCCTGAGCTTTTTGGTATAAATAGAGCAAACTGTTTGGACTTGTCAGCAATTATTTAGAAGAAAATCAGTGGCAGATGGGTGAGTAAAAACCATGAAACCCAAGAAAGGAGTTAGAGGACACTGAGTTGATGTAGGACTTGGAGAAAATTTAGGTATTCTTCTTGGGGACTGTTGTGAGGGAAAGAAATCAAGGGAATGAAGAAACATGCATGGAGCACATGCAAAGCAGCAAAGGAAGAGGCTTCATGATAAAGCACAGGGAAGACCTTTTTACAAAGATTTGGCAGTAATCTGGTCCGGAATTCTTTTATTTGATCAGTAGTATTCTGGAATTACTTGCCTCCTTAATTCCTCTTCTCTATGTACTTCAGTTCTATCTGAATGTTGAATGGCCTTAAGGTAGGATTTTGACAAAATGCCATCTTCTCCAGAAGAACTGTGGCACGTCCGTTTCTAACCGAAGTTGACCAGCATAGTGGGGGATGCATGAAGCTGAACAGGCAAGTGGGGGCAGGATGCTGTAGACCTCCACACATCTACATGTTTGTTATTTAGACTGGCTAATTTGTAGTTCAGTATGTCAGAATAAGTGATCAGTGATAGATTTAATTGAAGTACTTAAGACTGAAGGGAAGGAATATTTCTTAGTGGTTAGATCAGGGGACTGGGAATGAGAACTGTTGAATCCTATTATTTCATAGCTCCGTTACTAACTTGCTGGATGACCTTAAGCAAGTTAATTAACCTATCTGCCATTTCATCCTTCTGTAAACTGTGGATAATAATGTCTGCTTCAGAAGTAGGTTGTGAAGAGTAATTGATTCTTAGAAAATGCTTCAGCTTTCCTTAGTGAAAAATGTACTACAGAAGTAAAATATTATTGTTATTTTGCCAACAACATGCATAGAAAACTTTTAATGGCCACAGTAACAAAGACACATCCTTCTTGGCTGGAACAAAGTATTTCAGGGGGAAGAAAAAAAGGAAAAATTTAAGAATTACAAAATGAGGTGAAAAGAGAAGAAATAATGGAGAAATCTGGTTCACTGCTGATAAAAGATCTTGTCATGTCTCTTCCATCATTTCTTGCAGAAGTAATCTGAAAGGACATCAACCAAGGTTTTCAAATGGGGTCAAAACAGCTGTCCATCTGTAACTCTGTTTGACCAAGTGTAAAAATGAAAACAAAAAAAAAATGTTTCAGCAATAAAGTTTTCAGGAAGACATCAATCTCTTAAACAGAAAATCCAAGGAGACTGGTTGGGTTTGTTTGAGCTCACATTTCTGTATGTTTCTGTTTCTGTATGTTGATCTCTTACCAAGAAGATGCCTTGAATCTAGACCTCATGTGTTTGTGAGCTGTTGGCTCCTCTGGGTTTTGGCAGACTGATACTTTATATCACTGTTGGTTTCTACATTGCACTCCAATGGAGTTTTCCCTTCATGTTTTCCTGGTTTAGGTCCCTTCTTCTCTTAGGGTATCTCAACTAATGCTGACCACAGGATACATCATTAGGTCTTTGGAAGCACTCTAGATGTCCACTTTCTGATAGCCTCTGTTTGCAAGTCAGAAGGTTCTCCAAGATCTGTCTGCTGACTCAGTAGCACTCTTTGTAGACCTAAAACCATTGATCAGCCTTTTCCCCTTCTGTAGCCTGTTGGAGGCAGATCCATGGAAACAGATAATTCTTTGGTTTTAGTTTGGAGTTCTTCAGTCCTGGTGGGTGACATGAAGCTGCTCTTTATTATGTCAGGGTAGCCCCAGGGTACATGCATTGACCATGCACAGCACTGGTAACTAGAATTGCTCTTTACTTCAGAATTTGCTGGTTTAGAGAAACATAATCAGTCTTGCATACACTTCCCAGCCTCAGTTTCTTCAGCCTGTGGCAGCATTCTTCTGTCTGATGGGCAGGTTTTGGGGAGTATCCAGGATCTTTCTTCATTCACCTTGTGCTTGTCTTTTGAGCTGCAAATGCTTTTTTTTTTTTTTCTCTCTGACTTTGCCAGTACCCAGGCTGAATTAGTCCCGCACCTACACATGCTCTCTGGGCATCTGTTTTCTTTTTCCTGCAAAAAATTCCTTCTTCAGATTTTATAGCTGCGAGTCCCAATTTCCCTTTTTCCCATTTTCATCCTTGGCAAATTTTGTTCCTTAGTCTGTTTCTCTAGAAACAATCAAGAGAATCAGCTTCTTGCAGGCCAGTACCTTTAAGATACCTGTTGAGCAGCAGAATATGGTCATTAGGGCTCAATACTTCCCATTATTTCTTGTTTGGTGGGTTCTTACTTGAGGCTTTTACAGCAAAGGTGAATAAATGCATGTCTTTCATGGTACAGTAGATCTCACTGGTACAAGTTCAGAGTATGAGCCATATGACTATGTCGTAGATGATGGACTACCCCAAATAATTGTCCAAAGCATATGAAACTCTTAATTTTCCCTTGTTGTGGTGGGTAGTCTGCACAAACTGCTCTCTGAAGGGTTAAGACCTTTTGTTGTCTGTTGCTTGCTCTAAGAGATTGAAGGCATTCCTGATCTGTGGCCCTTTTGTATTCAGAGCTAACACAATATTCACAGCAGGGGTAAGTTTGTTGCCATGCTCTTGGAGATGTCTTCCTGC
Source organism: Apus apus (assembly GCF_020740795.1). NCBI lineage: Eukaryota > Metazoa > Chordata > Aves > Apodiformes > Apodidae > Apus > Apus apus. Next base: position 145,805,723 of record NC_067282.1, on the reverse strand, counting down.
TGAGCCTTGTTTACATTGAGCTTCCTGGAAGTGCTGGAGATGCCTTGGAGTGCTTGTCATTGGTTAAACAGACAGGCAACTACTACTGAGCTTTGAAATCCAATTGTGTCCAGCCTGGCTGCAGTGGCCCCAGTCTGTCCTAGTAATGGGTCAGTTCAACTCTGGACAGGATTTCCGAAAATGGCAGCAAGGGACTGTGCTTGTAGGACTGAACTTTCCGCAAGGTCTTCACAATTGTAGCTGTTGCCAGCATATGGTCAGCTGCTGTGTAGGGTCTTCAACCATAAATCCTCTTGAATACCTGACTGCAGAGATCACTCTGGGACAAAGTCAGGTATGTGGGAAGGAACACGACCCACTGTTCTGATTGGAGACTCCAAACAGGCATTTCCCTCAAAGGTGTACCTACAGATTTTGTATCCATTCACTGCACCTAAGCATCTACATTGTTACTGTGAAGCACTTTGAGATGCCCAGCTTCTGAAAGGTGCTCTGGAAGAGACATCAAGCTGTAGGTTTCTGTAAGTATCTTATTTGGTGTATCAGATTTAGTGGCATAATACATTGGATTGCAATTTCCAATGAAAAATAAAAATGGTATGTGAAACTAAGAGCTGTTGCGATCAACTCTGTGTTGACAGAACAGTCCTTAAGGAGCTGCTGCCATCTCTTAGAAGCTGAGCACTGGTAGCAATTCTGCTGAAAAGTATAGATTTTCTTTCCTCCTCTTTCCTTTAGTCTCTGTTAAGCTGAACAAACCAATGGCAATCACATGGAAACAAGGTCTTCTTGCTTAGGAATTAATCTCTTCCTGCTGCATGTTTCCCACCTGGAGCTCTATTACTTGCTTTGTGATCTAATCAGTTCCTCAAAAAACATTTGTGATATCACAGCGCTGAAGTTTCAGGTGGGGAAATGTATCGCGCAAATGAATGAATTCTGAAGAACCAAATACTTTATTTTCATGCAAATATTGTTGGTGATAATAAATGAAGAGTGGTAAATGCAAAACTGTTGAAGACAGGAGCATACTTATGTATAAATAGAGATTTTATCATCCTAGATGTCAGCTATTATAGAGACATGTAGTGTGTGTGTATGTATGTATATATATATATATATATATGCATTTTTCTCTTTTTTTACTTTAAAAGGATCATCTTTTCTAGGACTTCACAGCCAAATTAAGTACATGAAGATGGAGGTCTTACTTGTGAGTCATGTTCCAAAACAGAAGGGTGCTTTTAGAGAATACATTTTTTTAAGCAGGTGGTATTTTGGTTTTGTTTATTTATTTATTTATTTTTTAAATTCCCTTCTGTGATAGTTTCTTATAATCTATGAATTCAGATTTTTAACAAATCCTTGTTCTTCTTTTATGACTAAAGAAAGCAACAAATTGCATTGGCAACTGGGAGTCCATCACAGATGTGGTATATTCATTACCACAGACCTGGTTATCCGTCTAAAAAGGCTATGGCTCTTTCTTTCAGGGGATTAATTCACAAAATGCTGCTGATAGAAGCAGAAATGAACAAAGGGTTCTGGAATCTGCCAGAAGCTAAGGTGAGGTTGTGAGGTGTGACTTGCTGCATAAAGCAACCAAACAGTACTACAGCTGTACCTTCATACAAAACTACCTATATGAACTAAAGATGGATACACTACAGCAAAATCAGAATTATTCAGGCTTTACCATATTGAAGATCAATATGTTAGATGTAGCTTTAAGAAGAAAAGTCACCTCTTACAAAATATGCTTATTATTGTCAGCTACGAAGTTGGAGTTTTTGCTCTGAGTCAGTACTCTTTGCCCCTAATATCTCATTTCTGCCATCCTGGATTCTTCTTGCTATTTCTATAAAAGTCACAAGATCTATGAATTTTAATGAGAAGTAATATCTCCTGTTTTCAGCTGTGCCTAGTGATGGTGATGTTGGAGAGCCATCTTAGTTTTGTATTTGGCTTTAGGCAGCAAGTAACCTTGCTATACAACTCCTGCTTTCAGATCAATGTCACCTTCATCACTGCAGCAGTCACTGGGTTTTTCCTGCAGTAGGATTTAGGGTAGGAGGCTGGGCTTGATCCATCTAAAAGGTAAACTGAGAGAAGCACAGGGGAGCTTGTTCAAAACAGTAGTCCTCTTAGCAAGGCAACTGGGGAAAGAGGAGAGAGCTGGTGTCCAGCTCAGGGAAGAAGAAGCTGTAGAATATGAAGAAGTTGACTACCAAGCTAGCAAGATGATAACCAGGTGACATTACAGAGTGGCTGCTGCAATCACAGGGTGCATCAGAGTGAAGCTGAATCTTAGCTTGTGAAAACAAGGGCTAGGATGTGATTTCTGTTGTATGGAGCTGAATATGAAAGCCCTGAGGACTAAAGATGGCATGTGTGCTTTGACTGAGTTGTCTTCTTGCCCTGCAGAACTCCCTCTTTCAACAGAGGCTTATACATGTGCAGCTTAAGCCTTTTATTTTGTGTTGGCTGCTTTTTTGTTTGTTTGTTTGTTTTTAGTTTTTGTTTTGTAAATCTTTTCTCAATGCTCCTCTGATGCTGGAAGAACTTGACTCTTTCATTAGGACTCAACAGAGGCAGGGGCAAGCCTGGCTTTCCCAAGTCACTTTAGTACTCACCTGTGAGCATGGTACACAGTTAGATCCTACCACCTAGTCGAGAAATCTAAAGCTCATGACAACACCTTTACAGGTGGAGTGATAGGTTCAAAGTTATTCTGCAGTTTGTCACAGTGCCTTTAAACATTTAGTCTGCATGGAGGTGGTGCTGGGATAATGTCTTCATTTGCCTACGTGTGCCTACCAGGCCTGTTTTCAGTAGCTTGCTTTATCTTTGGAAAAAACACATTATTCTGTGGTTCTTCTTAGTTGGATATTGTCTTTTACCTGTCTCTGTGTGAGGTGATTTAGTGTTGGCCATTCCCTCAGCTTTATTGAAAAAGATGATATAGGACTGCTTACCTACATATCTTCCTGCTTTCTGCCCAGCGATTCATTTTGTTTCCTTTCCAAACAAATCTGTTCTTTTGATGCTACACTCCATTCAGCTCCTGACTCCCTGATTAATTCTGTCTCAGCTCATGTACTCTTGTCCTGCTCATCACAACTTCAGGTCACTAATTGAAGACTCTAAGAAAACACCAGAGTAAAAATTGGCAATTAATTTCCATTCACTCGTGTCTTGTGTTCATGAGGTAAGATACACAATCCTACTTTCTACACAAACTCTGTTTCCTTTTATGCAAGATGATGGATGAGCTAGGACTTGGCAGTCCTGAGATCGTGGCTGTTTGTTGAGGAGTTTGGAGGCTGTGTAGTGAACCTAGCAGATTAATATAGGGAGGAGAAATCACAGTCAGACAGTTAAGGCAACTGAATTGAAATTAAAAATTGGATTTTATTTCACCCTTTGTGGGATTTGTGTAGCTGAATGACTCAAACAAATTACAATCTTCCCTATTGCTGTCCATGTGGTCCCCATTTTCTGTGTATCCAGTTTCAGTCACCCATGCACTCATTGTAGAAAAACTGCCCACTGTGTCTAGAGCCAAGGTAAATGGGAGCTGTTCTCTGAGGAAAGAAAGTGCTTAAGCACTCTGAAAGTTTTGGTTCTCAGCTTCTTTAATTGATCACCCAAAATACACTGACATGTTTGAAAATATTGGCTTTTATCTCTGCTCCTCAGCAGGGAGCTATGAAGATAAATTCATTGATGTTTGTAAAAAAAAAAAGGAACCTTGAATGCTATGATGAGAACACCACTGCAGAAAAGCCCATGAGGAAATTAATCATTCTGTATTCAATGCAGGATCTGGATGCTCTGCAGTAAATAGTACATGCGCCACACATTGGGTGATAAGGACAGGAGAAAATGTGTATAGCCTTCATTAAGTGAGCAACATCCATCCTTTGCTCTGAAAAAGGCGGGAGACCCATGGAAACAATAATAATGTAATTAAAACTTGTATCATGATGCGTTTGCTTGAGGGGTGAATTAATGTTGCACAGGTGATCTTAAATCTGGCATTTACTAACTTGCTGAACTTTGCAATGCGAATGGTTTGTTTTAGAGAGAGCAAACCAAATTCCTTTTGGGAATTAGCTTGGGGAGATGGGGGGGACAGCAGACATTCAGCTAAGTGCTGGTGTGTGCAGCTAGATATGAGTGTGTGCACAGCTAGACACCAGTGTGTACATAGCTGTCTGCATAATCTCTGTGTGTGGGTGTGTGTATAGGGCTAGCTCATGTTTATGCAGCTGGCTGGTATTTCCCTCTGAAAATGCCTTTGTCTATGAAAAAAATTTAAAAAATAGAAGGAACATCAAGACTGTTTTAGATGCTTGGGTCATCGGTGACAAACTTTTACATGGCATTTTGTGGTTCAGGTCTTCATTTATAGAGCCTCTTCTTGTTTCTGAGTCACCTTAGCACCCCAAAATCTGTTTGACTGATGGGTCAAGTGTTTGTGGGAGTTACAGTAAGATGCTTCTGTGGGATAGGTAGCATCTTTTATTCTGTTAGTAAAGGGGCTGGCATGCTGTGGATTCACCCACACCAGTATCCAAGGTGCATTGGGATGATAAAAAATATTAGCGGATATAATTTGTTATATCTGTGTTTGTTTTGATTGCTGTCTTGTATCTGAAATTCTGTAATTAGAGCAGCGAACTGCCTCCAGGGCCAGTGCCACTCCAAGTCATACAGCACCAGTATGAGTTCCTTTGGCTTCAGTAGGGGATTCGTTACAAAGAATGAAGGCTGGAGCCCGTGTAAATTAAACATCACCTCTTGGGAAATGAAGATGACAAAGAGGGAAAGGAAATAGTGAAGACCTTTTCTCCCCATTGAATAAACCGAGGTAGCGGCACAGATCCCTGGGACTGGGAAGCACATTGCCTTGCTCCATCCCCTCCCCCACTAGATGGCACTGAACTCTTTTTCTTTAAAAGAAAAAAAAAAAAAAAAAGAAAAAAAAAAAAAGAGGAGGGAGAAGAAAAATATGGTGGAGGTAATTTTGATGTAAAAAGAAAAAAAACCGAAAAAACAAACGGAAGAAAAGCAAACTGCAATTGGTTTTCCATTAACTCTGCCCTTCCCTCATGCTCACCCCGCCCCCCGCCTGTGTGTACCTTGGTACAGGCAATCTCTGCTGTCTGAAGCTTTCTTGGAAGGCGGTGGGAGATAATAGCTGGAGGATGCTAGGGAAAGCAGAAACAATCCTGGGAGGGAGTGGAGAGGACACCGGCCCTATCTGTAAGATAAGATCCGTGGCGAGGTCTAGCAAGGCAGCGCACGGCTCGGCACCAGGAATTTGCTCTGAAGAGGCTCGCCAGGCTCCGCTTCTCTGTCCCGTGTCATCAGACATTTTTCCTGTGCTCCCATGTGCTTTAGCTTTCCCTCTGGATTAATGAAATCGTCACCTGCAGAAAGGAAAGCCTCAGCTTTCAATCCTTTGCTAAAACTGCCTGATTCATCTAAGACCCATGAATTACCTCCCTTTGCCAAGATGCCCTTAATTCACTGTAGGGAGCAGTTTCCATGTAGCCTGCCTGAGTGTGTGTGGAATTTTTTATTTTAAAGGCCTTTCTTCCAGCTTACGTTCATCTGAAGATCGAAAAGGATTGTTTTCCCCCACCCTGTGGTGAGGCGGGGGCAGGGTGGGAGGAAAAGAATTTAATAATGGTCTGTTTGTGCTGAGAAGAGGCTGTCTATAATAAAACCAGGAAGAGACAGAGGAAAGGTTTCTAATGCCTGCAGCAGGCAATATTCTGCCCCTCCTGAAAAGAAGGGGTTAGTGATGAAGAGGGAGAGAAATGTTTAATTCTATGAGTTAAAGTGGAGTTCATTGGAAATCCAGCATTTTCTCCTACAGTTATATATTTATGGTGACTTGCAGGTGGATATAGATTGCCATCTCATAAAGCTACAATTGCAAGCAAAAGAATAAAAATGCATAAAAACTGTCACTGAAATGCCTTTTCAGAGAAAAAAGATAAAACCTGGAACTGCATGCCAAGTTTTGCCTTTCAAACCCATGTTTAAGAATGAGAAGAGGGAACAAGTCTGGTTTCTGTAGGTGGGAAAGTTCCCCTGCCCCAAACTCTCTCACTGCCTTGGAGTGTGGTGGAAAAACCTGGCACCCGGATCTACCTGGTCAGACAAAATCTTGGCTCTTTGTAATGTAATTCTCACGTTTAGCTAGAAAAGAATTGTTGGCATGATTGCATTATATGATTTTCCTGTCCCTAACATGTCTTTGGCCAACATAAGGAGAAATTCAGCCCTAGGAGCTGTATCCTCCATTTTGCTCTTACTGCCACTCTTCCTGTTTAGACAGAAAACAATTCTGTCTTCCAGTTCAGTCTAAATAGAGAATAAATGTAGCAGACACTCCTGCTTAAACTGAAAATCCACAATCCTATCAGCAAAAAAATACATTTGGTAAAATCAGGCTTGTTCCCTGTTCTCATTCTTCAGCTTCACGCAAAAAAATGACAAAGAAATCCAAGTGAACTCTCATCTCTGTCTGGGTGCAATACAAGAAACCTGTTTGCTGTCTTCTTTTAGGAGTCAGCAGCTTTTTGTCCACAAACCTCTGAATTTTATCTCTGAACAGACAACAAATATGGCTGCTCCAAGCCCACTATAACATTTAATGTTTTTTATGTACTGACATATAGTTTCTTAAAAAACCCAGTTATAAAAGCGGATACACCTGTGCTTAACTGCTTTTAAAAAAGCCTTAAATCCTTAAATATTTGACTTTATCATAAACAACAAGAAGTTACTGCTAGAAAAAAATTAAACCAGTGTCTTGTTTCAATAAAACAAAGAACTTTATCAAGAGCTTTCTAGATACATTTAATAATAATAATAACATTGAAATTTTGCAATAGAGTTGTTCCAGAGGATGAGGATGACCACAATGTCTATGGTTTTCAGATGACTGACTTTCCTTTGTGAGTTTTGTAATCATGCAATACAACACAATACATTTCAAACCAAAAATTACTGAATAAGTGAGATGCCCTTCCATCGCTGAAAATCCCAGCTGACTTGTGACCTGATTTTGCCAGGTAAAAAGGGAGATGGCTTGCCTTTTTTGATGATACAATTTATTTTGGAGCCAAAAATTGGTAGGATCCATCCATGTGGGGTTTTTTTTCTGATGCAGCTGTATTCCACAAGAAAATCCACATGTATCTCTGATATATGAAGGACCCCCCCCCTCTGCTGTCCCCACTGGAGCAAGTACAGTTTGTGTGGTTAGAGTTAAAAGCTAGAAAAAACTCCAGTATTTCCCTTCTGAGGCCAAGACCTATCATCAATCCAGGGGCTCCACTAAAGGCTGTGCTTATTTTCCATTCAGATGACACAGCTGGGGCTGCAGGGGCCAAAAGCTGGTAGGATCCAGCAGGGATGTAGATTTTTGAAACACTCTTCTGTGGAGAGACCTGGGGCTGTGGACTTTTTGGTGCAATAGGAGTGACTGTTGCTTGTTACTCATGCTGTGGAGTTGCTGGTGTGTGGTAGCCAAATATTGGATGGGGCTAACTAGGTAACTCTGCCAGCTCTAGGATGTTGTGGTACTCACAGATCAGGGTGTGCCAGGACTCAGAGCTTTTTGATGCAAGGGAAATGGCCGAGCTTATTTCCTTTCCGAACACTACAGTTCAGAGTCTGGAGGCCTCAGTTTTTGGATCACACAGAAGGTCTTGAATCCAGAGTTTTTTCAAGCTCATGCTCTGTTTAGCACAGTGGGTTGGGATTCTTTTGGTGCAGTAAGACACAGCTTTGGTTGTCTTGCATTTGATTGACAAAATGTATGGGCATGTGACCAAGAATGAGCAGGATCCAGCCAAATCCAGGTTTTACATTTTTCCCTCATAAGAAAGTAAGCCTTCAATATTTCCTGCCTGGGAAGTGGTGCAGTTTATCTTTAAGGAGGCTAGAGAAATAAGAAATGAGTCTCACGTTGCATGGGTGACATCACTGGCTTTTGGCTCAGAGCTCTGTATTCTCTGTCTGTAGGCTCTAGCCAAGGCTGCAGGGCTCGGTGTTTGAACAAGAAAGGATTCCCAGGTGTACAGAAGATTGGATTCGCTCTTATTTGGGTTAAAAACGGTGAAATGAGATTTCTAAAGCTTGGGGACTCCAGCTCGCCTTCTGTTGCACTTGATCTCTACAAGATGGGTGAGTTATTCCCACTAGAGAGAAAGGGAGTGGAAATTTAAGGAGAAAAAAAATAATGTGTCTGAATATATAACTGCTGATGCTGGGGATACGATTCGTACGAAGCTGCTGAGCTAAAAATCTCGGCTCCGACGTGGAGATCAGGCCATATGGCAGAGAAATGGTGCAGACGGATAGCTGTTGACAACAGTTAGGGGCTGCTTTCCTCTCCCCGTGTAAGGTGTGTAGCCTCCCCGCCTCCCCCTCCCGCCCCGGTTTGTTTTGGTGTGAATTCCCCCGGCCTCCCTCCCCTCCCCATCCCTCAGCATCCTTCCAGCCAGCCGTAGCCCTGCCTGCCCGCCTTCATCTTGCAGATGGCTAACGTGCCGCCGCGTTAGCAAAACTGTGCACAACACATCCCAGCGCCGGGGACGAAGGAAGCTTCTCAGATCCCAGCGGAAGGGCTGCGCGTGTGTGCGTGTGCGTGTGTGTGAGCGTGTAAGAAGGATGCCGGGGCCGAGGGCTGCTCCCGGTGCTGCCTAGCGGGAGGAGCGCGGCCGGCGGCGGGTCCTGCCGGGGCTGCCGCTGCCCCCGCCGCCTCTCCCCGGGCCGGGAGCGGGCACCGGCACCGGCACCGGCACCGGCACCGGCACAGGCACCGGCACAGGCACAGGCACTGGCACAGGCACAGGCGGCCGCGCGGCCCCGGGGACCGCCGGGGAAGGAAGGGATCGTGGCGTTAGGCTGCCTGGATGACAGCGCAGACGACGAAAGCCGGCGAGTGAAGGGCAAGGCTGGCAGAGAGAAGCCGAGGTGTTTCCGGAGCCAAGATGTCAGTGACTGTCAGCGAAGTCTGCTAAGGGAGAGCCCTGTGCATGCCTGCGTTTCCACATCCAGCCGGGGAGGTGTTTTAGCCACGACTGAAATCGGCAGCAGCGGCGGCAGCAACAACAACAGATTGCTCCCCGCTCTTGCTCCCTCCCCTTCGACCCCGCTTTAAACCCAAGTCCAGACGATGATGCTCATGCTGAGCCACTGACAAAGAAAAGGCAAGTCACCCCTTCCTGAAACCGGGATAACCGGCTGCGTGCAAGCAGGAGGGCTCTGGGTGTTGAACTTTTCTGTCCTGTGATGATGCTGTGGTGAGACTGCTGATTTGAAAGCCATCTCTTCTGGATTTCCGAGCCGGCCAGATTGAAAGAGATTAACGGACTGATGAAACAGCCATAGCTTTCAGGTCTCTTCAGGAGGGGATATACCCCTTCAGCCACTGTTGCTTGGGTGCTCGTGGTGAGGGGAACAGGACGTCTTCGTGTAGGTTGGTTGCTGGCTCACTCCTGTTGGAGGTGGAAGGCTGTGTTTCTCCTCTCTAGGTCTCCTCCACAGAGGAAAAGAGACAGATGATTCTCCAGGACTGTCTCCAGGGCAGAACTTTGTAGTGCTCTCAGCATCCCTCCGCAGCGTGGATGTGAGCCACGGGAGTTGGGGATGTTTGAGGCAGACTCTGCCAAGTGACACCTTGCAGTGGCTCCGGAGGTTTTGTGTGGTCTCACGCTCAAGGGCTTTGCCTGTTGTGAAGATGTCCATGGTGTTTCTGTGAAGCTGAGGTATGGCTGCTGGAAGGTTACTGCTGTATGCTGGCCTCTCTTTAGCTCTGTGTGCCCTCGGCATGCTGGCTGTGGCAATCTGCTCTGACCATTGGTATGAAACTGATGCCAGGAAGCACAGAGAGAGGTGCAAGAGCATCACCACTAAGAGAAATGATCCTGGCTTCATTTATAACTCCAACAACAACCTGCCTCTCAGGGCCAGCAGGTCTAGGTTGGACCGCTGGGAAGGGAAACTCCTCTTGGCAAGAAACAGGAGGCAGATCTTTGCTATGAGTGCAGTCGACGAGTGCAACAGACAGTACAACTCGACCAACATGGGGCTCTGGAGGAAATGCCACCGACAAGGATTTGACCAAGAGCTGGAGGAGCTGATTGCCAAAGGTAAGAACTGTGTTTTTACCAAATGAATGTGCCAGGCCCTCCTGAGCTGAGCAGGGGTTGAGCAGAGCCGTTTGAGCTCACAGCAGGAGCTGGCATCTCTAGCCAAGTACCTCTCCTTGCAATGGGTGAACTGGCCTGGTTGGGCATTACTTCCTGAAGCATTGCCAGGGCAGTTTCCCAGTGGGTTGCTACTGCTGAGGCACGGGATTTGGGAACAAGCAGGGAGTAGGGGTAAAAGCAGACACACTCCAGAATGTCTCTCTCATGTCTCTGTCTCTCAAAGCTTAATTTAGTCTGCCCATCACCATGGTATCAGATTACTTTCCACATACAAATGAAAAGTATTAATAAAGCAGAGATTAGATTTATTTATTTATTTTGTTTGACCCTGGTGATTCATACAAAGCACATACTATTTTATTGAAGGCTACAGATGTTTGTATTTCATCATTCCCTTACAGAATGCCCCATGAATCCTGAATTACACCATTTACAGTGCTCAAATGTAGGCTTTTTCGATCCCCAAATGGAGAGTAAACAAAGAGAAATGCTAAAGAGCAGGAGGAAACCCAGCTTGTTGTTTACACTGAGCTATGTTTTGGAATATTTTCAATATCTATAAAACATTACATGAATTTATTAGGGGTGTTAGAAAGGAATAATTCTCTCTTGGGGTAGGGATGCATCTGTTTGCCTGTAGCATTTTAGTGCTATTTTTTTTCTTGGATTTTCATCCTCCTACTTCTTTTTCCCCCAAAGGTACTAGTTCAAGGTGATGGTCAGTTTGCCTTACATGTTTCTTTGATCCAAAGCATAGGAAGGGGAGTTATGTTTAAAACCCAGGCAACATCCTGTGTAGAAAAGCTATGTTTTTGCAGGGTGAAGAGGGTTTCAGTAAAGGATGACAGCATCTTTGCTACCAACTGCATGGTTACTCCATACAATAGAATAACATTTCCCTCCCATGGTTCTTCTGTTGCATTCAGATCATTCCTCACTTCCATTGCAGTGAAAGAATTGCTTCTCACAACATGCAATCTTTAAAAAATACTTGTTTTCTAAGTGTGTTCTTTGTCCCAAACTCCCATGATAGCCTGCTTTAATTCCCTCTTCAGACATTGCAAGCAGAATTTTTGCTTAAAGCTAATTATTCACAAGGGATATGCTCTCAAATGTGTTTGCCAATGTATATATTTTGCTCCATATGTTTTGAAAGTGAGCAGCAGAGGTGAGTAGCACAGTATAGATTTGCACTGAGACAGTACGAACAGGTGGTGCAGGAGGGAACCTGGATCACTCATTGAGATCCTGTCTCTGTTGCTAGTGATCCTAACTGTCTAGTTGATGTGTGATGCCTACATGAAATGATTTGGTGGCTTCAGTTTCATTTGCAGTGGACAAGTGAACATACCCAAAGCCTGTCAAAATCCTGGCATCCTGCTGCTGGTTTCAGTGCTGAGGGAGGAATTCCTCCTCTCTGCTTAGGTGAGGGTGCAGAGGTGCTGGGCTGGCTGTGGAGGGCTGGATCGCTCTGCCACGTGTGCTCACTGTGCTTGGGGCATAAACAAAGAAATTCAGCCTTGACAGTGGGCAAACATGTCACCAGAGCTCACATTTGGCAAATGGAGTTCCAGTTATTAGAGAGATTTTTCATCTTGAAATAAGTGAGAGTCATTCTTCTTTCACTGCCTGCCTTGTCCTGGATGCAGGAATGTCTGTTTCTCCTGCCAGAAACTGCTGAAATTGCCTAGCACTGGGTTATGGGTAAGGGCTCTGCCAAGTGTTAGCCATAGAGAAAATGTGGCAACTCAAGCTGAGGTGGTTAAAGGCAGGAGAAGATAGTAACCAAAAGATCTGTCTGTAATTTGTCTGCATCTGTCTGCATGTGCGAGTGTGTGCATGAGTGTGTGTGTATGTGTGGTGAACTACCTACCTATACAGCATTCAGCTGGTGGTGAGGGATTCCTGGGCTGAGGTACAGCCTGCATTCCTACATACATATTCCTGGACATATGTGTCTGCAGATGGCCAGAGAGCCACTTCACAGAGCCCCCGCACCAAGGTCAGTAGTCAAATTGTGCACATGCAGGAGATACGTGCAAATATCACTGTGTGTGACTCATTGCCTTCTTTGAAGGTTTTTGGTACACTTTTAACCAATTTCATTTTACGTTGAGAGAAGTGTTATAGGAGGGAGACTTGGAATAACAAATGCCAACATTATAGTTTGTTGGATGGTATTTTTGGAATGAGGAGCTGCTTATGTTATAACTCTCAGCCACGATGAAGAGTTACACATGTTAAGACTAATGCTGTAGAGGAGTGTTCATTTGACACCTTGAGAATAAAACACAGAAAAGCAACTATCAGGGTAATTTGATAAAATAAATTGTTTGACCTGCTCAGAAGTAAACCTAGAGACATTATAGGTTTGTTTGTCCACTTTATGTTTTGTTAGATGAAAGAGAACTAATGAATTTTACTCTCCCCTTACCAAAAATTAATGTAAAATGCTCATCTGCTAAAAATCCTTGTATACTGGAATCTAAGAATTAGAAGGAGCCAGCTTTACATGGGGAGTTAACTCGTATCCCACCAGACTGTTTCTTTATGATCCATCAGCAATATGATGGAAGTGGAATAAGCACATTTGCTGTCACTGTTTGATGTTGAGAACAGCTATGAATTCAAAATTAAGCAGATGTTCTAGGTTCATCCTGACAGCACCACCTTGCTTTTCTAGTTTTTCTTTCATTGCAGATGTTCATCTGGAGTTAGAGGTTGCAGGGATGGGTGCCTGGGCAAAGCATGTCCTGTGCAGATGTGAAAAGCTGCAGATGCTCTCTACCTGTAGTAATTAAATATCCTTATTGGAGTACATATTCCTGCACAGATTAAATCTCTCTCTCTATAAAATTTGAGCTCCAGGGCAAATACCATAGAAAAGAGGATGTTATTGGTACATAGGCCTTTTACTCTCCTTCCTCTGCTAGCTGTTAATTTAATCTAGCATACGTCTTCTGGAGCTGGATAAACTAATGCAGGTTCTGGCCCCAAATATTGTGTGTAATGTTATATGTAATTGAATGTAAATGCTATTAAGGATTGGTACTTTGGTTTGGGTTTTTTTTTCTTTGTGTAGGGTTTTTTGGTGTTTTTTTTTTTGGGTTGGTTTGTTTGTTTGTTTTTTCCCCTCAACTGTACAGGATCTAAACAATCCATTTATTTTGAGACAGATCCTACATTTTTCCTAGGCAAAACTTCCAGTATTGAGAATGGTAGGTTTGTCTATCAAAAGATAACAAAACACAGTCATTAAGAGCCTAACTAGCTTTGCAAATACCCTGCAGTTATTCTGCTTATGAACTCTGCTGAAATTAATATAAGCTGTAGGCAATGGCTTGTGGCAGAATCAGGCCCTATGATACTTGGCAGTATTCTGATGCCAGTGGTTTTAAAAAATCTTCCTGTTTCTGAAGAGGCTGGGTCACTTCTGTGATTCTATTCTATATTTATTAGTGTTAGTTTCTGGCAAACAAATAAAAACCCCTTTGCTGGATTTTGCTAGAAAAACTGGAGATCTGTTACTTCAGATTTCTCATGGATAGATATAATAGACAGTAATACATACATAAAATAGCTGGATGTATTTATATTTCTCCTATCCCTTTTTTTATATTCTCATAGAAGCCAGATGTATGTTTCAAAATAATACAATTTGATAAATAGGCAATAAATTAAAACAGGTTGTCAGAAGTAAGTGTACTCAGGGAGAGGTAGGCAGACATAAGAGATCAAAGGCCTGAAGAATATTCTAAAACTGCATCAAAATGAGGCAATTAATTTGTTCTCCATGTCATCATGAATAAGAAAAAAAAAATTAAACCAGAAATAGCAGAAATAACAGTCACTAAAGAAATTATTGGAGTTGAACATGCAAACCCAGGGCCCAGCCTTGCTAATTTTTACTCACCTGAATAATCTCTATTCCTGTGAATGGGCTTCTTGGACTGAGGGAAAGCACTCTTCTAAAGAAGGACGAGCCAAAACCAAAGAGCTTGTAAAGCTGGTTCTCTGATTCTGCTTTCACATCTGATCAAGTTTTTTAGACTCCTGGGATCAGAGTTTCACTCCTGGTCCCTAAAGCCTTGCACAGGCAGGAAATGCTGGCTCTGGGTTTGTTCAGCACAATACTCTAGGCTTCTTCTGATTCTCAGGTGTCGGTTCAGTCTGATCAGTGAATTAAATAGCCCTGCTGCTTAACACCCTTTTAAATATAGCATTCCCTGTATCCTGCTAGATCTACTGTTTGCCTGTAATATAACTGAGTTTCTAGAAAAAGTAGCATTCCCTCACCCTACCAGAAAATCCCAGTGACCTGACCACTACCACCACTAAGCAAGCAGAGATCTGAAACACAGGTAAGTGTCCATTCATGGCCAGGAGAAGGCAGAGTCTGCGCCCTGCTTTGGCAACCACCAGCTCACAACTCCTTGTACACAACTTGTAGTGACTCAGAAAAAATCCTGGAAGTTGCTTAGCTTGTCTGCATCCTACAGCGACATTGCTCAGATGCTTTCCTGCACTACTTGGGAGGAAAACAGGAGAGGGGAAAAAGGAATTACATCATTTAATTATAAAAGTACAATAAAGTAGATGAAGAAGTTGCACAATAACCAGAGACTATTCCATTTGGACAATTACTACTCAGAGGACCTTTCATCTTGCTTTTGGAGGACTGCCAGTTAAACCTGTCTGGATGGGGCTCTTCTGCCTGCCACTGGAATTAAATTCTCTTAAAAAAAAATAATAATGGTGACCTTATTGTTTCAATCCCCCTCTTACCTTCCCCCTAAGATCCATGCAAGTCATAGTAAATCCTATTATTAAAACATTTTATTGCAAATATACTTAGCCCATTGGAAAAAAAAAAAAAAAGGAAGTAATTCCTGTGCAGCCTACCTCCACCCCAAATAATATGCAAGATTTCTGGGATGAAAGCATTCTCTGTTTTGATTTGTCATACACATAGCACAAATGAGGAAGAAAAGCTTAACAGGACTGCTCTGGCCGTCACTAGAGATTATTTATACACAACTGGAAAAGCCTGAAGAAAGGCTACTTGCAGCTATCTCTAGGAGTCAGAAGTTTTTGATTTTTTTTTTTTTTTCCATAAAACTTATTTCAGTATCTTGTAATGCTGTAAATTTGGCTATTAAAATGCAATGGCTTTGCCAGGTAAACTAGGACAGCCATTTGTTCATGTAACCTTCATACATTAAAGAACCCAAAGGCTTTGTTTAAAATGTGTGTTTGAAATCCCAGCTGTTCACCAAATGCACTCATTATATAAAGGACTTTATTTAAGTTTTGATTCTGATCCTTGTGAAGTCAATAGTAATGTTTGATCGAATGTGGTGATGCAGCAAGTTCAGGCCTTTAGTGTTTCCTTTGAGGTTAAAATTGTCCCTGGATAGAAAGGCCAGCACAAGATCACAAGATCTGTGGTCTGTCACAGCAGAGTTCTGCTGGAGGGATGCAGAGAAATTTAAGCAGCAGACAGGTCCTGAGTTAAATGTTAGGCTAACCAGGTATTTAGCCTTCACCTTTTTCAATGTTGTAATTATTCTTAGTCTATTGATGTAGATTGGAAGTCAAATAACTGCATGTTTCTAAGATACAGCAAAGGCATCCTCTTGTTCAGAGATTTTCTAAAATAATTTAATGGTTGAAATCACTGGTGCTTCATGCATGTGATTTCCAGGAGGAGTTGGCCCATCATATTTTAAATAAGAAATTTTAATATTTTAATTGCATCAAACTTAAATAGCAATTCATTAAAAAATATCTTTACCACTAGTAATGAGAACCTGACACGTTCTTCTGACACATCTGAGATAATTAGTTTGATAATATATATCTGCTAAAAATACTAAGAAGATATATGTAATTTAATAGTGCTGCAACTGTCTTTAATTATGCTGTTTTAAAGGGCAAATTTCAATCAAACTGTTGGCTTTCCAGCAAAAAAGCCAGTGAAGACAAATGGAAATTTTGCCTGACTAAAAATGACAGGATCATGCCCTTCTCAAGATAAACTGTTATTTGCAGAGCTGCCTGCAGGACTACATGCTTAATTCCTGTTCATTTAATTGAGCATCCAAATTCTTTTGAGAAATCTCAGCATTCTTATTCTTTCTGCCTATTGCTTAAAAACTTTTAAAAAAGTGTGTAGGAAAAAATTAATGTGAGTTCAGATGTGTTTTTTTTACTGTAAAAATAAAACCACAAAAGATTATTTCACTTAAATAGAGATGAAACAATCTGAATGATTTTTTCATATCCAGCAATAAAAATCCATATTAATATTGCTTTTTTTTTTTTTTTTTTTCTATTTAAAAAGTCTTTTTGTGCACTCAGAATAACTTTAGGAGTGGAATGCATTCCTTAACTATTGCAGAGCCAGTAAATAAGGAAGAAGAATTTATGTTTTGTAGGTTCTGCGAAAATAACGACGATCATTTATAATGTAAGTTGCTTAATGGCTCATTGCTAACAAAGTATTGCTGAAACCCTGGAGTACTTATTCACTTCTTTAAGAGCAAAAAAACCCCTTGAGATGGGAGTTTCTTAGTTTTTAAGGTATAAATAAATGAAGAATGTGAATTCTGGAGTCCAAGTGTCCTTAACAGACCATTCAGAATAGAATCCACTTAAAATAAAAGAATATAAACTAACATATTTTCTCTGCAGGAGAGAAATCAGACTATAAAATAGAATTTTCCCCATTTTCTTACTCATAGAGCCTAATTCTTCCACAAATAAATATTGAGAACTGCCCGGCTGAGTCTGCTGAAATCATAATCCTTTGTAGCTAATTACCAAAATAGATGGAAGAAAGGTAGAACTGCAGTTAGGGCAGGGCTTACAGAGCTGGAATTCAGTCCAAACTCTGCTGTAGTCTTTCTTCATGACCTGAGGGAAGTGACTTAATCTCTAGTACCTCATCTCAGTTGCAGTATAATAGGGATTTCATTCATTATTATTAATACCAGTTATGAGTTCTACCGTGGGATTTATGAGCCGTAATCAAAAATCAGAAATCATGGATCAGAGAGATGTCCCCATCCTTTTGACATGTTGCTGCACTTTAAATATTGGAGAGCAATGCAGCTTTATGAGACAGGACAAGAAGACAAGAAGGTAATAATGTTCAACGAGACCAGTAGTGGCTTGAAAACACCAGCAAGCGAATTATATTTCTGTAAGCACCACAAAATGAGGGATTCCTAGATGAGTGGTAAAGCAGGATAATGAATAAGAGATGCAGATGTTTTGAAGATGGTCTTCCAAAGTGATTGAGGGATGGTGCCAAAAGAATCATGGGTCACATCTGCTTGAAAAATTAATAAGTAGGTGATGGGGACTGACCTCTTTGGTTGGCTGTAGGAAGAAGTTGACATTTCCTTAATGAAGACAAGTAGATTACACTAATGACATAGATATTGGGACAGCAGCCTACAGCTGCGAAGAGAAATTACGTGGTTAGAGTGATGTGTTAGGAAAATTGTATTTCTAGCAGCATTCTGAATGGATACATGGAGGGCAAGATCACATTTATAAAGGTCAGGAAAAGAAATATTGTAGTAATAAAGGCATGACATAATGAGAGCCTGGATGAAGAAAGAATGTGCAAACCTCAGACATCCCCTGGATCTACTGATATAGTGAGAGACATGAGATGATTGCTTCTGTTGTTGACCAGAACAGCAAGGGACAGTAATAGTGTTGGCTGTGATGTGATCAAGAGAGGAATTACTGAAGAGAGCATATGGTAAAGAAGGAGGAAGAACATTAGAACTCTGATTTAGTTATGATAAGCTCAATTTGATGTCTGTGTGACGACTGAGGGAGTATCAGAGACTGTAGGTACGGACCTAGGCAGACAAGTTTGTGTGAGAGGAGTGAATCTTCACATGCTGCATGTAGATGGCAGTGGGATCTGTGTTTGTGATGGAAATTACCAAGAAGTAAAATACAGAAAGACAAAAGCCCCATGAATTTCTGGCAGAGTTGGAGAAGAAAAGTCTCTTCTGGAGGACATGCAAAAGGAGCAGATTCAAAGGCTGTGCCACAGAAGTGAGTAATGTCATGGTAGCTGAAGGCAGACTCTATTTCAGGTTAAAACAGCACAGGAGACTCCTGAAGGTAGCTGACATACTACAGCAGAGGAAAGCAGAGTGGTGAGACTATACTAAAATTTGCCTAGTATGTTGAGTAAAGAATTTTGTAGTTGCAGTTGCAAGGAAGAGGAAGCTGCACTGAATTGGTGGGGGCGTTTGTACCTGGCATATTCAGAGGGGTTGGCGATGAAAGGTAGGAGAGAAAAAGACACAGTATTTAGAGGGGAAAATAAATGTTTTAAGATGAATTAATATTTTAAGATGAGAATATTTTAAGAGTAAAGAGATTGAATGATACTTGCATTATGAAAGTAAAGAGATAGAGGGGTGTGAGAGGTCAAGGAGAAGAGAGAACGAGAGGACAAGAATGGCCATAAGGGAGGTTGGAATATAGGAGGAGACTGGCTCAAGTGAAAGAAATGAAGTAAGAGAGGTTTTTCATCTGTTGGAGTGAAAAATGAAGAAGGAATTGTAGCGGAGGAAGAGGAAACAGAAGGAAAAGGTACTGGAAGACGAAGATCTTAGTTTTTCTCAGTTTCCTCATGGAAGAACTGGCTGAATTCCTGTGAAACAGCTGAAGTGGGGGCTGGAGGAAGTAGGAGAGTCTGAAGAATGTGCCAGATGTGGCAAAGAGGTAACTAAGACTGTAGGCCTGAGATTTAGCTGAGCTAAGCTGGAGTAGGAAGTCTAGGAAATAAGCTGAACTGAATAGTGGAACAATGTGTTTATAGTGGAGAAAGTGACCAGGCAGAGAGGCTTCCTTTAGAGACGCTCTGCTCTGTGAGACATAGCAGATAGCAACAGGTATGGGTCAGTTGGGAGCTGGGCTGCCAAGGCAGGAGCAGAGAGGGGACTGGAGAGGAAAAGCTTTATGAATGAAAGAGCACAGCATGAATAACATCAGCATGTGGAGAAAGGAAAGAAATGATGAAGAGAGTGATAAAGGACTGAGAGCAGGCAAGAAGTCCTTAATACTGATGATCTGAGGTGACAGAAAGGCCAAGCAAGCTTAGCGCGAAGGTGGTGACTGATGATTGTTGCAGAAAGTCCAGGGGATTGTCCAAGCGGTGGAGCAGGAGGATGTGGGAAGGGTGCAGAAGCCCTGTCTTTTGGGTGACTGGCAGAGTCAAACAGGCTTGTAGACTGAATGGAGAAGACACTAAAACATAAAACTTAAGGGGCAGAGAGGTAACTACCATAGACTTTCTTCTATAATTAGTGCTGTCTTCATGCTGGGAATTCATCCTGTGTGACCTTACAGAGGTGTCAACATGGATCTCCCCGGCAGAAGTCAACTAGTTGTCCAACACTTGGAACAACCATGCTCTGATCTTGGATTGAACCTCCAGTGCAGATAAACAGATAGTAACTACAAATTCAGGATATTTTTCACAAAGTGGAGGGAGTGGGTGGAGCGGAGGATGGTATTTCCAGAGCTGAGAGGCTTTTATGGAAAAGGTCTTTTCAGGCTGTTGCATCCCCATCCCAGTGTTCCTGCAGTTGTAGTGCTGCCCTCTCTCACATGTCAGGCCAGCCAGGAACTCCTGGGCCAGAGTAATTGCTCAGACCCCATGACAATCTGGCAGATGTTCTGCTGGGCTCACAGTGAGATTTCTCCTTAATGAGTGGCTGCTATTTTCTGTGCCCACTTCTGGTTTTGACTCCAGTGAAGGTGTAACCTTGGAACAAGCTGCAGTGGCCCGATGTGCTTTGGGGGTGCCAGAGAATCCAGAGGTTTATGAATCACAGATATGATTTACAAAAGTGGCACTCACATACCCTTAAAGCAGAGCTGAGAGGATGTTCCCAGAACCCCCAGCTGTTTTCAGAGACCTGTTGTCTCTGAAGGGACTCTGCAAGTGATGTTCAGAAGAAAACTGTATGTCCCAAAGTGAGTGATTATCAGCATATCTTGTCAGATGATGGGACTGCTCTTAGGCTCTGAAAACCCTTCATCCCCCTGTACCACCTCTGTTCAGTGTGTCTGACCTACCTGTTCAAAAGTGTCCTGTGATTCTTTTGTTTCTTACCATAAGCATGCAAGCTGAAATGCCATAAAGTAAATGAAGTTCCAGGATGCTTCATGTATATGGCAAAGCAGGTTCCATTGTGATATCCCCAGATTGAATGAAAGTCACTGAGAATCTCTTGTCCAAGCCCTTATTTAATTGTCTTTTTGTTGGTTTTGTGTCTTAACAGCAGACATTTTTTAAAAAAAGCTTCAAAAATTTATTTCTAGACTTTCTAATAGGATGAAACAGTTGTGCTAATTTTATTTGGTAACAAGGGCTATTTGAAAAGATCTTCCTGCTTAAATACGAATGTACAATGCTTGTCTCTGTGTCTCCAACAATCAATACATATCTTTGGATATGCAAAGGTGTCTTTATAATGTAGACAGTTTTGCTTTTTGTCCAGTGGTCATTTAATGACATAAATATCGTAACAAAGCAAACAAACAAACAAAAAAGAAACAAAACCATTTTCCAATCAGATGTTAAAGCTGTAAATTAAGATCACTAGCCTGACTTTGAAGGAGTGATGCTAATTTGTGGTAGCTGATGATCCAATTGCATGGCTTTATCTTAGATACTTGGGTGGTTCCCATTGAGACAATATCTGACTACTGCACTTCTTGGGCTTTAACCAGAAAGGACTTCTGAAGAGTGGAATTATCCCTGTTTTACACAGTGGACAGTGGCCCAACAATGCAAACATCCTGCAGGACAAAAGTTCATGTTGGAAACAGATTTTTCATTGTTAGTCCCTAACGGCATGAGCTGCTGTTTTGTGCTAAATTTTGTGCCTTTTTATTCACCAACCCTCAGGATTACTCAGTTCCACTCATATGTTATTCCATAATGGTTAAAGAGGTAGGGCAGAATGTTATACCAATCAGAGAGACAAAGGAGCCAGCTAACAGGAACAGGGGGAATGGAAAAAACTCAAATAACTTAATGGGCTCAAATTGGGAAGTTGGATAATTTCCATCTCAGACTTCTGAAAGATGTGGTATGTGACATTGCAAGTCCAGTAAAAAGGATTTTCAATAAACCTGTCTAATTAGGATGGTACATTAGGAATGAAAAGTAGCAAATCTATATTTAAAGAAAGGAGAAAAAGTTGTCTGGGCCACAGTGGACCTTTTAGTTTGATCATAATAATACCAAGCAGAGTTTAAAGTAAATTCTAAAGGAAAGGTTAATTAAACACACAGGGGGAATGAAATAAACATACAATGTATGTTTTCCTATTTGAAGTGTGCCAAATTACCTTGATATATTTTGCTATAAAGATAACTGGGTTTTGAGACAAGGAAATGTCTTAGACCTAAGTTATTGGGATTTTGGTAAAAGCTTTTATATTCTGCCTTAAGGAAATGGTTTGTTACAATGTTAAGATAATTAGTACACAATTTACAGTGTTTTTAAGGAACTGGCCAAAGGAAAGCAACAAGCTCTGAGAGAGGAAATATGAAGGTCAAAGTAGAGTTCCTGACATAGGGGACAACTTTATTCAATAATGTAATAAATGATATTGTAGCAGGGTCTGTAAGGGGAGGTGAGAGTTCTCATTGAGCTGGACACAAAGGAGTGAACTTAAGACATTTGCTGCTGCCACAAGAATGAGGCATTGCCAAGAGAAAAAAGGCCTGGAATATTATATACAAAGAACCAAACCTGGAATATTATATACAAAAGTGATGTTGAGGACTGGGCAATAGAAAAGATGTAAAATTTCTTTTCAGTGTGAACTTTTGGTCCTGGAGGACATGTTTGCATTGTTGGGCAAATAAATACCCTCTGTGTTGTACACCGGAATTCTGGTGCCACAGACATTCAAGCTATGGGAAGCTGGGGCTCAGACAGCTTCCTCCATATCCAGGTACTACCACGGGTTTCCTTCTGAAGTGGGAAATGTGCATATTTGAATTTCACCCAACATGCAGTCAGGATGTGACTGCAGAACACACCTCAGTGAGGACAAGGACAAAGGGCTTCATGAGTGTGCACCTGTCTTCAAGTGCAGAGAGAGAATGGCAGAAACAAAACTGGGAGAAAGTCAGATGTGATTGAAGAACAGAGCTGGCCAGATCTTCATACTAGGGAAGTGTTAAAGTCTTGGGAAGGTGTTATATCAAGCCTTCTCTGTTATAATCTTCACTATTCTTGTCAACAACCTCTGAGAAAGATGAACTCAAACTGAAGCAGGTCCATAGTAGGAGTGCTAGTTTGAGGAGAGAAATGGAAAATCTATTTTACAAATACAGTTATTTATCCAGAGGAAATGGAGGTAAACACAGGAGAGGAGGAAGATGCGTTTAAGCTAAGGACAGCATTAGCAGGGCAAACTGTGTGTGTGAGAGCCATGAATATATTTAGGCTGGAACCTGTGCTGAATTGGGACTCTGGAAGGAGTGATGAGGGCACAGCACTTCTAACAGATTTTAAGGATGAAGATGGATGTATTTAGGAGGAGGGATTCTATGATATACTTGCCTGCTATGGAAGAAAAGTGAGCATGGTCCTTTCTAGTGCTGTGTCCTTGTGAAACATGCCATAGGACTGGGAAGGATTAATTTACTATTACTATTAATTCCTCTTTTTATTCCCCCAAGGAAAAGCATATTCAGCTCTGTATCAAACAGGACCCGATGAAAGGAGTGTTTGTCACCAGGCTGTCTGACACCAGCCATGGGTGTCTGGTGAGAGGGAAGAAACCTAAGACAAATCCAGCTGCACCATCCCAGAGCTTTGTCTCTTTCACCTAGGTCTGAGCTGCACTTTGTTTCCTTCCTGTGACAACCCACACATCCAGGAAGGACTGGGGATGAGGACTGTGTGCACTTAATGCACACTTTATGTAGCTTTCCTGTAGATAATGCAGTTAATAGAGCCTTGGTTTCCTGACTCCCTTGTCTGCTTTTGTTTCATATTGCCTTAGCATAACGACAGCAAAGGCCTGGTAAATTCTCAACTATTTGTATTCATAAGCCAGGAGAATGTAGAGCCTTCAACTTCTTCATTAAAATAGTTTGTATAAAATAAAAGAGAATTTCCGTGCTATATTTAAACATTCGAGATGGCTGGCAGCAACGGAATTAAACTCTTATTTGCACATATTTAAATTACCATGAGATGTGTATTTCAGTTCCCAAAATGTTCAGCCATTTGGCTGGTGATGCTGGTTGAGTTTCCTCATAGCAGGAGGATTTTGCCACAGGACCCACAAACTCATGAGGGCTAAAGGCACCCATTCTTGGGCTTGGTTCCTTTGTATGTGCAACAGCAGACCCACAGTTCTCTTAAGACTTTGGAGAATCACAAAATCACTTAAGTTAGAAAAGACATTCAAGATCATAGAGTCCAACCATTAACCCTACTCCACCAAGTCTAGCTTTAAGCCATGTCCTCAAGTGACACATGTAGACAACTTTTAAACACATCCAGAGATGGTGACTCATTTTAAAGTAAAGGTGTTACAGGGAACAGAAAGGCTCTACAGCAGTAAAGGTAGGAAAGCCCCATCTGGGATAGCCTTTTAGGCTTTAATTCAGCTCCCAGGTAAGGTGGAAGTAGGGCTTCATCAATCAGTATAGAGCAAGACAAGCTGGGATGCTTTTGTCTGTCTGGATGTTCAGGGAACCTTGCCTGAAACTCCAAGTAGCAGAGCTGCAATACTGGAAGAAACTGTAACCCAGCTCTGCACCTGAGCATCTGGAGAAGGAGGGCTGTATCTGTGGTGAATCAGAGAAGTAATTTCTGTTTTCTACTTTTCTTGAGGAACGACCACAGCCTTATGAAGGGCAGCCCCTATTCTGCTCCAGGTGAATGGGAAAGGGTGGTAGCAGAGTCTGAGGGAAGGAGACTGGAGGTCTTTGATGTTGCTTCTATGGGCATGTCACATAGATGGGAGCAGCTGGATGTGAGGTCCTCTGCCCGTGTGCTGAGCTGTGGGAATATGAGACAGCTGCTCTTTAGGAGCCATGTTTCTGTGGCAGAGGGACACTATGCTAAGCCACTGTACACTGCTGAGGGTTTGGAACTAGGGCAGAGATACTTTTTTTCTGTGCTCATTTAGGTAGACTTGAACCATTTGTCTTTTTCCTATGAAATAATCTTTCATACTGAAGAGGAAAGAGGTCCTCTACCCGACATCCTGATGAGACTCCAGTTTCTGAATGCTATTCCTTGTGATTCATTGATCCTAGTGGCAAACTGGGAGAGGTAGTCACAGACTCCCAGAGGTGGCATCAGTTTTGCAGGGACAGAGGCATGATAACACTGTCTCATCTGACCACTCCATTAGATTCCCTGCTTCCCAGTGATTAAATGGCTGCAGATGGGCTTGTGCAGGATCTTGGCCTCTGGACTTGGAACCTTCTGTTTAGGGAAAACACGAGGTCTTGTTTCATATCTGGGAAAGGGGTTTTTAAATATGAGTTTTCATGGGAAAAGTGGGGCAACTTGTTTAAGTGCCTTCAGGGGAAGGAAGGAGAGACTACTTGAACAGCAGGAGGTAGGGGAGGTGTATGTTAGTGTCAGGTCTGGCCAAACTCCAATGGCAATGGCGCTATATGGATGGCTTTTGTCTTCCCCCAAAGCTTTCCCTCTTATACCTGTAGTTAAGGACCCTGTCCTTTCCTTACCTCTGTCCCCTGCACTCTGTGCCACATCCAGACTGGTGGCACATCTTTCCCCCTCTTGTTCATCAGTTACTGTTAGCGTCCTGCCTATGACACAGCAACTAATTGCATTGCCAATGCCTTCAAATGAAGAAGAAGCAGCAGGAGGAGATAAACACTTAAACACCAAAATCTTCTTCAGTGCTTGCCTCTAAGTATAAAGTATAAAGAGAGAGGAAGGGGAAAGAAACAGGATTTCTCTTACCAGAAAATTGCCTGCAGTGTTGAGGCATGGGCAAATCTTCAGGCCCAAGCTCTGCTTCGCTTGCTGCCAGGCTTGCTTCAAACCAGGGGGTCGTGGCATCCATTTGGTAATGTTGCCATACTTCAGCCAGGGTGTGGTTTTTGGCTGGTGGCACCAGGAGGCCTGGAAGAACATGTCTTTTTTTTTTAAAGATTCTCCTCCCTTTGAGTGTAGTTTATGGCATCTAGGGAGTTCTTGGACCTGCATTTTGAGGTGATCTGCACTTGATTGCTGTGGTGAGATGGTGAAATTGTATCTGTCACAGAGAAAATGAAGTTGTTTGAATGTTCATCTTGGACATGTGAGTTAGGCACTTAAATACCTCCTCTGAGGGCCAAGACTTTTCATGCTCCTTATGATGTTTCAGTGCTTGTGTTTAGTGTCCATGTTTTGAAATGAGGATGAATAGTCCAGCTCTCAGAGGGCACAAACTGACCCATTTCTACCCATCCTGGTGGCAGTTTACAACAGGGTAGGACTTCCTTCCAACATTTAAGGATCAGATATGAGTGATTCTCTATTATTTTCAACACTTTCTTTCCAGGGTTTTGATCTGTGCTAAAATGCCAGTTTGACCCGCGTGCCTTCTCCAGAGCAAGAGCATATCCTTTATGTATGGCATTGGAAAAGGCCACAGAAACTTTCTGGTAGATTTGGTGGATCCTAGTTGGTGGACATTTGGGAGTCCTTGAGCTTTTCTTGTGCATCTTGGACCCCATAAATGTGACAGTGTATTAACCAAGGCCATCAGGGTCTGCAGACTGTGCTGCCTACGTGGTTCAGTGTCACAGCCATAGCATTCATCACAGAATCTACCCCTTAAGGCATGTCAGTGCTTCTGAGTTTGAGCTTTCATTTTAAAAAAGTTTTGTTATCCATCACTGCTATGACAATGACCTTCAAAGTTGGTACCACAGTTTAGGCATCTAATGCACAAATATTTGAATCAGAAGGTAGAGAGCACATGAAAAACTGGATGCCAATGGAGGCAATAGGTCAAGAGACCTCTCAATAGTCATTAACAGTTTCCTTTACCATTAGGCTGTTCCTTTTCAAAGCCTAATATCAATTAATTTTCCTATGTTTCTAAGAGCCTGGGAGCGCAGAAGTGACTTCTCTGACATTTCAGTATATTGCTGTAAAGAATAACGAGAAAGTTTTCACATGAAACATATAAGAGCCAGAGTTTACCCATCATAGATGCCAACCTGGTTTCTAAGGATTGAAGAAGGCTTATTATCTGCTATGCTGTTTGTTTGATATTCTTCTATTGATATATATTGTCTTTGTAGCTTTTTAATCTGCTAATTGATGTATGACTGTATACATTGGTCTTTCAGCTGTGCTCAAGTTTTATGTTAGACACAATTCTTTGTTTAATCATTATTGTAACAGTTCTATTTAAAGGTTTAGGAAGGAAAGACAACAGTATGTTTGTAGGTCTTGTGGCTTTATAGATAACTTTATTGAAATGAAGCAAGGGAAAGCAGAGATGCAGTGAGTACCTGGGCGCTCAGGCAGCCTGAAAAAAATGTCTTGGCACTGGGATCATCGGAGTCTGCCACTCATCCCACTGGAGCATCATGTTTCAAGCCAGAAGGTGACAGTTGAACTTCAGTGGTGAAAGGAAGTCAGCATGGGAATAAAACCATGGGGACTGAGAGCTTGGAGCTGTGGAGAAAAGAAAATGGAGGAGACTTACACAGAGTGAAGGGGAAGAGAGGAGGGGAATGAAAGCACCAGTGAACAGAGGCAGCAGTGGCTAGAAGATGAGCAAGTCTTTTGTTGAGTATGAAGGCCAGGACTTGGCCTTGAACAAATATTGAAATGATAGCAGCTACACAAAGGCCCTGTTTCCCCTTTGACTATTAGCAAGCTGTTGTACTGACAGCATGTTTGTGGAAGGTACAGGGAGACCCTGAATTCCAACCCTGCCTGTGAACCGGACTCGGTGTAAGATTTTTCGGTCAGGGGTGCATTTGGGTCCTCACTGTAGAATGGGCAGGACAAGAGCAAATCTGTGAACAACCTGGTGAATCATGAAGGGGTAGTTTCACCTCCCATTTAGGTCTGTGCAGAGCCTTCTTGGGAGCAAGTCTTCCAGCAGAGCACTTTTGATCAAGTTTTTCTCCAGAAACTGAAGCAGGAGCCAGAATCCTTTGGAAAGCCCTGCATATAAATATCTTGTTTAGTTAGTCTAATAAAGGTATTACTAACAGTGTTGCTTGGAGGATTTATTGGGGGATTTCACTAAGACAGTGTTAGCAGTGGAATTATAGTCATTCCCTGGTAAGACCTTGTCAATGCGAGAGAAAATAACGTTGATCCAATCAGAGATATTTTACAGGATCAATGTAATATTCCTTTGCATAATCACAACCAAAGGATTATGGGCCTGTGCTGGGAGTGACGAAGGATCACTTGACAGATCACAGCCTCATTTGTTCTCATTGCTTTAACTGGTGAAGTACAGGCAGTTTTAAAAAGTGTGCATATATACCCCTGCATCTTAAATAAATCAGGGCTCCTTCAGGCTACAGGCAGTATTTTCGGTCTATTGCTTTTAAACAATATTTTGGACTACATACATTTTTCATGGCTGAGCCATACTGAAGCAGCTTGGTATGACCTTGAGACAATTCCCTCTGCAGTCCAGGAAGCCAAAGTACATGAAATGGGAGAGGAGGCCCCGAGGCGGGCAAGGAGGAGGAGAAGACAAATCAATACACAGCACAAGTCTTATAGCTCAAACACCATAAGGGACCATGAATAAGTTTGCGTAATTGAGCTTTTGGATAACACAGCAATTCCTCCAAGGGAAAACGAGTGTTGCAGATGATGGTAAATTCAGGAGGCTCAAGAGTGTACTGTGATACGCTGGGAATAATATATAATACAACAAAGCCTCCTTATTGGTTATGCTACTGTCTTTGCATTTTTCAGGGTCTCAGTACTGTTCTGTTGCTTTAATGACAGCTTTGTCACGCATTGTGGAGGCCTTAAATCCCTCTACTGGCTGCACTTACCTAGATACCCCCCCAGGCTTTAACAAGGCTTCTTCTGCCGAGGAAGAGGAGCAGTATGTTTGATGACTTCACTGAATTTGACTGACTGGTTCCTTTGGATTTGTGCGTACATCTCAGTGAACGACGGAAAGGGAGAAGGGTGGCTGAGGCATGGAGCAATGGCTCGGCTCACAGATAAAATCAAGGGCCATTCAAACTCCAATCTTGTGGTTTCAGATGACTTCTGCTGCAGGGCTGCAAAAGTTATTTGGGGAAGAAAAAACAGCTATTACAAGTGACATTTAAAACTAGATGGGACATTGTTCTCGTGAAAATACAGCAGGAATCAGCTTGTTTCCATCAGGAGTGAGGACGAGTAACTCAACAGGTCCCTTCTGCTGTCATAGGCAGAGTCCAGCCTGTATCAAAGCAGACAGCTTTGCTAGGAGGTTGTGAGTAGCACAGGGCATGTGTACAGAGGAGCATGTGAGAGGATGCAACAGCCTGTTGGACTGTACCCCTTCAAATGAGCTTAGGCTGGGGGCAAGACCTCCAGGAGACTGTAGTCCCCATGACCCTGCCTTGCACCAAGAGGCAAGGGAAGGGGGAGAGGAGGCAGGGCCAGGGTTGCCTGCATTCTCAGCAGTGTAGACAGGTCATAGCCTCCAGGCAGCATCAACACCTGCCACAGTCACCTTGCCACCCTCATCCGTGGAGGCCTCATATTTGGCAATGTGGGTTTTCTACCGCCATTGCTGTAGGACAACTTACCAGAGAAAAACTGGCTTGATAGCTCCCCTTTGCACTGCCTGGTGCCTTCTGTGCTCCGTGCTCTGTGCTCCATTTCCAGGGGAAATGACTGCACACCCTCTCCTTGTGTGGGCTGCGACCCACTGCAATGCAGCCTCTTGCTACCCCTGGGAGACCTGCTCCTGCTTTGCGGATGCCTGCTTTCATAGGACCTGTGTAACTCTGCCCTGTGTGTAAGTCCTGGGATGTCACCATGGGTCTATCACTGTGGGTGGCACCAACACGACAGGACAAGCTCGGGTTGCCAGAATCATTAAGTGAGAGTAATCATGATGCATTTTTTTTCCCCTTGCCTACCTGGAATAATCAGCAATCAGATTGCTTCTACAAAATGCAGCACCGAAACGTAATCTGTTAGTGTAATCACTTACTGTATCAGCTCTGGCCACCACAGCCCTTGGACATATTTATATCCTTGCAACTCACAGATGCCTGTCAGTTGTTCTGTTGGTGAGTCTGTAGAAAATCTGTCTTAAAAAAGGGTTAGGGGCTCTGACTTAAACCTAGAAAAAGCATGAAAAATCAGAGTAAATCCATGCTGATAGCTTTTTCTTCATTGCAGAAGTTCAGGATGGACCCTCATCTGGGATTTTCACTCTTAATGCCCAGCATCCTGGCTCTGGTGAGCTCAGATCACAGATATTTCTGGACTGTGGAGATTTCCATGTTAGTGGATCCATAGGCATATGATAAGCATGCCGATTTAATTTGCATTTTAAAGTAGTCTTAAATAAGCTCTCATGTCTGCAGCTGGGCTTTGAGAGGATCATGTTTCCTGGAGTTAGCCCAGGGCAATGTGCTGAAGATCACACATAGCTTTTACTCTGTTCTTGCTTAAGCAAAACTGCTTTTAAGTCCAGGGGAGCAAAGTCAGTCTTGCTGAAGTTGGAAGCAAGCATGTCTCTGACTTCAGTGGTGCACAATTTTTACCCAGCATTTTACCCACAAGGCAACTGCCAGGTAACACTTGCAGTTACTGTCTTATTCGTTGATATAATAAAAGCATGTAAACAATTCAGTCTTGCCAAATTCCACTTGCCTATTTGGCTGGGATATGTGTTTTTTTTCCTGAGGAGGGAGTAAAATGATGTTCGTTTCTTTACTACACTTCTGGCAAGGAAGAAGATTTTGTGCCTAGGCTGATAAATTTTCAAGTGAATTTTTAAAGGTTGTTATTCTGAACCATTGCCCAAAAAAGTCAAAGGAAAAATATTCTGGAACTTTATATCAATTCATACAACAACCTTTAGAAATGGAAATGTTGGGTGTCTCCTGGAATAGTCCAATATGCCTCTAACATCACTATCTCTGCAGAATGAATTTCTTCTTTGAAAGCTGCAAACGTAAACGTTCCCTTTTAAAGCAGTGTCACTCACAAATAAATAATGAAGATCTTCCTCTATGCACGTTGTGTCAACCAAATAATTTCCACTGTTTTATGCTTGTTACTTTTCCATTTTTCCCAGAGGGATTTGCAATTGTTAAGCGTCACTTTCCATTTTGACTTGTAGCCTAAGCTAATATGAGTGCAAGGCTTTGGTATGAGAACTGCTCACTGCAGTTAAGTGCAAACCTCATTAATGAGCAGCTAAGGTTGAGCCTTTCTATCGTAGTCTCTTTGGGGGGCTGATCCACCAGGCTGTTACACAGGCTGGAGAAGCACTGAAATTTTTATATCACCCTCATCACAGTGGCATCTAAATGCAGATGTGCGCACCTCCACAAGGAAACAGAGCTCAGAGATTGTCTGGAGTAGATACACCATGTATTATTAATTACCCAGTTGAAGGATCTATAGTAATATTTGTATTATGCCCTCTGCAACTCTATTCCCCCCATCCTCTTAAACACTTCATTTGAATATTATTATTTATTTTAAGCTGCCTGGTGATGCTCAGGCTCGAGGAGCTGAATTCCTGCTGCAGGCAGGGGAAGTTGGACACTTGTGTGTGTGCGGTCCTTCCCGTTAGGCGAGGTTGCTCAGCAAAATGGCCGATGCGGGCAGAAGATGTGTAAATCAGCGAGTGCTGCAAGAAGAGCACTTAATTGAAGCTTTATCAAGTGCCTGCAGAGCTGACCTCTGAGCAGCAGCTGAACCACAGTTGGGATGGGAGCGAGCCAGCAGCTTTCACTGATGACTAAGCCCGTGTGCTGGGAAAGGATTTGCCTTGCTTTACCCATGGGTGGCAGAGCACTGCATAACTAGGGGTGACTTAAATAATTCTGCTTAACTCACTTAAATTGCTCCTTTCAGCACAGATTCATGGCTCTAAGTACACTTTGATGATTCTGTAGCTGTGTACAGGGGATTTAAGTTAAAGCCAGGCTGCTGACTGTTGGGGTCAGCACAGTGCATGGTGGGGGATGTCAGACCCTATGGTGACATGATGGCATGTTCAGGCTTGTGATGCTTTTTCTTGCTGGTCTGGCACTGGAAGAGTAGATTTGGACTGTTCCTAACCCTTCTACATGAGCATCTCCCTGCCCTGCAGGTCTACAACTACACATACAGAGACAGGCAAATGTCAAATAGTTTCAGATATTTGCCTATTGGAAAATGGGTCCCACCGGGCTGTGCAAGTGTGCTGAAGAAAATAAATCCCTGAAGGTTGAAGGCAAAAGGAGAAAGAGCTGTGTAACATTTCACAAAGCTAAAAATTATGAAGGACCAAATTAATTTGGAGATAAAATCTGAACAATCTTAAAAGGTAATTGAGAGCTTCTTGACAACATTTTGCTATGTCTGCAAAAATCCATGGTGCTATACATGAGAAAGAAGACCATATTGTTAAGAACTACAATAACTTCTCTACGAGGGGAAGTCAAAGGAGCAGGAAATAAACATTTTGAATGTGCCTGTTTTCACATTCTCTCATCTCATGTCGGAAGGAGAAAGGGCAACGTGCTGAAGTTTCTGGAAATTAAAAGCTAGGAATGGTAAAAGCTAGATAGGAAAAGAACTACAAGAATGGAAAGCTATGTGTAGCTGAGCTGATACAGGAAACAAAGCTCCAAAAGCTATTAAAAATACACACTTCAAGTAAATTATTACCATATAATCTGTAATAGCAGAATATATTAATGATAGAAATGCTAATTATAGTTTTTCCTTTGTTTGCCATATGGAAATGATTAAAAAGAAGTAGAAATCAAGGATATGTTTAATAATTATTTTTATTCTTCTTTTGGGAAAAAGCTAGATAAGTTATTCTTGCCAGATAATGACAGCAAAATACTTTCTCTACCAATGATTTAGACTAGCAGAGCACAGTTAATGAAGTCAGTCATTTTAACTTACTAGATATGAATAATTTGATACCAAGCATTTTAAAAGAGCTGGCTAAGGAAATTTCCAGACTTAATTCACAAAAATGGCAATTTTCAAAATTTATCAGCGTGCTGGTGAAATATCAAAGATGTAGGGGAAAGCTGGAATTATTCAAACTCTTGAAAAATGTAACTATAGCCATACTAGGAAATAGTAGTAAATATAGCCATACTAGGATATAGTAGTAAATATACTAGGAAAAGTACTTCTCAGCTTCTTACAGGAGCCATTCCTGCAGCCCTTCCCTCACTACCAAAAAAATCACCAAACCAAACCAGAACATTAATAAATTAATAAAGGATTTAAACCAGATACACTAACTGTTGCTAATCAACATGGATTTATAACAACAGATCTCATTAAACTAATTTTTGTTGATAAAGGCACTAGTGTTGATTGACTATTCCTTCTTTTCTTCTAGGCACTTGACTCAGTATCAGATGACATTTTGATTAATAAGCTACAGAAACCAACATGATGCACAGTAAATGGATTAAAAAGCTGGCTAAAGTATAGAGTTTTAAATGAAAATTTCTACAGACAACAGACAGATTTCACAGGTTGCTACAGGTAACATCTTTTTACATTAGGTTAGTTACCATTTTTATTAAAGAACTAGGGAAAAATAATGACAAAGTGATCCACTAAGTACACAAATAATAATTTGAGAAGTGATAAATAATAATGAAATACCAGGTAACTCTGTAGAAATGCTCTGAAACTGTGTTTGGGACAGTGAGATGGCATATACATACAGTTGCTCTATCCTAGTGTCTGTACTGGAAGCAAATTATCTACCTCAGATGTGCCTCAGGCAACATGTCTTGGGGTACAGTTGGCCCAGACATCATCTTTGCACAGCACTCCACCGGGCTACAAAGACTTCATAAGGCTGATAAATATTTGTTTTGTAGTGTTGTAAATCTTGGTGGTACTTCATTTTTGGCACTCAGACACTCAGGAAGGCTTGAGGCAGCGGAGAGGTTTCAGGCAGGAGTGATGGTGCTGTTGAGGGGGGCACGCTCTGTAGCACAAGGCTCAGGCAGCCAAGCTTAACAAAGACTGAGGGGTGGCTTTATTGTAGGCTATAAAACCTGCATATGGAAAGGCAGCCTGCTCCAAGAAGACTCTATCTAGCAGGAGGATACTGGGTAAATGACGAGTGGAAGGCTGGGGTTAAATCAGCCGAATTCAAACAAGATATAAGGCCAACCATTTTCTAAAGGGGATTAACCCTGGGAACAGCTTGCTCTCAGAGGTGGTAAATTCTCAGTTGAAAACACTTTGAAAACTTTGATTGTATCTTCCAAACAGAAATGAATTCAGGACAGTCCTGTGGCCTTCCCTCTACTGGCTATCTGAGTGAATAAATCACAGAGCTGCATTCTGAGCTCATAATTTGTGATTTAGTACTACACAGAAGTCGTGGCACTGGAAAAATGAGTGCCTGACACCAAGAGTCCAGATTTTATGTGTCAGTCAAGGAGTTTTCTGTCTTTCCTGAATGTAGATCAAAGCTTGGAGTATTTTATGCGTGTAAGTACACAAAGCCATAAATGCATCCATTTCCAAGCACGCATCCCTGTCACGCTTTGGGTAACTGGTTGGATCTGCTGGTGTGGCAATGCAACAACCTAGGAGCACTCCTCACACAGGGCCATATTCTGCTGCTGCTTTGAGATCAAGCTGAGAGGATTTTATCAACTTCAGCAGCATTTTACTGCAGCGTAACTCAGAGCTGAGTTTACCCTGGCAAATCAGCACTGTCAGTTGTTCCACAAGAGAGGATGTGGTGGTTGATGGCAGCAGCAGGCAATGAAAGAGGGAAAGAATATATGGGAAAGACAGTGAGGAAGGACAGATGGAGGAAAACCATCAGGAGCATGATGGAGGCTAGAAAGCAGAAAAAATGACGGAGCTGCATCTTAAGCCATATTTTTGTGTACATAAGAAAAAAAGGGGAGAAGTTCTGCACAAAAAAATGAAGATTCTGGAGGGGGAAACTAGAAGAGAAAGAGCATGTAAATAAATGGTGGGGAGAAAGAAAAGGAGAAGAAACAGAAACATGTTTGTTAGTCTTCATGACCTTCTGTTACACTTATTGAATTATTTATTCTGATATTTGCTGGTATCTTCCTGCCAGCCATTTAGTGTCACGATATAAATAAGAACAGAACCCTGTTACTGCTGTTTCTGGAGGGATTTTGATGTTGAATGGCAGTGGTGCACCTCCCCCCAGCACCCTGCCATTAGGCGATTATGAATTATATGCCGAGTGCCTCTAATAACTAAAGGGAAAAGGATGCTCAGCACATTTGGAATGTAAATCTCATTTTTTTTTTCTCTTTTGTAGGTCATGAAATGCAGCCCTCTTCTAAACCCTTGTGCTCAGATCACAAGCTCCCACTGCACAAAAATTCCTCAGCCTATCCTCTGCAAGGGTGACATTTCACCCAACACTGAACCTCTCAGCATCCTGTGGGCTTGAGATAACACTGTTATTATTATTTTAAAAACAGACATGTTGCATCATGTCTCTTAAAAATTCCTACATAGATGTTATATTATGTGGAATAGCAGACTATTGAAAAAAAAAAACAGACCAAGGCTGTATTTCAATTAAAAAGCAAGAACTTCATTTTTCCTAGCCTGCAGAGACTCACAGGATACAATTTTCAGGGAATCAGTACTTACTAGCCAAAATTTCAGAAGTGGTCACTGCCCAGTCTCTCTCTAGTAACCTATATAACTGCATTTTCACAACAAGCTCTTCTGGATTCCATATTTAGTTCTTGAGTTCTTACATCTCCTGCCCTTTGTGCCTCATTTACAGAAGCAGGTTCTGAGCTATTGCAGAAGGAGCTGGTGGCTTCTGGAGAAGATAGCATTGTGGTTGTACTTTGCAAGAAAGGAAAGGGAGGGAAGAATCCCTTCATTTTAAAACACAGATGAGCTGAACTCTTTGCTTTATTATTGGAGGGAGGGGAATTCAGTTATAATTCAGGTCATGGATGGTCAGTTTCTTTTTCTTAGTATATTGACATTATGGGACACGTGATTCAGACTTTGTTTCATTTCAGAATAGTGAGCAAGGTATGTAAGCAGTTAAAAGGAAGAGAGACAGGTAGAGGGAAAAAAGAAGTTAAAATTACTTGGTGTTTGTTTTGCTTTTGGGACAGGCAGTTGCTGTCTTTGGAGAGAAATTCACTTTTCTCCACCACTTAAATGCCTCTTAAAATCTTAAAATAGAGCTCTGGGAGTGACACGGCACTGAGGCCTTGGTGCTGGCCAGTTTCACCTTATCATATTTGCTCAGAATATTTTCATCCCAGCAGTCACATTGTTGACAGCCCTGCACAAGCTCCAAGGTATTTTCTTGCTTGCAAATTAAGTTTTCTCGGCAAGCTACCCTGCTCCTTCAGTTATCACCAATGGAGTATGGATGTCCTAAGGGATTCAGAACAGACTATGCAGTCTCTCACCCATGGGTTTTAATTTGACCTTGCTTGCATCACTAGTGACCAAAGTTATTACCATAAGTGGCTTATGTGAAATGTATTGGTCTCAGTCAATTTTTAGCAGACAGTTGTCTGCATTACCAAACCACCATCACAAATGGTGCTTTTTTAGGAAGTCTTAAGTAGAGCCAGGGTCAGTGTGGATGGACTGAAAAGCGCAAGGAGAACAGGCTTTAAGTTTTGTGCTTATTCACTTTCAAGAGAATGAAAATAACACAAGCTGTAAAATAGCTATAAAAGCTATTTCAGGCCTGCATAAATTAGAGCAGTCTCTGAGGCTGCTCTGACTTACACATGGGATAGTTCTGCTCCCCAAACGGCTTCTGTTTTCAGGAGATACAAAGGTGGCATAAAGCCTCCCTGGCAGTCTTTGCCCCTGTCTCTGCTGAGGCAGGGCAGAAAGTGGCAGCCCAGGCTGTGTGCAACACATCATTTTTTACCCAGTGTGCCAATGCAACAACATACTCAGCCTTGGTCTATGCAGGATATCACACTGTGGACAAATAGGGATACTGTCTGCCAGGTCTCTCCAAGCCATAGAACAACATCAGACGTGATATGACTACTCAGAGGTACTTGGCTTTGTTGGGGTACAGATGGGGTGAGATGCAGAGCCAGAGCCATGGCCCAGGAGGAGGGAAAGCAGCTGGGCCGTTTTGCTTGAAGCTACAGGCAGTAGATTTCCAGGCAGGGGAAGGCTTGCAAGAACTGATCTGGAAAGTGAAAATAGCACACTTTTCTCAGAAAAAAAACCTCTAAATGTAGACATTTTAGTTTGAGTCAGCTGAAAGCCCCTGTTTTATTAACTGAGATACTTCATTTTGATTTTGGTTTATTTATTCATTTATCTTGGTAAGTACATGTTGTCTACTGCCTGCTTCTAAATCCCTCGAGACTCCCCTCTTCCACCACTCTTCTCTTCCCAAGCCGTGACAGTTGTACCGTGCTTGAAATATCTCTGTGCACAGCGATAGGAAATGAGCAGTGGAAAGTGCCTTCATGGAGACTGACCCTTTGACATAGCTTAACCATGTCTTTACAGTTCTTCTTACAGTGGGGTAAAGCTTTGTGCCATGCCTGCACTCTGGCTACATTTGCAGCTGTGTGTGCTCCTGCAGTTGTGGGTATAAATCTGATCCTGCTGTCTGCTCATCCCTGTAGAAATGCTCCTGCCCAGCATGCTGTATGCTCTTCATTGGCATGGTCTGGGAAGAAAAATGCCTCAAGTGGCTCCTCACGACCAGAGGCAAATGGGGCTCTGCTGCTCTTGCCAGCAGTTTTTTTCAAAACAAGGCCATCTTTGTTGTAGTGAAACATGGGTTGCCCTGACATGTTTGTGTCCCCGGACCGTCAGTGTCATGGTTGCACAGTAAGGGAGGTGGTGGTATAGTGCCAATGAAGCTTACTGAAAGGAGTTATCTAAAAGGAGCAGAAAATGTGGGAAGGAGGATCTTGACAGATATCAGTGGAGCTGCAGTATGACACAGATACACTGTGGGAGCCTGCGGGAGCTGCAGCCCTCCATTAGCATCTGCTGATGCTGGACATGGCCCATGTAGTGCTGGCATGTGGTACTAGGTGGGAACCCTTGAGGTGTGGTTCATCCATGCAGCTGGGGCTTGGAAAAGATGAAGCAAACAGTGCTTTCCATAAATAAGAAGGGCACCACCAAACTGGAGGAGTACAGGTTGCTGGGAATGGTGTTGGCAGCTTATGGTGAGCTCTGTTGATAGGAAAAAGTATGCAGCTTTCACCTTCCAAAAAGCAGAATAAAAAAGAAAAACTATCTATCTCAGAAGCATTCAAATTGACCTTCAGCATTAGATTTCTACCAAGGGACTCAGCAAAAGGCCTACTGCCCAGCCAAGGACTGCATATCTGATTTTGAGTTGACTAATCATAGAATTGTTTTGGTTGGAAAAGGCTTTTAAGATGATCAAGTCTAACCATAAACACACTGCCAAGGTCACCACTAAACCATGTCCCTAAGCACCACATCTACCACCTTTTAAATACCTCCACAGATGGTGACTCCACCACTTCCCCAGGAAGCCTGTTCCAGTGCTTGACAACCCTTTCAGTAAAGAACTTTTTTCTAATATCCAATCTAAGTCTTCCCTGGCACAACTTGAGGCCATTTCCTTTTGTTCTATTGCTTGTTTCTTGGAAGAAGAAACTGACACTCACCCTGCTACAACCTTCTTTTAGGTAGTTGTAGAGAGTGATAAGGTCTTCCCTCCAACTCCTTTTCTCCAGATGGAACAACCCCAGTTCCCTCAGCAGCTCCTTGTAGGACTTGTGCTCTAGATGCTTCTCCAGCTTTGTTGCTCTTTAGCACCACCACTTCAATGTCATTCTTGTAGTGAAGGGCCCAAAACTGAACACAGTACTCAAGGTGTGGCCTCACCAGGGCAGAAAATGCACTAAAGAATGTAGTAAAGAAAAAGACTGCCTCAAAGCATAACATCTAAACAGTGAAAGAACTGCTGAGATACTCTGTTTCTCTTATTTTTGCCAAGGTACTCAGGATGCCTGACCGCAATTGCACAAAAATCTGAGCTAGAAAAGTGTCCAAATATCTTGACTCCTAGTCCTATGCTTTACCTATAAAAGCATCTTTCCTTCCTAAATAGCTCAAGTAGTGATCTACACAGGGAATGAAGAGAAATGTAGACTCTTGTCTCTTATAAATCTGAATAAAGCCTCGGGTCGATGTAATCAGATGTGGGAAAAATAAGGATGACGTCTCTATGACATGGTTGAATTATTGGCATTGCAGAGCTGGGGAAATATTTTTTCATTAGAAGTAATCTTATAATTTTGGGGGAGAGTCAAAGGGTCTTGGGCTTTTTTGTCAAGTATAGTGACAAAATAGTCACTGTAGTGTTAAAAGGAGGAGTTGAGGGAAACAAAGGGATGAAAATTTTTTTTCAGCACAAAAAATATAATTTTGGAAATGATGACAATTTTTAGCATTCTTAAAATAGACTTTCATATTTTAGGGACTATTTCTCAAGGAAACATTGATCCAGTTAAAAATATTGCAAGTCAGAGCATTTAATTATGGTTTGACCAAAACATTCTGAGTTGACCTAAAATGAAATTTTTGTCTCAACACTGAAAAACTTTAAACATTTTCTTTGGTTTGATTCAAATTTAATTTTTCCTGGTTTTTCCATTTAGCTAACTGGATCTGATGGATCATTCTTTACCAAAACAGCATCTTTACTTTTGCTATCGTGATCTTGCACACTTAATTTGACATCAAAGATCTTTTTTGTTGACAGTTTCTAGTTTATATTTTTGAATGTCTAAAAAGGTAAAAATAATCGGAAAATCAAATGCTTTACATTTTCATAATTTGTAACTTTATTACGGGTCAGCAGATATTTCATCCTACTTTGGTTCCTCTGAAACATCCTCCAGCCCATACACCGTAGCAATGGGCCAGGTAAACATCTTGACCTCTAGCTACTCAACTTAAAACGTGTAAATATCTTCTACTGGCTTACGTCCTCTGCAGCTATATGTAGTGTCACAGCTAAGAATGTCATTGCACAAAACTGGCAATTATTTTTGCCTTTTTTTTCCTTTTGCTTTCTCTCTATTCTTTACGTAGTTCATAAAGCACAAAGACAAGGCAAGTCAAAAGGGAAGTATTAATTCAAAATCCTACTGCAGACAGAAAAATTACTTTGAAGAAAAAGTGACATCACCAAGCTCTGTATTTATTCTCTTCTGTGGCACCCAGATCAAATTTACTTGGTTTTCAAAGTGGTGTTTCTAACCAGCCAGTCCTTATGCTCGAACTGGGATCTGAAAGCCAAGCTCTGCCCTTTCTGACTCATGCATAATCATCCTTAATAAAGTTTCTACAAGGCAGGATTTAGCTGACAAGTTGGAGTTTATCATATGCAAGACAAAAAAAGATATCCAAGTCATCCATTCATAGCTAGGTTGACTCTTTATCGTTAATTGGTTAAATGTGTGCTATCAGTAAGGCAAGCTAGAACAGGATGATCTGAAGAGATGATCTCCTAAGTTGGAGCTGGTTTTATGTAGTGCTTTTCACCACCACAAATGCATTTAATTTTAGCAAAATATTTCCCAGGTAAAATTGCTGCTGGGCCCCTGTGATACTACGCCTAAGAAAAATCCTTTTTGCCCTATTCTCCCCCGCCGTTGTGCCCATCCACTAGCTTCCAAAGCAAAATGGGTTTGTGGGATCAAAGGTGGGAAGGCAAGAAAGGAATATGTGGGACTCTGCTTTGCAAAGTGATCAGCTGGCCAATGGAAGATGCAGTCAGATTTTTGGGTTCCCAGCCTCAGATCTACCCTTGTTGAGCACAAGCACTGCATGGAGTTCAGCACATGACACTGAACACCCTCCCGAGCTCCTTGGCATGTGCATTTGTGTATTGTATGTGTGTGGCAGCCTGACATAGGCTGTGACAGAAATCGCCAGCCATCTGTGTGGCAAGCCACCACCTGCCATTGCTTTGAGGGTGAGGTAAGGACGCAGCCTGAGCTTGATTTGAGATCTCACCTTTTTTTAATGAGTGTTAAGTCTTGTCTTAAATGGTATTTTAATCCACTTGTCAAGTACTTAGTATGCTGAGCAGTCAGGCAAGGAGAAGGGAGCCAGGCTGATGCAGGGTGAGCAGGTTAGCAGGTTATCTTTCTGCCTGGGATGGCTCTGGTCCTCCCACTTAAACACACTTACCTTCCTCACATCTAGCGATCAATGTTAAAGGGAAGAATGGATGTCACTTGGTTTTTATCCTGTCGCCAGGATGACATTAAGAAACTGAAGGAAATTTATTCTTTGGTTTGAAGAAGTGATCTCTGTAAGAAGAGAAAGGACCCGATGATGCTTATAGGAAGCATTACTATGCAACTAGTGCACTGGAGTAGAAGAGTGGTCACCAGTCTCTATTCCCTGATCTGCTGATAGACTGGCTTAAGAAGCAACTTCACCCCCCTAAGCCTCAGCCTACTCACAAGTTATTGGTGATGGAGATATCTCCTTTGCAGGATGCTTTGAAACATGTTAGTAAAAATTGCAGTATTAAAAGAGGGAGTATTACTGTCATAATGATACTAGAGTTACTCAGTTTCTGTCTGGAGAAAGATGAGATTTTGTCAGCTTCTCTAACAGGTGTAGCTGGGTTTTATCTCAGCAGAACTGGCTGCTGGCTATTGCCTTCAAACAGCTACTCACCTACCAGTGGCTAATCTGGGGATCCTCCGTGTTGCATCAATAGTGTTTGAAATGCAGAGGATGTCCCTTTGGAAGCTGCCAGGGCTTGCTTTGGATCACATTCAGGAGTGACACAAAATAGTGCTCCTAATGGCCTGATGCAGTCTGACACCCTGTGGTGTGACAATCTGGAAGACAGCAGCCATTCTTCTCTGCCTCCATACTGCTATTCTTCCTGCTCCTTTGATCCAGCTCTGCTCCACTCCCTTCCTTTCTGTCCTTTTCCCTAGACCTATTTTGTTTTTATTACAATCGTCCTTTTAAGTTAGCCAGTTATTTAACCCAGCTTCCATCCCCTGCCCATTTTGCACTGACCATGTGCCTCCCCATGCAAATTGTTCAGTGTAACTCATAAGGTTCCTGACCTTTGACAAGCTGGAGGTGGCCAGCACATGGCAGTCCTGGCCTCCCACAGCAGGAACACACAGGTAACTGGTTTCTCAGTGAGCCTCAGGGTGGTTGGTGAGCAGCAGTCAGCTCAGGGTGAGAGAGGAGACTTACACCTTATAACAAGGCAAGACTGGGAGGCTTTTAAAGAGGGCTGGGGGGATCCTCCTCTGTGTACTCTGATTTGTCCTGTGGGTGAGTCAGGTGTTTTGAGTTCTCCACTGCAGTATTGTTTCCTCACTGTCTTATGAATCTCCTGTCCATTCCATCAGTAAGACCTTGAACCACAAGTCTCCTGGTGGTCCTGTGATTGGAGGCTCAGCAGCTTCCTTCATTTTGGGGATGCAGCTATATCCAAGGCTATACAGGTTGTATATAGCAATGGATGCTGCTCCACAGTGGTCTCAGGACTGTATGATTATTATTAGCTGATGATGCTAAACTGGGAGGAGTGGCTGACACACCAGAAGGCTGTGCTGCCATTCAGCGAGACCTGGACAGGCTGGAGAGTTGGGCAGGGAGAAACTTGATGAAATTCAACAAGGGCAAGTGTAGAGTCTTGCATCTGGGGAGGAACAAACCCATGTACCAGTACAGGTTGGGAGCTGACCTGCTGGAGAGCAGTGTAGGAGAAAGGGACCTGGGAGTCCTGGTGGACAGGAGGATGACCATGAGCCAGCAATGTGCCCTTGTGGCTAAGAAGGCCAATGGCATCCTGGGGTGTATTAGAAAGGGTGTGGTGAGTAGGTCAAGGGAGGTTCTCCTCCCCCTCTATTCTGCCCTGGTGAGGCTGCATCTGGAATATGGTGTCTAGTTCTGGGCCTCTCAGTTCCAGAAGGACAGGGAACTGCTTGAAAGAGTCCAGTGCAGAGCCACAAAGATGACTAAGGGAGTGGAACATCTCCCTTATAAGGAAAGGCTGAGGGAGCTGGGTCTCTTTAGCTTGGAGAAGAGGAGACTGAGGGGTGACCTCATCAATGTTTACAAATATGTTAAGGGCGAGTGTCAGGAGGATAGAGCCAGGGTTTTTCAGTTATGTCCAGTGATAGGACAAAGGGCAACGGGTGCAAACTGGAGCATAGGAGGTTCCATGTGAATATCAGAAAAAACTTCTTTACTGTGAGTGACAGAGCACTGGAACAGGCTGCCCAGAGAGGCTGTGGAGTCTCCTTCTCTGGAGACATTCAAAACCCACCTGGACAAGTTCCTGTGTGATGTGCTCTAGGTGACCCTGCTCTGGCAGAGGGGTTGGACTAGATGGTCTTTTGAGGTCCCTTCCAACCCCTAAGATTCTGTGATTCTGTGATTATGGGATTTGGTGGTCCTTTGATGTCCCAGGAATAATCCATGGGCATACAGAAATTAAGCAAAGATTTAGCCAAACCATTTTTTAGTTTGGGGGCAAAATGCCATGGAGAATTTAGAAAACATGTTTAAGCCTTCTTTTCTGAGTATTATAGTTTATTCTGATGGTCATCCTGTTGAGATTTTCTGAGCCCTTGAGCTCTGTGTCTGTCAACTAATGGAAAAAGCAGGATATGAAGATAATCTGGTACTCATGCCACTCAGAAAGAAGCAAAGGCCTGGAGATCAGCTCTGAGACTCAGGAGAGAACATTACGCATTCATTTGTAAAGCAGCGTGTTTGCAGAAAAGTGACAATATGGTTTTGAGGTGCACCTATGGAAGTGCTGTACCGCAGCTCAAGGTGGTAATAGGTTTACTCTAGACAGTTCTGATGCATTCACACCTAAAATCATCACAGCCAGCTTTGCACAAAACCTTTCTAGAAGTGTCTCAACAAATTGAAAAGACTTCAAAGAAGAACAACAGAAATTATCAGGATGGCTTTAGGACTGATTTAGGTGGAAAGATTAGAAAAGA
This sequence comes from Apus apus, assembly GCF_020740795.1. Classification (NCBI taxonomy): domain Eukaryota; kingdom Metazoa; phylum Chordata; class Aves; order Apodiformes; family Apodidae; genus Apus; species Apus apus. The sequence goes on along the minus strand of NC_067282.1, from coordinate 145,762,242 downwards.
AGAATGTGGCTAAGAGATGATGAAGGTGGGGATGTGTTAATAGACTACAAATATTTGGGGGATGTTAATGCTAAAAGGAGAAGAATTACTTAGTGTGATTCAAAGGGGTATATAATGAGAAATGACACACAATGAAGTACCAATTAGTCTGAAAAGCACAAAGAACTTTCTTGTCTTGAAATATGCAGCATTACATTTATCCATGGGTTTTCTTGTCAGTAAAGTGTCTGCAGGAGTAGGTGACAGGTCCCGGAGGCAAAACTTTGGAGGCTATGCTGCATGGAGTCAGCCTGCACCAGAAGAGATTACTGGAGATTACCTGTTCACCTGCCGGAGACAATTTCTATCCATGACACGTTTTGTTTCTTCTACGCTATTGGTTTCTTTTCCATCTATTCTGCCAAACTAAAAGAGGCCAAAGTAAAGTGTTGACTGTCCGATATAAGATCAATACTAGTTACTTTTATGAGAATCGATTTTGGAAAGTTGTGGAGGTAGCAGTAATCTGCTTCATTAGTACCACCAAAGGAGCCCTCTAATGACACAAACCACGTAGCGGCTTGTTATTCCTTTTACATTTATAAGATCCTGGCCTGATAGAACAAGATGAACAAGAAATATTAAAAATATAATGTTTGGGAATGCACCATTCATTCAACTTCTTATAAACCAACATATCTAATTTGCATATTATTTTACTGCTACATAGTTATGAATTCCATATTATGTTCCCAATAAGTGTACACATTTCAGGAATATTATTAACGTAGCCCGATCTTGCCAATATTTTTATCTCAATATCTAGTCTAAACACACTAAAATCTGGTGAGTTGATCCATCATGTGTCTTGCCACACAATTAAGAAGAACAAATGTTTTAGTCTTCTTTAAAGGTGAAACTCTTCCATTATGCCATATCAAATCTCTTCATTGCCTTAGGCCCAGCTCCTCTCTGCCTGCAGTGTAGCTTTTAGCAGGTTTCCCCACATGCATGCTCAGGGATGAGATCTGCATTATTTTTAATTATTTTTTTTTTTTTCTCCAACTGAATTTCAGATGGCTCTCATTTTGTTCATCTGCAGCATGGCAGACTGTTTACATCCGAAGACAGTGGCTCTGGATCAGACCTTTGCTTCTTGCTTGCTGAAGATTTATAGAGGGCATTTTCAGTGGTTGTGGAAAGTGCCTGAGCGCTGCTGCAGGGCCATGGGCTGGGGTGAGGACAAGCAGCCGAGGAGAGGAGCAGGAGGGATGCCTCAGCCATCTGCAGGTGCTGGCAGCTTCTGAAGGCATGAGGCAAGCGAGAGATAGAAGTTCTCCAAGAGCTGCTGCAGTGGTGAAAATTTTGGGTGCTTTCCTCTTGCTCTTTGACAATTCATTAATTTGACAGCTGCTTACTGCTGGAGGGGGAAATACATAAGGCCCCTAGGTGTTAATTACTTCTCCCAAGTGAATGTTGCAAATAACAATGAGAACAATTAAAGGGGGGATTTGTTTGTCTTTTATCAGTTTGAAGTCTTCTTGAGGGAAAAGGAAGCACCACGTTTTACTCCAGGACCAGATCCTGGCTGGACACGGGCGGTGCCACCTGCAGTGCCTGCAATCCCCCAGCCCAGCGACTGCTGCTGTGGGCAGCCACGGGGGCAAGGGGGCAAAGCACCGCTCCAGGGACGGCTCCCCCACACTTCCATGGGGAAAACAGGCCCCACAGGCTGCATGGGGCTGGATGGCAGCCTGGCAGTGGCAGCTCCCTCCCAGCAGGGGTGGTGTGGCCTGGGCAGCTCACAGGCCTTAACAGAGGTAAATTGGGCCCAGCTGGGGCCTCCCTGCACCTGGTGCCATTTCAGCACCTGAGCTCGGCAGTGAGCTAGCGGTCTCCAGCTCTGGTGTGGTCTCCACACACACAAGGGTAGGTTCTCTGGTTCTGGCTCTTTCCTTGCTGTGCTGGTGGACTTTGTTGTCAGCTCTTCGTGTTCAGTCTGGTGAGGCTGCGCCCCTCCTGAGGCTTTACCTGCCATTTGAACAAGGTATGTGCTTGGCTGGGCCCCGTGGTGCACGTAGGACCTGTTTTTGTGCATCTGGAGTCCCCTGTGGCTGGTGGGAGCTAGTGCTGGGTAGTTCCTGTGGGATGATTACCAGGGTGCTGTGGCCTCTGCAGGCTGAACTAGCAGTACAGGCTTTGGTGGTGTCTTGTACTGGGCACACCTTGGTTCAGGTTGTGTGAAGGTGAGCAGTGGGCACCTGTGAGATTCCACAGTGGTGAGGCAAGAGTGAGTCAGGGACCCTTGTGTGTCTCTGTGAGTGCAGATGTGGCATGTCCCTCAGGGAGGGAGCTGCTCTGGTGTGGAAGGTGGCATGGGACCTGCAGGGACCTTCCCTGTGTCTGCAAGGCTTGTGCAGCTCTCAGGTGTACAGGCTGAGGAGACAAAGCCTCACATTAACTTGCTGGCCACGCAGTGTTTTCTTCTCTCCTGGCTCTTCCCTTGGCCTGGTGAGACTTTGCCTTTGGTTTGTGGCATCAGCTTTTAAGAGGAGTTGTGGGAGGCTGCTGATGTGAGCCACTAAACCCAATGCCCACCTGAGGAGTGCTGGGTGACGCAGTAGTGCAGGCTTGGCTTGCAAAGCCAAGTGTGTGATCCTGGTGATAAAACTGGCTGCCTGTGAGGGAGGAACCACACTGACCTGCTGCCTGGTGGGCTGGGGCAGCGGAGAGTTGTCCTCGTGTGACATGGCTCTTAAACTTCTTTTTTATTCTCAGTCTGAGGAGGCTGTAGCATGGGGTTTCCATCCGCCCAAGAGTCCCCACTGAAGCTGGCCCAGTGCTGGCAGGCCAAGATGGCAGAGGGGACCAGAGCTCAGCAGTGGAGCTGCTGAATGAGCAATGAGGGGAAAATGCTTCTTGTATGCCTAGTGTCCATTTACTTCTGAGTAAATAGATTTAAACAAGTAAGGACTTCATTGACACTCTCCCAAGAAAGGTGTTAGTTCAGAGGGAAAACGGATCAGGAAAAATGGCTTCAATTGAATTACTTGTCCATATTAATGGCAGTAATAATGTTTTTCAGATATGTGTTGTATTTCCAGTTTGGGTGTTTTAAATGTGGGGTTGATGACTTGCCAAGGCACGGTGGGAGTTAGAAGTTCGCACCCTGCATCTTTGTTTAGGTCTTTTTACCTAGCAAATACTTTTGCATGCAATTTAATACCTTTATGTAGTTTCCTTTACAGCACTGACACTGTTTATTGAGGCATTTGCTCCCACAGTTACATGTAGGCCAGCACAGAGCCTAGGACTGGCCAGAAACTGGAGTTTCTGCTTCGCTGCAATATATGTAATTATTCAGCTTATGACTCGGTCAGCAGTACTGTGTGTGTCAGCATGTAATTCTTTGCTGCCCTAAAGTAATGGTCTTCGACCAATGGTCCAGGGACTATTTCTAAAGGTTTGTGAAAGGTAATGAGAAAAGCAAGGCTATTGTCATTAGGCTTAAATTCATTATCCGGAGATCCATACTTTTATTTGAGATGCTTTATAGGTCCATGAGCTTAAATTGGTTGAAAACCGCAGCTCTAACAGCTTTCTTGCCTTCTGATGGTCCCTTACATAATGCAATAGCCACAAGTTTTTTTCCCAAAGTAATAAATATCAAGAGCACTAGGTCACGAATCTGTAGAGCAAACTATCACAGGAAGCTATAATGGTAGCTGCCTAATTGAATGGACATTTTATGTATTATGGGTGAAAATATTAAATGAACCCTATTGTAATTTGAATTGCATTGTGTGAGATTTTGGGGGATAACTGCGGCTTTGAGCCAAATGTTGCTGAGAGGAATATTATAAATGGGACAAATATTAGAAAGCCCATCTCTTTAATGCAGGATTTATGTCTGAGATCTAGGTTTTAATACTTTTGTTCGTATCTGAATTTTATTCTGTGCACTACTTGACAACATCCACTCCAAATGTGAAAAAAAAGACAATCTGTCTCTTTAAAAAACAAGCAATTGAGGTTTAAAACCAATACATGGCCAATAAATATTGCCTGAATTTTTACTTTCTTCTTGTTAGTGATCAATAGCCAGATATTCATGGCATGTTTTCAGCTGTCCTTCACAAATATAAATGCTACATTTCTGTAGCAGAGCATTTAAAAGTCAAAACATTGTGGGAAGTAGTGGCAAAATCCAAAAGGTTGGCTACTGCTTTTCAGTTGGATCATAATACAGAATTTGATTGTACTCTTTGTAAGATCTATAGCTTTGTCAAAAAAGATATTTTTGCCTGGGATATACTCTTAAAGTTGAAGTTAGTGGCATCATCATCTATACTGTGGAAGCTTTCTTCAGAAAAGAATCTAATAAAGCCTAGTGTAAAAAATTGGAGTAATCTACTCTTAAATTTAATATTTGTGTTAATCTTGCATATCCAAAAGATCCAAAGCCTGTGTGCCTTTTTAGCTTTATTTTGGGTGTTAAATTTATGGCATATAGGGCCTGTGATGGCAGATTACACAGGGGTATAAAAATACTTATTAGGAAAATGCAGCAATAAAAAGAGCTGTAAAATTTGTCTAGACAGAAGAGAGGGACTAAAATACATCAGTGGAACATGGGCAGGAAGGAATAAAAGACAAGTGTGTGAGGTGTGTATGTTGTGGGGTGGGAGTACATGTGGCTGCTTAGGCATTCAGGGCAAACCATCAGGAATGTGTTACCACTGGTGAAGGAAGGTCTTGAGGACAGAGTGCCACGGGTAAGAGCTGTCTGAAAAATGGGAAGACAGTTGTGGGAAGACAGACCCAGTTAGATAGTTGTTTTTTAGGTGGTTTGAGGTAGGCTTGTTTTGTTTTGTCTTTTTTCCATGAAAGTTCAGTGACATCTTAATGTAATCTTTAAAGTTGCTATAATGAAATTGTAATTTCAATTTAGCAATTAGAAAATTTTTAGTAATGTTTCCATAAAAATATTTAGTCATGGAAAGCAGCAGAAATTAAAAAAAAACCAAACAACAAAACAACAACCCAAAAACAACCCACAAAGACTTGCATAATTTGGTCATGAAAGGTGTTTTTTCCTGAAGGCAACGATTCCAGGATCTGATTCACCACTGTCCTGTGTATGCTGGCAAGAGGTGCTCCACAGATGTAATTTTGGTGCCCTCATGGGGGTCTTTGTTTTTTCAAGCCTGGGCTCTGTAAAGCTCTCATTGCTAGTGGGCAGAGCCTTGTCTGGGAATAGCTCCTTTTAGTGAAAAATGCCAACAGTTGTAACCTGTTAGAGAATAGATATGAAACTGACAGGATTTAAAAACGTATTATACATGTAGAAGAGGGCAAAGCATCAGAGCACCCAGAACTGTTGATAGCTATTGTCTGACTGCACAGAAATATTTCACTCTGCTATCAGAATAATACTGGGGGGAAATCAAAGGGCAGTAGAAACTGGGACATGGGGATGATTGGCTTAGGGGTTAAAATTTTTCAAAGCTAAATCAGTAGGGCCAAAGTTGAGAGCTTCTATTCATGTTCAGTAGTAGCCCCATTAAAGTCACCTTTCTTCTGACTTTGAGCACAATTAAAAAGGTTACCTCTGAGAACCAGATTAATGGTATCAAAATTCAGCTTGTACCTTTGCATAAAAAATGGAGGGAAAGACAGGAGATCATCAAGCTCCCTGTGGCTCTTGTTAGAGGAGAGTTTAGAGAAACACATACAGGAAGTGTTTAATAATGAACCGAAATGTAAAATTTTAGTTCAATACAAGACACAATTGACTGTGGTAATATGCTGTGGAATTGGACTGTGAGATAAATGGCAAAGCCTGGTTGCCTGAAGCTCTTAGTTTGTTTGAGAAACTGTTTAAAGTATCTTCTGTAATGTAGTTTAATGTAGTTTAATCTCAGACTCCTGAAGTGTAGTGTCAGGAAGGGAGCAGAGGAACACAAGGCCCGTATTAGTGTAGCCCCAATGCTTGATGGAGTTTGTTGTGCATGCTTTGCAGTACTAGAAAAAGGCAACATCTTCCTGGTAAATGTACATTTTCCAAATCTTGGACTATTATCAAGAATATGGTATAAATAGTAATTTCCTGAATTTCAGAAAATCATGCTTAAATTGGAAGTTTTTATAATATTACTACTAGAACATAAGGATATGTGGAAGAACCATTTATAGTTTGAAAGCATGCTTACTCCATTGATTAAGGGGAAAGAAACAGTTTCAAAGCACATCCTCAAGTGAAAGATTTGGTAGTTTCAACTTAAATCATGTGGCATTGCTTGTTTCCAAGGAGGGTCATTCCTGTAACCACCCAGCTGTTAACTGTGAGTGTGCAATTAAAAATGGATGCTGTGTTTGTCAGCTGTTTAAACTGTTCAAGCTAGTTACATAAGGTAAAGAAATTCATTACATAAGTTGCACCATGAATTGCAATTTTTTTTTACTTAGTTGTGACAGTCAGAGCTTAAGATATTTGTAGGCCAAGAGTTAGTCAGTGAAGTAATTTATGAATCATTTTGAATAATGAATAAATTTCAGATTTTTTACAGTATGTTAGCAGACAAAAAAGGGCAAAACTTTTCACAGTTGTATTTAAATTATTTAGTCTGCTCTAGATAACTGAATCAGGTTGGGTAGCTGGGTTTGTACTATTGACTACATTTGGCAGTTTATAGCTTGTCAGACTCCTGAGTCATCTAGTCTTTTGTATGTTTTTCTGTATAACTGGATAATTATAGTGAGGAAATAAAGTACATTAACGAGGCTTAATTAAAACATGCATATACACACATATTAGTGTATACAAATGAAAGTACCAAAACTTCAGTGTTCTCCTGATTGAGCATGAGAGACAGTAGCACTCTGCAGTGCAAATTCTCCATAAATTTTTGTTTAAAGTCCCCTTTTCTATGTTGCTACAGAGTTCCAAACAGCCTGGTAACATGTTAGCAATTGTGCTGAGAAATAAGCAACAAAGGTTGGTGTCTGAGTTTTCTTAGTTAACTGCCAATTTTTCCAAAAAAAGGAATTGTGTGGATGGTCTCTTAACATAGTACTGGAGTTTCCACTAGTATGATTTTTCTGGAAAAATCTTGCCTTTACTGCAGTAGCAGTAATTAAAAAACCCCCATATTTACATACAGACTACCTGTTGAGTCCATCTTCTGGGTTTTTTTTGTTAATTCTAGTGAAGTCTTAATTCTGTGGGCTGTGCTCCAAGAAGCTTTTGTGTTGGGTGTGAGACCTGCTACAATGGCAAGGGTCTCCGCCCTCTTTACCTGAGATATGGGTGACTCAGCTAGCTAAACTGTAATTCTGTGATCCTGTGGGAAAATGTGGGATCTGGCTGTGACCTTCCTTCCCCTCCATTCCAGCCCATGAGAACTCATTAGAGGTGGCTGAAGGTCACTTGTGCTGACAGCCTGTGTTCTGGCTCAGCTGCTGGGTTAGTTGAAGATTATCAATTTGTGGATGCCTGAATCTGACCTCTCTTTTCTTGACTGAAGCTTCTGGGATGATTGGCAAATGTTGGCCACAGTATGTTTTCCTTGCAAGAAAAGTGACTCTTTTGGGGCTGGAGTGGCTCACAGCAAGTTGGCTGTGTGTCAGCAGAGCAGCATGAAGTTGTCCTTGTGTAAAATGGCCTCTAGCTTTGCCTCTGATCACCTGTTTGATGTAGTTTTCAAGTAGTTTGGTACCTCACAGGTACTTTGTGGTGATTAATGAATGTTTATCATTCTGGAGAACTTCTAAGGGAAAACATTAAATAAGTACACAGGAGTGTTATTGAAATGCACTTCACTGCATAGCAGGAAAAGCAAAAAGATGAATTTAATTGCTTCTGTAATGGCTGGGCATCTTTTCAGGAATGTGAGTTTCATGTGCACCAAACACAGAGCATCTAAGTTTTTAATTGCTCTTCATGTTTAACTGAGATGGCTAGTGAATGGCCACCCAGCCTAGCAACGAATGTCTTCAGAACTTGACCCATGTAAAAACTTCTGGTTCTGGTGTGCGTGTGAACCCTACCTGCTTTGAAAGGTGGAAATGGCCAATGTGTCACTGAGTTCAGAGCCTGTGAACAAAGTCCTCCTGGTGAATGAGGCAATGGAAATATTGATAAAGGTCTACATCAGGGAAATGAGCATGGGAAAAAAAAGAGAGAGAAGAGTTTGGCTTTAATGATCAAGGTGCATTAATCCTGTTTCCTGAGTCATTCAGAGTATAAACAAGAGCAGCTCCCATCCTGCTAAATACTTGGTGCTTGTCAGGGAAATAAAACAGATCAGCTGAGATCTGAGTTCTTTGCTGTCACCTGGGGTGAGCTGGGCATGGAGAGGACATAGTCTCAGTCAGGTGCTCAGTGTTGCCCAGATTTCACCTCAACTATCTCCCTAAGAAAGTAATTTTAAATGCAACAGTTTCCACTCATAAGTCAGTCCTCACTCCATTTTTACCTTACTAGAGGTGCCTATGTTCAATGTAAGGGACAGGGAACATTCAACAGTGAAGTATATTGTTTGTTTGTGTTTTTTTTACCCTGGTACTTTCTAATCATACCAATGAATTCAGTCCCCCCCAGAATAAAAGAATTTGCAGGTTTTCTTTTTCCATTGAGATTGTTTCCACCCACCTTGACTAACTTGTTTTAGCAAGGTTAGAGAATACTCAATTTCCCTTAATATTGACATTCCCTTCTCTCCTGCTTTTGTAGTATTTTGTCTAGCTCTCATCATGATAGAAACAAATCTGTTAAACTATAGTAACAAAACAACAACAACAAATAAACTAAGGCTAATATATGTAGCAAGAATCACTGTTCCAAAGCTACAATAGACTGAAAGAAGATGCAGTTCTCTACCAGACAAAGTAATTTAAGAATGATTTTTTTTACTCTTCAGGAGAAAACAGTAGTTAAAAGTGTTCACTGCTCCTCTTTTGTACAAGGCAGCATGGCTCTGTACAGAAGGCTTGGAATGACTATACTGAGCTAGTCTTACGGTGGGAAAGGGCAAGTATAGTGGGATGGAAGCTAGAGGTGGCTGGTCCTTAAAAATGTTAACTAAGTAGAGAATTCTTCAAATGATGTAGTGTGATCATGGTGGCAGAATTTACAGAGGTGAATTAAAATATTTAGTTACTAATGTGTTTTTTTCCTCTTCACTTCCAAGAATTCCAGATCATTCCTACTGTCTTCTCCAGACATCTCTGTGTAGGACTAGGGAGAGTTGCTGAATTAGTGTAGTCCTCTGCTATTGCAAGTGACTGCTCTGTATAATCTCAGCCTGTATAAATCTCAGATCTGCATAATCTGTCTTAAACTACATGTGAAAAAATTGGATATTTTGCCCTTTCTTTTTGGCTTCCACCAAAACATAAGACTTCACATATGCATTTTTTTTAGGTTTGGCCTCATTCTTAATGTTGTCTTTTCATCGTTGATAATCTTGCATCATTGATTTAAATCTTTTACTTTGCAGCTCTTGCCATCAGACTGAGCTCTTTTCTGCCTCACTGACATTCCACCTCATCTCAAAACACGGAAGATGTCCCCTTTCTTTGTCCCTTAACTTGTTTCTGTACCTGCCATTACTTATTTGCCTCTACAGGGTACTTTTTGGATTTTAACATGGAGAGCATGCTGTAGCCAGGTGAAGTCATGTTTTGCTACAGCTGCTGGAGTAGATCCTTCTTTGCCCTTAAAGAGCAAAGAGAAGCAGTGGATACACTCATTAAATGGTTCCATCCTTTCAGGCATAACTCTTGTGCTAACAAATCTCATGAACCTGTTTCCTGTGGCTGTAGTACATATATTTGCTAACATCCTACCTTTGGATTGCATTGTACTGACTTTGACTAGCTTGAAATTGAGGTAGAACATTTATTTGAATTTGGTTATTGCAGTGGGAGTTGCATTCAGTACAGAGAAAATCTGGTGATGCCAAGCCTTGAGACGGAGCCTGTGTACCTATCCTAGCCTATGTGAGTCAGCAGCAAAATTCTTAAATGATGTCTGGGCACAAATCGCAAAGGCTAGAATATAGTTCCTGAACAGATTACCCAGATACTTCCTTCAGTTTAGACTACTTATGAGAATGTTTTTGGTGATCTGAGAGTTTTTGGGACAGCCAGAATTCTCTCATATGTATTTTCCTCTTCTTGATGCTCCTTTACCATTGTGACAACCAGCTCACTGCTTAACTGCCTCCAGCTGCAGCTCACTGGCATGGATCAAAAAATTGTCTGGTTTATAAGCATCACACGATCTGAGATTGATATTCGCCAAGGAAGAGTGCTGAAAAAAGAGGCGATAGTGCTGCTTGTAAATATATGAAAGAAACAGGCAGCCACCTTGGAAAGAGGTTTGACTGCTTGCCAGGGTGCCACAGGGAGAGGAACCAGGACAAGCTGCATCCACTCACCTGAACATCGCTCAGCCATGATTAGTTGTGTGATAGCTTTGTAGTATAACACTTCAGTTGCCTGTGGTCTGTGAGCTGTTCTGTTCAGAGCTTTAATTCCCAGAGGATGGAATTTTTCTTTTGCTTTAATAGTTGGTGGTTACTTAAATATGGTGTGTTCCGCTTGGGGAAAAAAATGCTAGTCAGGCCAGAGCCTGTGTATTGGAAATGAAAAGAGATGCACAAGGGGGAGCGATTAGTGGTGCTGCATTTTTCTGCTCTCCTGAAACCCCTTTCATGTCCAGATGAAGTAACCAGCACAATAGTTCGTGTTGATTGATATCACTCAATCATGAAACAATCCAGTCGGCTTCTGCAAAGAACATTAGTTCAGCAGCACTGGCAGAGTGTCAATGGAAGTTAATTTTAATGGTAATTTGGAGCCTGGCTTATTTCTCTTAAAAGGCTTTTAGACATGAAATAAATTTTTATTGCTAATTCATTTCATAATCATCTGGTGTGGGTTTGTGCTAAACAGGGTAGTTCACACTAAACTTCCTTTTCTGGAACAGGAAGAAGCTACTGCCCTCTCCTAAATAATCACAGCTTGTGATTGTTTGTAGTTTAGAGACATGAACTGCAGGGCTAAGGAACCAAAGGTTAAACCAATGAAGGGGATATTTGTTTTTCATCTTGCAACCTTGCAACACGCTGCACTTCTTCTGATCAGGTCATTCATGACACAGGAGACTGGGTCTGCATGCCAAGACATACTGTGGAGTCTCTGGCAAGAGAATACCCTGACTTTTTCTGTTGGTTTCCTTCTGACTGATGTGAGCAGCACAGCCCTAACCCTAACGGAAAGTACTCTCAAAACCTGCCATCAAGCTGTCTTTAACTCCTAAAAATCTCCAGTTAAAAGTATTTATGGTGACAGTTCTTCTATTAAAAGTGAGACTGGCATCTTTCAGCTATCATACACAAAGACCACATGGCATTACTCAAATTCACCTTATGGTATTAAGATTAATGGTGGAGAGAAAATAATGCTCAGCTTGATGCTCAGGGCAGCATAGTTGGTCTCTGGTTTTGCAACATCAGTGGTGAGAAGTTGCAGAGAGCCTTCTAGTACTGAAATGCTTCAAGTGTTCTGTTAGTGCCATGGGTCATGTGCATTCATTTGCAGTAACCTCCCTTACTGATTTTTGTACTTTCTGACATGGAATCAAGGCTATGGAATGATCAAAGCCTCAGACTTCATTTATCCTAATCAGGAAAAAAAGCATCTTCTGTCAGATTTAAGATTAAGTCAGAAGAGCATGTCGAGGCTTAAAGATGGCTGCAGAGGCAATCTGCAGCTTACATGACCATATACACTTCTCCACGGGACTGCAAGAATCTGTGCTTTCTTGCTTCCTCTTGGGGTACAGGATGCTGGGTGTTCTAAATAAGCAGGACTAATTCAAAATCTGTGTTCTGCCATGGTATAATTAAATAGTAAAATCACAGGCTTGTCCTCAAGGAAGAACTCTTCTGGGTAGCTGAGATGTATAGTTGAGCATAATGAGGCTGTGTGGGTAGGTGAGATATATGGCTCAGTATAATGAGACCATTCTACATGGTTATGTCTTTTCTTGGACCTTGAATATTAGTAATATATACTGCTATCTTCTGTCACTATTTTTAAGTACATCTCCCCACCCCAGTACAAAATCAGCTTATTAGGTGTGGCATGGGAAACTTTCAGAAGCACTTGGAATGTTTACAGAATAGTAAAAGAATCAAGTCTGAAACAGTTTTAATTTCATGGTTACACAGTGCCTGGCCTCATGGTGACCTGGTTCAAGACGGAGCCTCTAGGCATTGCTACAGCACTGCTGAAATATAGTAAATGTCACCAAATCTCTGGGAAATCTAGAGAACAAAGATCTTTTCTCTTGCTTCTTCCTTTGGATGGCAGCCTATTGCTCTTTAATATTATAGTCTATATGACATGGAGTGATGCATATTTTTCTTTAAAGTGAGTTATTGTTGTGCAGTTCCATAGCCAAATCTCTTCCGTGGCTGAAAGACTGGAGGAATGGATGAATACTGTTATTTCTTGCTCCTTAAGGTAACTTGGTAATTTCCTGTAGGAAAAATCCTTGCTGGAAGGTGGCATATAGTCCCTAGAAGTCTCTGTTTTCTACCTTCTGAGGGATTCTCCACTTCTGGGCCATTTGCTCTTTTGGTTTGGAAAGATAATAATAAAACCTCTGGGATTCTATATTGCTGGGATATCTTTCTTTAATGTAATCCATTATGAAGTGTTGACATCCAGTCTCACCCCTGTGCATGCTCCTGGCAAAAGCTTCTCTTTTGTGTGAGGTCACATTAATGCAAGTTCAATTTGTTTGTTTTCTGGTATTCCAGGCTTGGAGTATTTTACCAAAACTGTGTCCTGATGCTGAGAATGGTTATCCCTGTAACTTGTTGCTGCTGTAGCTATCTTTAGAAGAGCTGTTTAATCCTTAAGGTCCCAAATCCACCACATTTGCAAATCAGTTACACAAAGATGTAAGATGATTATAGCAATTTCTGAAATTGGGCTATTTTGTCTTTTCTTCTCTCCTTTTCTTTCAGAGCTGTGTGCTGCTGTCTTTTTTTTTTTTTTCTTTGCCTGTTGTGCATTTGTGTAGCTACAAGCAGAAGCGCTGTACCCCATCCTGTTAACTGTATAAGCGTGGGTGCTCTTTTCTCTAGACAGGATCATATTAGTTACTGGAGGAGGCCATGGTATTGTTTGTTTCTTTAGCTGATTCCAGAAATGAAAAACAAGTCTATTGTATGACAATTTGAGGCATTGACTGTTCTGCCATTTGTCTACCCTCACTGCATCTCTACTGCAGTATGGGACTAGCTTTTTACTTCTCCTTCCTAAGTCATTGTCCTGGAAGTGCTTCCCAGAATCTCAGTTATGAACCTGACACCCTAATCTCTTTTTCCCTTTTTGTTAGGCTGTACTTGGAAGTATTTTTGCTGAAAGTCAATTTGCTCACTGAGCTTGTACTGCAGTTTCTTCCTGGTACGGCATTTGGCAGGGTAAAAGCCCTGGTGGGTTGAATCTCTGGGCAAGATCAGCTTGCAGCTATATCTCTTTACTATGATTTTTGTCACAGTTGTTGTAATTAAACCTGATATTGCAGAACCCTAGGGGATAAGAATAAAGCTAATGGCATATTTTCTTAAAGGTTTGGATGTTTTCCAAAGAATGTGTTTTCCATTAAGTTGACATGTTCTTTTTGTGCCCTTCACAAGAGTGGCTGATGGCCTAGTAGAGGCATGTTAAGAATCATCCTGAATCATCTTCACCTGATCCTGCAGTCAGTGAGCTGAAGCCTCATGCCTGTGGAGTCTGAGAGGCTGAACACAGCTCCTGACAAAATAGGAAAGAAAATTAGGTGGTATTTTAGCATCTTCCCTGTCCTTCTCCCAAGCCATATTGTAATTTTGTGTAGGAAGAATTCATTACTATATGAGATGTTGGTCCCTAACTTCGGACATGCAGTGCTTCCTTGTTATCCATGTTTTTCTTGCTTTAATTTTTAACTGGAGAATGGGAATAGAGATCTACTGTCTCTTAATAATTTATAGATAATAAAATGATTAAGGTGACATTTAGACCTATTGCAAAGGGAATTTATTGTACTGTCCACAAATTAGTGTCCACGATGTAGCATACAAAGCTGGGAAACTGAAGGCCTGACTTTTTGGGGAGTAGTATGTAACTTAATGCTGGGCAACAAAACTGTCTTTATTAAATGCTTTGAGATATTATTATGACTTATACTGTGCAAGGTACTGTAAGAGTAGTAATTAGAATAGAAATTATAGCATTAATGGAATGTGATGGTCTGTATTAACACTTGGATTTAGAATTAATTGTATGAATAAATAGAGGAGTCCAGAAGCACATAGAATGCTGGATTGTCGAGTTAGTAATTTCTAAAATCAAACATTAAGTGAAGATAAGTCTTGAACTATATTAAGCAAAACAAGCAACTAGATGAAGAGGGAAGGTACGAAATGGAGAAACAGCAAAAGTTTTCCAGGGCATAGAGCCTGTCCACTGTATTTGTATTGTAGAGCATTCTGCCTCAATATTACCTGTTTTCATTTAATGTTAACAGATGCTGCTGAGACACAGACATCTATTACAGCTCAGACTAGGAGTAAAGATTAAAGGAAAATAAGTCCTGAGCTGACAGTGTCTGAGTAAATGACTTTTTCCATAGCCCCTTGCCTCCAAATGTGAAGCAATGATCATAACTGATGAAATTCCAATGTGGAGTTAAAGGGCTATTCTGTACTTTGCTAGCAGTGTTAGGGAGTGCTTTCTTTTCTTATCCCAGGTATGGATCTGGGTCTTTTGGGATATGATTGGCTTCTACCCTGACAGAATGAGGGTCACAGAGCAGGTTCTTGGATTGAAAAGGGCTGAATAACACTTGGGGCTATAAGCCCCAGTGGATTCTGCTGGCATTTCAGGCATGGGGTGGTGGGACAAGATGGAAAGGGACAAATATCTTCAGAGGTGCGATGCTCACCTTCTAGATAATGCTTGTCACTGCTGTCCATAGATATATATTAACTAATGGCTCTATGTGCATTTTGAAGCATCTCTTTCAAGCTATGAATCCTTCTTGACAGGCAGCAGAAATATTTAGTCCAGATTTCCCAGTCCAGGGCATTTTACATTGCAGTGTGTGGGAGATTTTCCTACTGTGATCCTCTGATTTGATTTGGCATTTCAAACAGGAAGATGGAAGAAGTGGTGGATTAGTTTTAGCAAATGCCAAGAGGATGTTACGGTCAAGGGAACATAATGTCACAACACTTTCCCAAAGTAAAACAACATCTACCTCTCCCTGCATAAAAAAACCCAAACCAAAAAACAGCAGTAGAAGCCCAGTTGGTTCCCAAGTCTGCACTGATCCAGTGGTAGACATGCCTCTTGGATGAGAAATTCTCATCCACAATAGTCTTTTTACAAAGAGATATACACCAGCTCTGGATATAAGCAAGGGTCACATGGTTTTACAACAACCTGTAACTGTCTTTAGCATATAAAAAAGTAAAAAAAAACCAAAACAGTAATATATGTTATTTGGGCTACTTGGGTCTCCTCTATATTGTTTTGCTGCTCTCTTGTATAAACTGGGCTGGGTTCTACCATTTTTCATTTCTGCATTAAATGGTGTATCGTACACATATCTTAGGAGAAAAGCCATGAATCTTGCCTAATGTGCTGGGAGACTAGAGGCCTTTGGGATTTGGCTAGAGCAACATAATTCCCAGTAGAAGACCACAGGTTGTTTTGCTGCTAACTTTCCTGTAGCTGGCAGCTATTGGCATACCCTGGTCTTGCTGGTTTTGTATGGGGAATAAGCGAAGGGAAGATTGGGGCTGGATATGAGTTGGTACTTTCTCAGTTTCTGGATCCTTCTACCACTGTACAAGGACACTTATCCTTTCAGCATTTTCAGCCACTCTGAAATGCGTGTTGCTCGTTTGGTGCTGTGTCTGCAGTGATGTTGAGATTCTAGCCCTAAGTCGTTGACTTAACTACGTTTGAATGCAGCCAGAACTTGATGCTAGCACTGAAAATGAATTTTTGTAGCATTCATGAAGAGGCACTCAATGTCTAAGCCTTCTGGACACAAGAGTGTATGTTGGGATTGCAAAACTCATCACTGGCTAAGTAAGGGCATAGTGCAGTCAATTGGAAAAATATTTTTTGATCACATCCACCAACCTTTCCTATTTCAAATACTACTTCAAGAATAATTTCCTTTTGTAAGGGAGAAACCACTTATGATTTCTGACAGCTGCAGAGAGATTAACAATATCTGTGGTTCATAGGCTTTAGAATGACCAAATGGTGCTTTAGCTCCTCTTGGATTTCATGGTACAGTTGTCTCATCTTCTTACCACCGTCTTTATCATCTTCTCCCTTTCCCTCAAGTTGTTTTTGTTTGACTATTCAAGGGGCTACTTTCAAAATACCTGCACAACATTTGATTTCTTAAGGCCTTTATTTGATTCAAGCTCTTATGTCCTGCTACAACAGTGCAGCAAACTGCCTTGCAAGGAAAGGGCAGTCAGCTGTGAAGTCTTCTGTCCCTCTGAATGCATACTCTTTTACAAAGGAAGACGGAGCATCCTTGTAAATTAGTGATGGCAACTCTGAAGTTAATGAATAATATGAACAAGAACAATCCTGGGAATTACTTTACAGGGAAAGAGTATGGTCAAACAAGAATCTGCTCCTTAACTTGGAAAGTCATTATACATACTCTATAATTTAATAGTGTCTATTTACTAGTAAACAGTCCCAAGGTTTATTTCAAGGTTTATTTCAAGGTAGTTTTAGTTGTTTAGTAGCCTTTTTTTCTATCAGGCTGTGTGATCTGAATTGATATTCAGTTGGTAGAGTTTATGGGCTAAGACACATTATGAACTTGCAGGGGAAAATCGGCTCACTTCGGGATGATCTGGTCTGTTAGCTTTACACTCTACATACATTGACTAACTGCATGGTACCTTTTGTATGGGAAGTACTTGGAAATGCCTTTCTTCAACCAGCTACCCTATGAGTTGTTTGTAATAATTAGAATGGGAACAGCCTAAAAAAATGCTAGTGAATCTTAGGGAACTCAGACATAAGGATATACTTACTAAGAAAGGAATCTTTCTACCAAAGACAGAATGTGTCCAAAGTCATCTGTTTGCATAGTTTTAAAGTCTCAATAGAGTCCTTTATGGATGGATATAGCCTCTCTTATCAGGAAAGGAGGTTACAAGCTCAGTGCACAGTAGACTGAGAGAACAGTTTATGGGTCTAGAAGTATGAACATGTTATGGTCTTATCCATGCTGTTGTCTTTTCATGGGGAGTTGGGGGTGGGGGAAATCCAGTCTTGCTGAAAAGCTGATACTGGATTCCTTTCTCACTTATTTTTTTTGCCAGGCTAGTTGCCTGCTGGTATTTTTTTCTTTTGGAACTGCAATCCTTTCACATCCTGTGGTTTCTCACACTTGCCTTGTGTTTAAAATGTGAAGAATAGGATCCATGCTAATGGTGTTGTACTTCTTAACATTTAAGGTAAGCCAATTCATGTTTTACATGTAAGCACATGAGTTAGCAAACAACATCTTAAGGTTAGTATATAAACAAAATGCATCTTGTCTACATATAAGTCCTTAAGATGGGGGAAAAATACAGTCATTCTTCTAAAAATTGGTCTCCTTGGTTTGATTCCCATGACTCCTGCCAAGAACGTCATCCTTCTCAGACCTCCTTTTTCTTCACCACAGTTTATGTTCAAATGAAAATTGTGAAACTCACACCCCATCCCAAGCTCAGCTGGGGGAAAAAAACTACATGAAAACTATGTCATAAAGATGTGTTGTATAGCCCACATAAGTTCTCTTCATTTAAGTGAAGTTCTTAAGAGACTGCTGTAGGTGCTGAATGGCCTGAGCCTGTAAGTGGGACCTGTTGGGAGATTAGTCCGTGTTAGGTCTTGCCTCAAGTTCCCTAATGTGGGGTGAAAAGTATCTGAATTATTATTTATGTGATTTCTGCTGTTTAAACATGAATCTGAAGTGCTACAAGAAAGCTAAGTGCTTTCTCCAGCTCAGCAATTTGCAGAGGTAGCTGTAAAGTAGCAATAAGGAGGAACAGAGAAGGGCTTATGTTCCTCTCACTTTGAGAGGAGGAGTAAATATGTATAGAAAGGCAGATTTACACTGTAAAGCAGCATATAAAATGGCTTTCTAAGATGTAGAGATAAGCATCCTTAAACTTCACTGCATGTCCTCAGCAGAATTGGTGATATCAGTGGACCCATCCTTATTTTCTTCTTGGCAATCTGGGACCCTGCTTGCCAGACATCTCTTTGAAATAGTCTTCCAAGCTGGTTGAATCAATACCAGGCTTCATGAGAGTATCTTACTATGACAATCAGAAGACATACGTTCATATAAAAAAACGCTATCCATGGCATAGCCTTTGCTATGCTTTTTCTTTGGCTGGACAGCAGTGCTGAGATAATGTGTTGTTCCATGAGCTATTGGGTCATCAGTGAGTTTTTACTTGTAATTGCTGTCTCAGTGACTTTTGTATTGATTTAATTTCTGCCTCCAAACAAGTAGGTACAAATATTTTTCAGCCCTTTTAACCTCAACTCTTCATTCGTGCTCGACTTCCCTCTCCCCTGTGGCTAGCCCAATGCAAATAGGTGGACAAAAAGATTAATAGAAGCAAGGGGATGCCTTCCTCCTCTCAAGTGCCCTGTGGCTTTGAGACTATTATTAATAGCTGAAGTAAAAGTGTTTCATAAGCATCCCCTTGCTCCAGCTTCCTTGCCAGCCCCCTTTCCTTGGTCCTTGGCGAGAAAGTGTGAGCTCATCACTTTCCAATGCAAATTCAGCTTTTGGTCTCATACTTGGATTCTTTTCTTCTTATGGGTGGAATATTTATCATCTTCCAGCTGGTTGCTTTGAGCAATTTGCCATTTGCTGGGGTATCCATAGAGCATGTGGGGAACAGGCCTAGAAAAAGCTGTTTAGGCACTTTCTTTTTCCTCTACTTGGAAAATGTTGCTGTCTGCTCAGGTCATGCATACATTTCTCTACCTTGACTCACAGTGGCCAAAAAGGAAATTTAGCTATTTTGGTGTGAAAATAATAGTTGAAATGGAAATGTAGGTGTGTTAGGCTGAAATATTTGGAAGAATCTGTGTGGTATCTGGTCGCCTTACAGCCTGTGCATGTCAAAGCTGGGGTATGTCTGGAGATTCATGGATTGCTTATGTTTCCTGTACACTTTGTATCTGATTTTTTCTTTCCATATCTCTAGAGATCTAATGGATCAATAATGAAAGTGAGCTGGCAGGTTTTCATCCCAGATGACCAGGCAAGAATGGGAATGGCATACTGTAATCCCCATTACCCTATTTCTGTATGGATAGTACAGTATGGTACAGTATGTTGGATCCTTTCAACTATCCTTCCCCCCCCTTATAATTTCAGTGGGCTTTTACAAGATTTCTTTACCAGCTGAGCATTGTCTAACAAGCTTTACTAAGATAGAGGCCCTGAGAGAATCTTTATTTGGAAATCATGTGAGATTAACTGTAAAAGAAAAAAAACCTTGCTCACTTTCCTAATAAAAATCTTTAAACTGTACACTCTGTCAATGTATTTGCTGGGTATGTGCCACTTCAGGGATGAAGTATTATTTTATGAATGTCTCAGCCTTTTTGTGGCTGCTAGCTTGGTGAACACAGGCAAGCTTTTATCTTCAGGTAAAACAGGA
This sequence comes from Apus apus, assembly GCF_020740795.1. Taxonomy (NCBI): domain Eukaryota; kingdom Metazoa; phylum Chordata; class Aves; order Apodiformes; family Apodidae; genus Apus; species Apus apus. The sequence continues at coordinate 145,742,482 of NC_067282.1, read as the reverse complement.
TGTTATCTTCTGCATATGTTTCACTAAGCTCTCTTTTCATTGCTTGCCTGTGTTTGTAAGAAAGGCTGGTGTGACGACCACAGCACTTCTCCCACTGCTTTAGGAGAGAAGGAATTGCAGCTTTACAGAATGTGATTGCAGGTCTGTGCTTATTGCAGTGGTACTGGTCATGCCATGATGGCTGCTCTGTATGCTTCTTCAGCCTTGGAGATGAACCATGCAGGTGGATAAGGCAGCTTTCCTAGAGCTGTGGTCAGCTGGGGCTGAACTTCCTATGGTAATCCTTACTAGGTTAATTCTAACTGCTTAGATTAGATCTGTAAGTAGTGCAGTGCAACGGAGGAAGCAGATTAAATTGCCAAACCTCTATCCATCATATTTGGGAAGTTGTGGGAGTCCAGAGAAATTCTGGCAAACTGGAAAAGAGGAAACGTAACCCCTATTTTTGAAAAGGGAAAAAAGGTCCAGGGACCTACATGCCAAGCCTACAAGCTTCACCTCTATGGAAGTCAAGATTATGCAGCAGATCCTCCTGTAAACTATGCTAAGGCACACAGAAAATAAGGAGGTAATTGGTGACAGCCAACACCGCTGACAAATTTGGTGCCCTTCTATGATAGTTACAATGCTGGTGGATAAATTAAGAGCAACTAATGTCATCTACCTGGACTTGTGCAAAGCATTTGACACTGTCCTGCACAACAACTTTGTCTCTAAATTGGAGAGACATGGACTTGGCAGACTACTTGGTGGATAAGGAATTGGCTGGATTGTCACACTCAAAGTTGTTGTCAACAGCTTGATGTCCAGGCAGAGCCCAGTGACGAGTGATGTTCTTCAGGGGTTGGTAGTGGGACTGGTGCTGCTTAACATCTTTGTCAATGACATGGACAGTGGTACTGAGTGCACCCTCAGCAAGTTTGCTGATGACGCCAAGCTGTGTGGTGGGGTTGACCTGCTGGAGTGAAAGAATATCATCCAGAGAGACCTTGACAGGCTTGAGAAGTGGGCTTGTGCAAACTGCATGAAGTTCAGTAAGGCCAAGTGCAAGATCCTGCACCTGTGTCAGGTCATTTTTAAAGGCGCACTCCTGATATATGCTAAGTGTTACTATAGGCACATTCATTGTTTCTCTCAATATGTGACCCGTGGGTCTGTCTGTGAATATTGAAGAGGACTGTATCACATCCCTTGTCTCTGAAGCATATATGAGTAAATGCAATGTAAAAGGTTGAGTAGAAGCTGATAGTGTATCTCTACCTGCTTCCAGAGGTAGCAGCTAGGGGCTAGCAACTTAATCTTAACCCAAAAGACACAACCCCCAACCCATCAACTGAAAGGAGGCATCAGCCCATAAGAAGAAACAACCAGTACCAGGAGTTGTTCCGTTTTTATGTAGGACAAGCAGCAACAAGTCCTACTGGCAGACTAAGCTGAACCCCTGTTCAGGATGATGCCAGAGCCAGCCAGGAAGAAATACAATCCAGACTTCTAAAAATTTGGCCTATGCTGCAGCTGAAAAATCTATCTTGAGCTCCATTAATTAGAACATTGGCATCTATTTATGCACAAGTTAATGAATATTCATCAGACAGTTGATTAAGATGGTGATATTTGCATATTCTTCATAGAATTTTAGACCTTTACCCTTAGGTATTCTAGTATTCAAAGTATTAATGTGGCACCAAGGGAAATTCTGATTAGGTATTAGTGGAAAAAAATTCATAATGAAGGTGGTCAGATCTTGGAACAGGTGCTCAAAGATGTTGTGCACCTCCATTCTTGGAGGTGTTTAAAACTTGACTAGATAAGGCCCTGAGAAATGTGATCAATCTTTGTACTTGATTTTAACTTTGAAGTTGTTCCTTCTTTGAGCAGCGGCTTGGGCTGGTTGACATCTAGATGACCCTTCTAACAGAAATGATTCTACAATTAACACGGAAGAATAATGTTCCTACATTTTTAGCATTGATACATTTAATAGATGGGTTCAAATATGTAACCAGTACTTTCATGGTTAGTATTACTGCAGGGGCAGTGAAATAATCCTGTTAAGTGTGTTGCAGTACTTCATTAAGAAGATAGTTACTCATCAGGAGTTCATTAACTAGTCAGCATATCTGATTGCAGTCTGTCATAACAGCTGGTTAAGGTAAAGCCTAATTTCTCCATCTATCTTTGTCTAGGGTTTGCTTTGACCAGTTAATGCATCCTGAAACTGCAACGACAGCCTTGCTTGTGTTAAGGTGCCTCCAGATGAGTCCTGATGATTCATATCAAATGATTTAGGAGACTAAGAGCACCACGCACAGCTGAGGACAGTAATTCTTAAGTTGGACGGGCCTCAATGGCCAGGGCTGGTTTGGAGGATGTGTAAAATGCTAGCACAATTTAACAAAGAAATTTTCCAAGGGAGACAAGACTTTTAAGACTGAACATTAATATATATATATATGTATATATATGTTACATGAAATTGCTTTGTGTAATGTGATCCTAGCCCTAAGTATGGTTATAGTCCCTGGAAACCTTAACTGAAATGTTATGCTAAGAAAAAACAATAAACTTTCTCTGCTCTACAAATTTTCTCAAGATAATGTGAAACAATTAGAGGCTAAACGACCTATCTACATCTTTTGTCAGCTTGGGATGGATATACTCACCCAATGAGGGAACAGCAACCAAGCCATGGGATTAAGGCAATGTCTCATACAGAAGGCAGTTTCTCATAATGAATAGCAAATATATGTAGTGAGTGCAGTTTGCAAGCCAGAGGCTAAGGTTGCTTTTAGTAGAAAATGTCTGTATAGTAATTCTCAAACAGATTTTTAAAAATTAAAGCTAGTACAAAGGGTAAATTTTGTGGAGTAAATTGCTTCCAAAGAACAGTTCATCCAGAGGTATCTACAACACAGAAGGAGAAGCTGCCTGGAGGTAACAAAGGCTCAGAACACTCACTTCAGTCTTTTCAGGGAAACTCATCATGTCAAAAGCCTTGGCAGGAAACATAATAGAACAAATATTAGCTGTATAGATCGAGCCTTCTTGTAAATCAACATACAAACTGCAAGAGAAGAATGGATACCACCTGGTTTCAAATCTCTGTGTTACAGAAGGGAAGATGACTGCAATGTCAGTGCTGGCTTGTTGTGAAGTCTGGAATGGCCTTGTCACAGTTCATCCAAAGTGAGTGAGCTCCTGGCTCCCTGCATCTGTCCAAGATTCCCAATTGCTCTTACCCAAGAATTTCTGCAAAGAGTTTGGGAGAAATTCTTGTGTGGCTGTGAGAATTCCAGCTACCATAGGTAACTTGTTCACAGGCATTGGGCTAATCTGTACCCCTGAACCTTACAGATGATTCCACCATCTGAAGCCCTGAAAGTTGTGGGGAAAAATGTGAAATCTTGTAGCTCTCATTGGCAAGAGGGGAATATAGTCAGATAACTTGTGTAAGCAACTCTTCTGTGTGCTATCTTGGGCTGGATCCAAAGTTATATTATTGACACTTGCCTAACTGCTCTCACAGATTACCAGTTTCATAAGAGATGATATGAAGGAGTACTTTCTCTTGCCAGCTGTCAGATGAGTTGGTCTGTATTATGCAGAAGACTAAGCTATATGATCACAGTGACAGTAGAAATTCCTGAAACTTGACAACCAGCTTTGCAAAAGTTGAGCTGACCTCACAGGGCAAATACCTCTGGGCACTTCTGAGACGCAAATTTTAGGACTGATGTGGCTGATACCCTGGTGGTATTTTTAATTTTCATTCTGTTTCTTAAGTTAATCATGGATAAAGACTATTTCTTAGAGCACTTTGAAAGTGTTGAAGTATTTTTATGTTTAAAGAGGAGAGACAAGGAATGGGGGGAGGAAATGGGAAGAGGCTTAGCAATGAAGAAAGACACTGGCCCAAAAGCTCTGAAAAAATGGTCTGTTTATCCACCAGGCAAGTACAGTTTGGGTACTAGCAGTATGACCTTCCTTTTAATTGATTTTAGCCCTGATCAACATGGAGTGGGAGAATGGTTCAGTCACCTCCTGTATTACCAAACTGTTTGGGGCCTCTACTGGGGTAGTGTTTACAGCTCTATTAATGTAGGGGTAGCAGAGTTTAACTAGCAGCTGAGATAACACAAGGATATTGGGATAGTTTTGAAAATAGAGTAGAATCAAGTCACACGGCATTTTCAGGTGCTATTCCTGCTATAGCATAGTTGAAAGATTTTCCTTCAAATGAGGAGAAGAGGAAGTATTATATAATAAGGTGATAATACAGAGTATTGCTCAATGGGTATGGGAGCTGAATTGAGTAGGTAAGTGGATCAGTAAGAAGAGTGGCATGTTTGATGCCATGAATACTCAGCTGCTCTGGATGAAGCTATCTCTAGTTTTCTTATCTCAATTTTACTTGGCATCTCAACTTGACTTGAATAGGGAATTGCCAACCACAGAGTTACAGCTGCTGAATTGCTTTCAAGCACTTGTGCTTATGTGAGGATGGTATGGTAGTTTTGCTCTGCATCTTTCCAGTTTCATCTTCCTGCTGATCTCTTTCCTAACCCTCTAGGTGAAAGATGTCAGCCACTTTTATTTAGTATTTTCAGCAAACATTTCCCTTTGATCAGAGGAACATGGATTATACTGCATACATCAGTGGAGCAGCTTTGTGGTTGTTTCATGTTTCTTGTGGCCAGCTATGGCAACTGCACAGGTGAAAAAACCTGCTCACTGGTTTGCTCTATAAATAATGTTCCCAGTGATTTGAGCAAAGTGCAGAGCTCAACTGCAGTTGCATTTGGTTTTTCTAAATTAGGACTGAAGCCTGGAGAAGCTCCATAAATTGCAGTTACCCTACTGAGGGAGAGTATGGAAGGGAAAGTGTTGTTGTTGTGTTTTTTTTTTTTCTTACTCTTGCTCCCGCTCCCCCCCCCAAAGACTGGTATAAGCATCTGAAGGTAAGGATTTATTAGGGTTTTTCTGTAGAGGACTTTCCAGGAGAGCAGTAGTTCTGATCCTTGCTTCAGTCACTGCCTCTGCTCTCACTGGGACCTCTAGGAATTGGATGTTTGGGAGTCTTGAAATGAGTTCTCTTATTTGTGGGATAAGTAGGGAAACATCCCGAAGCATGAAGTTGTCACTGCTATAAACTTAATTTACCTAATTTTTATTAACGGGCCCAGGCAAATGAAAGTTATTTTCTATGTTTCAAAAGCTAATTCTCACCTCTAGCTAGGTATGTGCTGATGCAGGTGCATTAACTCAGCAAATGGTTCATGTTTAAATGCCAAGCAACCACAAACCTTGCCAGTTTGGGCCATGAAAAGCCATGGGGTTCACAGTAAGATCCTGCCTGCCTCTCCTGTCTGCCATGGCCATGGGGATGAAGATGGCTGCATGCTGTCTCCAGTGGTTGCTGCTTTCTAGAGTCTGAAGTAACTGAAGTGCTGGAAGCTAATAGAGGACAGCTCTGAAACACTCTGAACCTCATTCTGAGTGTATTAAACTCAACATTTACAGGCGAGTTTAACAGCCTAAAGCCAAGAGGGCCTATTAGCTCACATGGGCTGACCTCTAGTATATCACAGACCATTACATTTTACCCTTTTATCCCTTTATTGAGCCCAGTAATTTGGATTAGACTGAAGTATTTTGAGCCCTGTGACAAAAAATAAATTAGGCTTACCCATTCTGCAAGTGATCGTAAGGCTAATGCTTCAGAGAAGGATGAAAATCCAGCACAGCAGCGTCTTTGTCTGTCTGACCTGGGATTCTGTTTTCCCATGTGAGACAAATAGTGGGGACAATTCCCGGGCACTAGTGAATTTTTTGTACTCTGCTCAGCCTTGAGTGCATGTAGTGGCTAGCCCTCATACTTCAGAGACAAGTAGAGAAAGAGGAAGAACTCGTCTCGCAATGTGCACTGAAAAGCACTGTATGTTCTGTTGCTACAAACTTTTGGTTGCAGTCATGATGTTTATAGGCTAACAGCGTGTTATTTAGAGGTGTGAACAGTGTTGGAATATACTGTGTGGCTGGAAAGGAGATCATAATGGAATTTACCATTCAAATCTGCTTGTACTTTGGCTACCATTGAACCGTTGCCAGTGCAATTGTGCTCATAGTTCTAGACAGTCTTTAAACATGTACTTAAGTCTCATTAAAGCAATGGAGTTGTAAGTATAAGCCCAAAACTATACATATGGTTAAGTGATGACCTGAATTCAGACCATAATCTCTTTCTGCTTTAGGCTTTGATGTTACAAGACAGTGAACAGCTCACTGCGTTACAAGTAACAGTGTTTGCAGCAAGAATAAAAAGTTTGATGGATATTACTAGGAATTAGCATCTTTGGTGTAAGAGGAAATGCTTTCTGCTAATTACTTTAGGAAGTTACAGCAAATGAAACGGGGTTTTTTTGGGTTTTTTTGTTTTTTTTTATTCCTTTTGTGTGCTTTTATTTTGAATCTTGGCTCTATGTCCTTCTCTGCTGGTCTATAAAAATCTTTTCTCTGGGCAGGTATTGGATAACTTAAAGATAACTTGTACAACTAGGCATTTGACATCTTCTTGCCTATGCTTCTGATCCATGAAAGCAGCTGAAAAACCTATGAGAAATCAAGGATGTGTTTTGAGGCTTTTTTAAAGCTCTTTCCATAGTAGCTGTCTTTAAAAATACTATTCTTGGTTTGAAACTTTAATTCTGGGCGTACATTTGGTGCCCAGATGGTGCAGACTCACACAGAAGCCCATCACGCTGTCAGGGCAGGCAGATACATATGTAAATATTTTGCCTTTTACCCTGTAATATTTGCCTTTGTCTAATCTAATTGCTGTCAAAGGCAGAATGTGGAGAATGCTCAAGAGGAGCAAACAATGGGGACCTTAAATGTTCGTATTGCACTATGGAATATGCTAATAGAATGCAATATAACTAATAGTTTTGTTTTGTTCTTATTCACACTGTGAATTCATAGTATATGATGTAAGTTCATGCCAAGTAATATTTTACAACCTGAGGTAGAAACCTATATTTCTAGTGGCATAAAAGCATATTTAACCCTTTGGAGCTATCGATATAAGGCAGCCTGCCTTGAAAGGCTCTGCCTTTTCAGTTCAGGCTGACAGTGTCTTCTATGTGTCTCTTGGTGTATAGACCTCTTTATTATTTATATAATTCATTGCTTCATTTTATTTCTTCTACTGAGTGCCTGTCTTCATGTATTTTTAATACATAAAAGCATTTCCAGTATAGCTGCTTCTGTGACCAGTGGTAGCTGGTAGCGAACAGTGTGGCCAACCACATTAAGAATGCCTGTTTTGTTATTACAGGCTTTATCCAAAATACCATAATATTAATAGAAAAATCACTGAGATTTGCATCTGATTGCTTAGTGAGAAGGTCTAAGAAAGCCAGCATTAGCTGAGGATGATGGCAAAATGGAGGTAGGAAACCTTACTTACTCTTTTTCATTACTGCAAGAATGGTGACACCATCACAAGATTCTGATCAGATGTGAAATTTGGCTAGGCTATAATTCATGGAAAGCATCTGGCTCTGCCAGACCCATTCCTCTAAGAACACTAACTGCACAGAGAAACATGTCAGGAGATCAGGGCCTGGAGTTGTGATTGTTGTCGAGGAAGGAAAGTGGCTATAAAAGGAGACTGTAATAATATGACCAGAAGACAAACAGAAGTAGCATGTGGTGCTTTTTCCTGTAGAACACAGATGAAATCCTGACTAGAGGGGAAAAACATTGCCCATTTCAGCCATTTGTGTTGCCATCTGAGGCTCACTGTTCAGGGGTGCCAATAAATTCTGTTTCTGAGCCTGCTGTGAAAGTGTCTGGGTACCTTCAAGAGACATAACAAAGCCTTTCATATGTGCTTCTACTTGTCTTGCTTCTTGGCTGTGGGGCCAAAGGGGGTCAGGAAAATTGTTCATTATCTCTCTGTATTATTTTTCCTCTGCTGGTTTTTATTACTGAAGGAATGATCAAAGATGTTTTCTTTGTGTATCTCCTGAAATACAGGCATGGAGACACGTTACTGCAGGATAAGTCAAGATATGAATTCAGTTTCTCCTCGATAAATGCTAGTATTCCTGGTGCTAGCTCATGATTCAGAGAAAATAAATGAAAGAAGGGGTGATTTGCTATGCATATATATCAGACGGTGAAAGGAGACACTGGCAGCTACTGCAGGGCCTTTGCTGTGTCATAAGTTTAGATCTGAGCTGACCCTACAGGTAGCTTCTGCCTGTCATGGGCCAAAGATAGCCTCGGTTATCACAGTGGACTGATAGGAGGGGTTGCTTTGTTCCTAGCCTTTGCTTTTGGTTGTCAAGCCAATCTGGTTTACAGCTGGGAGGACATGCTGCACTCATTTAACAGCACTCTCTTTTCTGCATTTTGCCCTTCCCAGGAGCAATTGAGCGGTGCACGTACATCAAGTACCACTACTCCTCAGCGACCATTCCCAAGAACCTCACCTACAACATCACCAAGACAATCCGCCAGGATGAGTGGCACGCCTTGCGTAAGTGTTGCTGGCTTTCTTCTCTGTTCTCCTCATGTGCAGACTAAGGGAGGTACTTGCTGATAAATGAGAACAGGGGCTTTGACTGACAACCTGCTCAGAGCCCTCTTCCCACATACAGTTTGTCTTTCTAGCAGACTGATCGATTTGTTCTTAGGACTTACATCTCTGTTTCTGCTGCTGACTAGAAATTCTGCTGAGGCATGAAACAGCGGTGGTGGGGAAGACACGTTCATATACAGAGATTAATACTGAGTTAAATACAAAAATGGATAACAAAATCAATGCCCTATTTTTTAATTCAGTAGAATACTCCATACGTGAGCGCTTTCTCATGCAGTTCATACTGCTGCTGAGTTTCCTGCTTCCAGCAGAATTCATTGCTGGCTCTTATTGTAGAATGTCCTGCTGCCTGCAGCTCCTGGTTGAGTGTGACATCACTCTCCTTTGAAGATCTCGAAAGAGAAATACTGCACCCTTTGAGGCACAGGGAAGGAGCTTAGCCCTTAGTGATAATTGTAGCCAGTGGTCACCAGCTTGTGACATTGCTGAAGCAAAAAAGATCTGACAGGTATGGAATTGCCTTGAGGTGTACTGGTTCGTTGTAAAGCTTTTCTCCTCAGCTTGGAGATGGAAAAGGGTTTTCACTAATAAAATGGAAGAGGCAGGATTTTACAAGGAAGGATGCCACTGCAACTTGCTCTTGTTACTACATAGTCATGAGGACTGATAAAAGTCCTGAGCTCTTCTGTCTCAGAAGAAGTTAACAGCTACTGCAAGAGAGATTGAAGGATACTGATTATAACTGAAAAACATTGAAAGGTGGTAGTGAGCAGCTACTGTTCACACCATGTCACTTGGACAAATATGTAAGACCTCTGGTGTTCCTAGGGCTTTCTGTCCCTTTTTCACTCCTGCATTATGTAGCTGTTCCTTTGGTCGCTTTAAGCCCTAGGGTGGAGAAGGTGTAAAGATGCAGCCTATTTTCTGCATTGGTATGGTCAGGCCTGCTTTGAGAATCATTGCTGCCATAGGCCTACCTGCTCAAATCTGGTAAAGCATTAAGTAAGTTCTAGAGGGTCTTGCTAAACTCCTAGTGGTTTTTGGAAATGTGTTGGTGTGCGGAAAAATATGTATTTTTATTGTGACATGATGAGGAAAAGGAACATTGAACTCATTCCTCTCAAAGTTGTAAGAGGCTGGTCTTGCAAAGCACTGTGCTGTGCTCATTTGTCCTTGAAATCAGAAAATCAGATGGGTTTGGGCCTTCCAGGTTTTCTGCTACAACCTGTCATCTATCCTGCTGTCAGTTTGATGTTAATATTGCTCATCTGTGAGCAAAAAGAAATACACCCTCCCACCCAAGACATCTTCTTTTAGAGTTCATAGGGCAGTAGGAAGGGTCTTTGGTTTGTGCTTTTGTTTGTCTATGTCCGCTTTTGCCTACATTGTGAGCAACAATGACTTTTCTGCAGCCATCCCCTGAGAATCTATTTAATGTAGGAATTATCATCCTAAAGAAATTTTCCTTTATCTCAGCAACAGCTCAATTAAAAGGTTATTCTGAAGCTATGTTTGTATTTCCCTCTCCCCAGCTAAAATATCATTGCTAATATACCTGGCCACGTAAGATGCTTGGAAAGTGCATCCTTTGGTGGGATCAGCAAGTTCCTGAGCTTGGTGTGTTAGCAGCTGATGGGAGCCTTCAGCAGGGCACTTGGTAGTCTCCAAAGTGGCAGTCTAGACACTGTGCTCACACATTTATGTATCTGATTTGGTCTGAGGCACTTTCAGGGTGTGGCTGCTTGTTCCCTCCCTGGGGAGGGTACACTGTGTGGGTGTGCATGCATGCTTCTGACCCAGATTTTCTTGCTAGTTCATGAGTCAGGTAAGTGTAGGTAGACACTGATAGAACTGAAGTTGGAATATCCCTATTCCCAGACAAGGAAAGAAAGAAAGAATTTTGCTGAAGCATGCTCTTCTCCAGAGCAGTTGGGTGCAATGGTTGAGTGATAAGTGGGGTTAGCCACTAGAGGATCTGAAGGTCACTGCATTTAAGAATGAACTGAACCTCAATGACTATTCCCTGTGTAGGAACAGCAACCTTGCTGTTTTTCTCTAAAAAACCTGTTTTAAAAGACTGATATTCCCCTTGTCTTTTAAAACAGATTTTGGTTGAGGTGGATGCACTCCCTTGTCAGTGGATTATACCCCTACAAAGTGGGGTAAGACTCTAAGACCCTTCAGAAAGTCACTGTAATTTTAGTCCCTTCCTTAGCAAATGACCTGGTTCTGTACCTCTGGACTAGCTTCATCCAGGGCACAGCTACTTCAGCTCACCACTGCTCATCCTGAGGTGGAACAGTGTTTCCAAGTGAACCTGGCCATTATTTTCCTCTGAATAATTTCCTGTTCAGAATTTCCCTTTCATGGAGTGTTGTGCCAGACAGCAAAAAGAGCAGGGCTCAGACCTGTTGTTCTTCCTGCTCTTGCCATGGGTAATTTCTTAGAAGTGTAGCACGAGATGAAAAAAAAAAGTCTCCTGAGGAAGCACTGGTGCAAAATGGCATCCTGGAGATTTCAGAGGAACTAGAAAGGTGCAACAAGCATGTCTGGTCACCCTGTTAAAGAAAAAATGCCTCTTCCAGGCTGAAGCTGCTGCTGTCCTTCACTGTATTTGTATTTCATTAATACTTATTTTCTTTCCCTGGTGTATGGACAGCAAACCATCATGCCTGGGAAGGAAATATGTTGCTTTCTCTATTTACTGGGTGGAGGACCAGAGAACAGAGGACTCAAGCCATGTTCAGCAGTCTGCTTTCTTTGAACTGGTGGGCAGGATTGACAGTTTCTCCTGAATTGCAGGAGTGGGTGAGGGGCAATTAATTGAAGCTGAGGACCACATGGCACCAGTCAGCACAGAAAGCAGATATTCCTCTAGCTGTGTTGTCAGCTATGCTAGAAGAACCCAGAGGAGCAGCTGGACCTGGAGAAATGGTTGGAGCTGCCTTTTTAATTTTTGGTTTTATCTTTTTCCATTCTGTTTGACATTTTCAAGATGGAACCCTTGCTCCAAATGGATTGCCTATGGCAGCATGAGCCAGGGAAATAGGACTTCACTTCCCTGAAATCACTTCCTCTTGAATATCTCTGGTTAAACAGGAAAGGAGGGAAGGTTGATTATAGTATTGCCAGCTGTTCCCTGTCAGGAGATAAACATTTATCTAATTAGACAAAGTAAGTGTCTATTTGAGCTGGGAGAGGAAGGGAGAAAAGAAGTATAGCAACAACAACCTTGAGCATGAGTAACTATTTTATGGAAAATGCCAGTGTAATGATATGATTGAGTCACTACTGGACATTTACCCTGTCACATTTTGGGCCCAGTCTTGTGCACAATAACTTGGTCCACAGTTCTGGCTTCTGAAATACTCCAGTAGCACCACTAATGCTTTTAGAAATGGAAATATATATTACTAGAACAAAAATCCAAGAAAACCTGAATAGTTTTATATTTATTTGCATTTTCAGTTCCATGTGTTTTATGCCATTACTGTTGGTTCACTTTCAGTATACTATAGATTTGTGTTCATAAAACATGATAAAAGCGATCATGGCAGAGGTTTGTGCTGTAGAATATTGTACAGGCATTGGGAGATGTGAGAGGCATTTTCAGGTGATGGAGTAAGCACTTTAACTGGATGATTGTGTTTTAAGGAAGTTGACCATAGAAAGGAAGCTATGTTAATGCTAATTCTTATTCTCTTGTCCCAAAAACTTCAGCAAACCATTATTTGGTATGTTAATGCAAAGAAGATGAAAGTCTGTGTTTGCTTTGAAAATGGTAGTACCACCAAGGCAATGAGGGGATGTGCTGCTTTCAGTTTGGCATCTTCCAGGAACCAACAGTGCTGTTCCCTGGAGTCATTGTGAGGAGAAAGGCACTCAAAGCCCAGGGAGTATTTAGTCTATTGGCTTCCTCTTCAGAGCAAAACAGACACCTGTATGGTTGATGCTGTGTTATACCATCAGAAGGGCTGTAGGAAGGTAATTCCAGTTTTGTAATATGTTTGGGTTTTTTTGTTGTTGTTTGTGGGGTTTTTTTCTGCAAATGGGCTGTAGACAGCCCAGGCTCTAAATTGATCTTCTGCTGCAGTCTTTAAGAAACAATTGTTTTGTGAAGAAGAGTAACCACAGCATAGAAGACATGCAGGAAGCCAAATAAAGCAGAAAAGTCAGGAAGATACAGATAAGAGGAGAGGGATTGTCTTCATGCTTCCTTAGAACCAATCAAGCATGATAATATTTTATTTTTGCCTGTAGCTTTTTTTGGTTAGACTTTATGCTTCCTTGCTCATTTTTACCTTTGAACATACTTGTATTTTCTGTGGGACTTCTTTGCATATCTATTTCTTGAACGACTTCAAAAAGAACAACTGTGTAGGTACTACAGGACTGTGGGTTGGCCTGCTATGGGCTCAGACCAGCCTGGAGCCTCACAGGGCTGATGTTTGTGGGTCACTCCACAGTTTTTCCCATTTTGGTCTTGGCTGGAGAACAGTGAAAAGGGGCTTTTCCAGTGCTGTGCTCTTTCCAATGCAGGTGAAGAAAGCATTGTGGCTTAAAAACTCTACAAATAAGTTGCTGCTGTGTGTTCTTGAAGAGTGAGGTTTATTTTCTCTTGAAGAACAGTTCAAACCACTGTCTCTTTTGACTTGGTAGCTGAAACGGGACAAATGCTGAATGATGCTCAGAGCCTTTGTATGGCAGAGCTCTCAGTGGCTTGTGCTGTGTTGCATGAAAGTCTTCAGATCAAAAGAGATGAAAAATTAGTCCTTCTCTCCAAAAGCTTCTATTTTGCTGACTCACAGAGCCTATCATGTGAGGTAGGTAGCTCGGTCTTTAAATCTTATTTTTCTGTCCTCCCTGTATATCACAAACCTAAATTTGTACTTATAAACATGGCCACAAAAAAGGGAGTTTGTTTGCCTGCTCTTCTGCTTACCATTGCCACCCAGGCCTATCTTCCATAGAAGCTGTGTTTTGTGTGCAGAAACATGGAGAGTGCTGCATCTGGGCAGAAAGTGGCTGGAATTGCTATGGAAACTGATCTTTTCACGCACAGCTTAGAAATTGTGTCACCAGACCACTTCAGAGAGAACTAGTTCACATGCAGGTAGTTGATGCTTCCTGAGAAATGTTCAGAATTTCTCAATTTAATATTGATATTTTTTTTAATTTTTAAATTTTTTTTGGAATTGATCCCACAGTGCCAGACAAGGAGCTCCTTTGCTTGTCTCCTACTCTTCCACTTCTACTGAAAGCACAAGATATGGGTTCTGAATTTAGAGCATTAGAATGGGGAGTTGCATTGTCAGGAGAAGAGGAACCATAATACCTTGTGTTAATTGGAACAATAACATTCATCTGTGCTGTGGAAAACTGCAATAATCCTGTGTTTGTGGTAGTCTTAAATCCATTTGCATTAAAAAATGAATTGTAAAGTCAAAAGCAATAGCCTGGCATAATCTGAGAGGAGCAAGTATTGAAGGAAATGAAGGATCTCTACAGGATGTAGAGAGTGGTAATATTTTCATTTATATAGCATCTACAGTGAAAGCTGAATGGATTTTATCAGCCTTAATGGTATGAACTCTGCAGGAGATTAAGGCTTCCTCATTTAGGCCTACAAAGCACTCACATACCTTTTTATAATCAGTAAAACTACTGGGGGATGCTGGAAAAATCTTTTGTGGAGATCAGTTGTGGTATTCATGGCAGTGGCAACAATTAGCACTCTGAAAAAGCCTAATGTCTATACTTCTAATTTCTACAGGCTTCCCAAGCCTTCTCACTCCATGAAACAAGATGCTGAGATGTGCACAGGTGCTTGATTGATAGCTTGACAATGAATTAATAACACCAGTGGGCTCATGAACTTGAGCCTGACTGCTTTTATAAGCAACAATAAATATTTCATTGGTGTATGTGTACTAAGTGCTGACCTGAGAGAATTTTCACTTTTCTTTTTTCCTGGGTACTACTGAGAGCAATACTTGAAATAAATAGGCAGCATCCCACTTTTCTTGCTCTTTTCTTCCACTCCCTTGGGTCTCCTTCCGTTCCTTTCTCTACAAGGAAATGCTGTTTTGTTTTCACTTAGCTACCTTGATCCCTAGATGGAGGTACATCCTGAAGTATGACACCATCCTGCTGGTCAGTGCCATTTGGTTGATAATATGATGTAATTCCTTATTGTATTGGTTATTAAAGCAGACAGGGCAGCCATCCTGGAGGTTAGTCAAGCAGCAGGTGCTCACATGCCTGGAGGTCTAGTGTTGTTGGATTTCCACCATATTAATCATTCCCATAGCTAATGACCAGGTGGTGCTGACAGACTTCATTTCCCCCTCTCTCTTGCCCTGCTGTAGGGTTTTCTTCTTATCCTGTTATTTCAAGCTAAGATATAAAGACTGTTTTTGGCATAAAAATCCAAGACCTATTTTGAAATCTGTAAGGGATTTTATTACCTTCTGCTCGGCTCCATCTTAGGATCTGCTAGGTCTTAGCTATGACCATGACCTTAATACCTAAACTAGTGAATAGCTTTCCCATACTACTTTTTATTTCCCAGAGTGCCTTTGCTTCTTAGTGAAAGAAGAGCCAGGCAAGAGTAAGGAAGGAGGTCAGTAGACCTCCCAGTCCTGAGTTGACAGGGATATTTGAGTAGGAAATGTGGCCAAGGCTTGGGAAGGGAGGAAATGAAGACAGGGAAAGGGGTGAAACTTTGTGCTGTTAGGAGAGGTGAGACAAGGGTCTGCTGAACGCTGAGGCTGGGATAAGGGCTGGAGTGATGGACTGGACCAGTGTGAAAGGGAAGGTGCAAAGGTGACCAAGCTGTTGTTTGGATGCGTTAGAGGGGGATGGGGAATGATCCCCTCCAGAGCCCTCTTCAAAGTGCACAAGTCAGGAATCTTACTGTACAGCTACTGCTAAAACACCTGTGGAGCACCAGCAGAAGGGAGGTCTCATCCTTGTCCCTCAGCCAGCAGGGCTCTTCCATGTAAGAGGGCGTTCAGAGGTGGATCAGAAGTCTTTATCTGCAGACAAACCACTCGCAACTCTTCTGAACCACTGAGAAACCTCACAATAGGATTCCTGCTTTTGTCGTTTGTTGTTTGTTTTAAAGCTAAGAACATAAAATCATGAGTGTTTTTAAGGTTGCAAACACAAGCATGTAAATTCAGGAGATGACACAGTACAGGCTGCATACTTGGCCTTAATTTATCTCCTCTGAGCACACTCATTATCAAGTCTTTAATTACTGTAATCATATACTATGCTTTCTACAAGACCCCTGCCTTGTTCCATACATTTGGGATATTCTGTTTCCATTCAATCATATCTTCAATGTTTGGCTTCTTTTTAATTGCTTAATATACGGTTGCTGGCCTTTTTATTGCAGAACGCACAACTCCTGATCCAAAGATACCATTAAGCACTTCACGAGCTTTGTCATTTTTCTAATTTATTGTACTGAAGCATGACATGTAAAGATAAATATATTAATCATAGAATGGTTTGAGTTGGAAGGGACCTTAAAGGGCATCTAGTTCCAACCCCCCTGCATAGGCAGGGATACCTTCCACTAGATCAGGTTGCTCAGGGCCACATGCAACCTGGTCTTGAACAGTTCCAGGGATGTGGCAGCCACAACTTCCCTGGGGAACCTGTTCTAGTGTCTCCACTGCCCTCACACTAAAGAATTTCCTCCTAATGTGTCACCGAAATCTATCCTCTTCTGGTTTAAATCCATTACCCCTTGTCCTCTCACTACAAGCTTTTGTGAAAAATCCCTCCCTGGCTTTTCTGTAGTCACTGGAAGGCCACTAAAAGGTCTTCCTAAGCCCTCTCTTCTCCAGGCTGAACAACCCCAGCTCTCTCAGCCTGTCTTCATAGGAGGTGCTCCAGCCCTCAGTTCACCTTTGTGGTCATTCTCTGGGCTTTCTTCATGAATTCCATGTCCTTCTTATATTGGGGGCTCTAGAACTGGATGCGGTACTCAAGGTGGGGTCTTACAAGAGCTGACTAAAGAGGGAGAATGGCCTCCCTTGATCTGCTGGCTGCACTTCTTTTGATGCAGCCCAGCACACACTTGTCTTTCTGGGCTGCAAGTGCACATTGCCAGCTCATGTTGAGCTTCTTGTCCACCATCACTCAGGACTGTTTTTGATCCATTCTTCACCCAGTCTGTCTTTGTGCTTGAGATTACCCCTACCCATGGGTAGGACCTTGCTCTTGGCCTGGTTGAACTTCATGCAGTTTGCATGAGCTCACTTCTCAGGCCTGAGGCTCCCCTTGTCTCCAAGGCTTTGTCCCAGGGTACCCTACCAAGAAGATCCTTGAAGAAACTAAACTAATATCTAATAACCTTCTGAGGTAGAGTGTAATTTTGGTTTTAGGCCTGGAAATCAGAGTTAACTGGTTTGGGTGTCCAGCTGGAGAGGATGACAACTTGGGCTTTACCATACTTAGCATTTAATAGCATTTTGTATGTTCAGAGCACAGCTCCCATTGACTTTGACAGCAACTGTAAGTGCTCTACACCCTGTAGATCAGACTTCAAATGGTCACCCAGCTTACACTAGGTCAGAGTAAATGAGGAAAACATGGCTCTAGGGACCATCTCTAAAGAGATTTCTTAGACTAATTTACTTACAATCACCAAGGACTTTTGGGGTAAGCGTAGAAGAAAGCGCTTGAGTAAGAGGGAGGAGGAGCTGTATGTCAACTGACTGATCTCAGCTCCTACTGCTCTTAGCTAGAGGATGGCATGTGTCTCACCTTTCACACTGACCATTTCAAAGGGTCACATCCTTGTATTTCCTGACTTGGGCATGCTTGACTTGGGAGCCTTTCTAATGTTTTGATGTTTTTTCGTTTCCTTTTGGTTTTTGTCATAAGTGCAGGCACTTGGATTCACCTTGTCTTAGGCAATGTTCTATGATGTTGTCTCCCACCGTTATAATGGAAAACAGAACACATGTTTGTATGCATAATTGAAAAGATTCTTAGAATATTTACAGAGATCTTCTCAGTGCAGGAAAATTGAGAGCAAACCCCCTCCAACTTTACTGGGGTTTTTTTTGTGTGGGTTTTTTTTTTTTTTTTTTTCAAAAGGAGTATTGGAGACATGATGTCTGTTGAAGTGTGGAGATGCTAATGATTTCCAGTCATTCAGCCAGTCAAAATATAGCTTCATGAATATGCATAGAGAAATTTCTGTTTCCCTTCTTTCCCTCTTGAGAGAGACAGAGGGGAAGAGATGGGTGTTTTTCTATGTCTCTAGGCTAATCAAGAATGATGCCTTGTGCATTCTTAGGGTGACAACACAGGAAAGAACAAACAGGATGATCTAATGGGTCTCTTCCATCTCTGACTTCTATAATTTTTGATTTATATACCAATTTAATGCCTGATTTATGATGATTTATATCCGAGTTTATTTATACCCCATCTGATACCCTACCCCACAGTGTTTGTGAGATGAAAGACATCCAGTTAAATATTTCAAGGTGATTACATGCTCCATGCCACACACAAGGTTAGTAATGAAAAGTGCTTCCTTGCTTCAGTGCAAGAAGAAATACTTAAGTGGAACATTTTGGAAATGAGATTATTATGATTTGTTCACGAAGACATGCACCATCCACAATGGAATATCACAGCAGCCAGCATGAGATAGAACCAGCAAACTTTGAATCAAACAACCTGGTTTGACCCCAACAAAATCTACAGGCTGAAACACATAGGTGGTTCTTATATGTTGATAGCTGCTAGGCAGTGGTTGCTGTTTTAATTATTGTTTTGTGGTGACGTTCTTTGTACATTGCATTACAGAATAAACCTAACCCTCATGGACAACCAGAAACATCCTCCTACTTAATATTTTGAAAGGTCTAATGTGTGAATCTTAGTGTGAAAACTACAATGCAGCTTTACATCCTCAGATTCATATATTGTTAACTGAGTGTTGATAGATTTGACCACATTTTCAGAACCAAATGTAGTTCTGGCCTAGGAAGACTGGATGAAGCTGAAGGATTTCTCTTAGGGCTCATCCAAGACTCCTTAATTGGCTGGGTGAATCACAGTTTAGCTGTTCAGTTATTCCCTGCCCACCTCCAGGAACTGATTGCACAGTTGGTGAGGGAATAGGAAATCAGCAATATAAATCAACTGCAGGTATCTCCTGTGGAACTTCAGAGTTCAGTCTTGCAAATCACATCTGGCTGCTCTGGATGTAGGTTATATTTAATGGAGCTTGAGCCTGTGTGTCCCTCTGCATCACTGGAATTATGACAGCTAATTTAATTCTATCAGCCACTGGTGTATGCAAGTGATCAATATCTTTTCAATATATACAAACTCTCTCTCATCTCTGCCTCCATCAACTTTATTTTTTCTGGTTTGCCCTTTGAATCCCTGTTTCTTTTGTTTTTGTTTTTTCCCCCCCAAAACTATTGCATAGACATTCTGAGAGAAATCAATGGAAGAATATCACTTACTGACATAAGAGGGGCTTTTTGCCATACACAGCTAAGATTCTAAATAATTCAGTAGGGTCTCTGTCTTTTCTTTCCTCCCATAAGATGGGGTTTATTAAAATTTTATGGGAGGGGACATAATGGTGGCTGTATTACTGGTTTTATCTGATACAGTCTTTAGCAATGCATTAGCTTGGTATTAGCTACTCCTCACTCATCACCACTGGCACATGCTAAATCAGTCTTCCTTGTAGAATCCGTTCTGTAGCATGTTATAATCACATACTTGAGCATGATGTAATGCCATTCCCTATAACTCATGTCTGATTGTGTTGCCATGGGAAGAAAAGTGTTAAACTGCCAAGACAAGGCTTAATCTCTTTTTTCAGTATCAGGAGAGAGTCATGTGGCATGAATTCATATACACAAAGATCATAATCACAAGGGGGCAAAAAGCTGAGGGCTAAGGGTTTGGTCCTGCTTATATTTATACCAGAAAAATAATTCTACTGGAACAAGATAGCTATTCTGAGATACAAATAATGTGAAATCAGCATCTGGGGACAAAATATTCAATAAATTTGAGAAGAAAGTGCTTCTTGAGATTTTAGACTTTTTGATATTTCAGTGAAGATCAGCAGATTCCACAATTAAAACTTTTTTGTTCACACTGCTGCTGACAGTGTGGTGTGCACTTTCTATCCTAAGCATATTGAAACACTTGGGCAATGGTTTTCACTCAATGTCCTTCTGACTTAGGGTGCCAAAGGAGGAGTACAACCAAAGTACACCCATTTCATATGCTGAAAAAGAGTTACAGAGGAGTTAATTGACCTGCTAAATGTCATGCAGAGAGTCAGTGGGAGAGCCAGAAACAGAACTCGGGTCTCTGGACTCCTGCTGCCTTCAGTGCTAGACAATGCTGCCTCCTGTAGTGCCAGAGGTTATGCAGCATATCTCTTAGAAAAGACCTTTGCAAAACATTATATCAAAGATCATGTTTTTTCTGAAGGTATTTTAAAAAATGTATTAATTTTCAAGTGAAAGTTTACTGGCCCAAGCCAGAATCCATGACATACATTAGTGGTGATTTTCTCTTAGAAATCATGGCAAAAGAACTTTCAACAACTGGTAATGAATAAACATATATGAAGTGGATCCCTTCCAACCTTAATAATTCTATGATTCCTCAGCACCAGTTGAAAACCAGGTCCTTGAAGATATCTGAGAGTGAGCAAGGAGAATCAATAATAACTAAAAAAAAGGTAGGGAATCTCCATTAGATTCTGTCTCCATTAGAATATGTGTAGGTTCTATGGATTTTCTGCCACATATGAATTGGACTGTAAACAAGTGTCCTCACTGATTGTCATGACAACTGATATGGACAGCAAGAATAACATACTGGCACTCAGTTTTACTTGCAAGTAATCTTAACTGTAATTTTCTTTGAAAAGTAATCAAATTAATACATTTTGAGAAATAATAGTCCTATTACAGAGGCATAAAACAATCTGGTAGAAGAAATACACACTGAATGGAAAACTGTAGATAAATAACTTTAAAATAACCTTACTGATACAGCCTGGGGTGAACCTATCTTGTATGGCTAATCCTCCTTGGCCAGCAGAGTGACCACAGCTAGCTCTGCACCTCATCCCAAAATGGCATGGGTGAGGAGCTGGTGAATTGACAGGTGTAATCCTGCACCATGATTACTAGCTGTGAAGCATCTGCTGCCAGGTTATATTAAAGCCATCTGTGATTTACTCCAACATATACCTAGCTTGAACTGGTCTTTGGCTCATTTCAGAAATATCTTCATCCCTCACTGAACTTGGCATATCAGGACCTACTTGTTGACTATTTCTGATGCATTTTATTGCTGTTTAAGTCCTTGTATGAAAGCAGGATTTTGATTCAGAAAATAAGCCTTAGCTGTAACACTTAACCCTTCACTGGTGCACTAGCCCTCTGTACTGACTTCAGTTGATGAGGTGGAAGAGTCTGGTGATATCACTTTTAGGGAGGATCAGATTTTTCATGTGGAAGGAGTTGAGATTTTTTTTTTTCTTTTAAGCAGCAGACAATTAATACAAATCCTGTTGTAACAAGGAACAGAGCAGAGAAATACGAACCCTATAGGATTAGCTTTTTAGTGTAGTCCTCCCAGAATTTTCCAGGAGGAATCAATGGTTCTCTGAAGAGCTGAATTGACAGCAGTCCTAGATGAAACTTTTTGAGAGACCAAGAGTCACACAGGTAGGAGAACTTTGAAAATCTCCATAATGCATTAGCTGAAAAGGTTCCACCAGAGTGAAGGACCCAGGGGGACCTAATCCTCAGGCAGAGATGGCCTATCAGAATTGCAGACTTGGCTATGAAGTTGGCAGAAGGAGCTTCAGAGAGAATACAGGTGGGATGCTGATGTTACCCCAAATTTTCTGCAGCAGGCTCTGACCCACACAGCAATCTCCTCTTGGCGGGTTGGAGGGAACTAATTTGGGGCAGAAAGCCACCTGCTTTGACAGCTGCCTTCATTTTGGTGTTGATAGACAGAGAAAGACATCTGATGGTTGACAGTTTAGGGGCGTAGTTGGCAGCTGGAGAAACATTGTTGCTTTCTAAGTCTTTTATTCCTGTATTGTAAGTGTTAGCAGAGAAAACACGCTTAGGTGTAGAAGCAGGACTCGTACAGCCTTGGAGAGTGGTTGAGTGAAGAGAGGAACTGTTGTATGACTGGGACACTGTTGGGCTTTTTTGTTTTTTCTCTTCTGAGGATGCAGTCAGATGTACTTTTAGTGGTGCCTTTAAGAATATGAATAAGGAAGCCAAGCTGATGTGCTTAAACACGTGGGTAGAAGCTAAAAAACAACAGAGAATAATGGAAAAGCTGTGGGGGGAAATAAAAACGTGATGACTAGATGCTTTTCTGCATATAAAGAGAACATCTCTGTTTATTATGCATCAATGTGGATGAATTAGATTCATGTGCAAATCAAACAAATTCCTGACATTGCTCCACTGCTGAGACAATAACCAGAAGCTGTTGCCTCTGTCACTGTTTCTTTTTGCAGCAATGTCTAATAGTGAACAAGACCAGCATGAGTTTGCCATCACTCACTCATTACTTTTTGAAATTTCTTTCTTAGTCTGTGTGTCAGGCTCTTGGCACAATCCTGATAAGCAACAGAACGGCTGAGCAAACAAAGCAAGCCTTTCCACAGATCAATAGAGATCAATCTCTTCATTTTGACTGAATGAAAAAACAAAAACAGCAATTAAAAGTATGTTTGATGCTGATAGCTAGTGGGCAGCTCCCAAAACCAAAGTACCAAGGGACACACAGGAGAGCTGTTGCTTGCACATTATTTATACTGACCCCATCAGAGGGCTGATGTTAGCACAGACTTAAGGATTGCACAACAGGTAGATGTGTCTTGAGGCATGTGTGTCAAGGATCCTGGCCAAGTTCTTTGACCCGGGCTAGGCTTGTTAATTTATTTTCCAGTGATCCATGACATTGGTGCTAGACTATGTATATACTAGATCACAGCAGCCAGAGCAGGGCTGCAAGTGACGTGAGTATGGGACTGTACTCTGGTGTTAGTCAACATCTGTAATGTCAGTTGGTACCAGATCACATGCAGCTGTCCAGTAATACTGCACCTCTTGTGCACAGGCTTACAAAAGTCTAAGGGGATGATTAGTTCATTTAGGAGTCATTAGATCATTAAATCAACCATATAGGACACAGCCATGCCAGTGCACTGAACCCTAACAAACCTTTCAGTTATAGCTTGAAGTCAGCATGGTTAGACAGCGTGTGAGGTTCACAGGGCTGGGATTCATGATTGAGTGCTGAGTACC